>NC_091827.1:38701600-39001600 GCF_038994185.2 Dermacentor albipictus | reverse complement strand
GCAGGCACCCCCCCCCTCCCCTTCTCCCCCTTTCCCCCCACGACCACCCTCGCCACCGAAACCAGCGGGCATCGCGTTGGCGCACCGTCGAGAACGCGGTCGGCGGCGGCTGCGAGTTGCCGCCGAGCAATCTCCGAATGCTCGATTTATAACAGCGCGAGCTTCTTCGTTCGCAAGTTGTTGCCAAGCCCTTTAGGGACAACTAGCGAATGCTGGCAACAGCTGGTGAAAGTTGGCAGCGAATCACCACCGTATTCAGAAATGCATCTTTAACTTGAAGCCCCATGCCTTCACTTCATTTAAAACGACGCCTGTCGTGAACGCAACAAAATAAACGCAATGAGCGTCTCGGACGCGTTCGCATCGGGCGTCATTGATATCAAGTCAAGCATGAGCTTCAAGTCGAAATGGATTTCTGAATACGGTTGGTTTGAGTGAATTAGCTAAGCTTTCCCTCTGAGAAATACGCGTTTTGTTTTCTCTGTATAGCTCCGAGCGACAGTCGGGGGTAGATGACACATCCCCCCCCCCCCTTTCGTGGACTTTAATCTACTTCGCGGGCTGCCGCAGAAATTAATTCGGCCTTGAGAATTGTGCGATCTGCTACAGCCTCTTGGTTAGCTCGGCCGGAAGAGCGACCGCCTCTGGAGGGCGTTCGCCTCGGTATCGATCGCCGGACCAGGACGAAATGTTTCGCTGGACTGCGAAGCTTTCTTTTTTTCAGAAATGCGCATGACTTTTTTTGATAGTTTCCTGCTACAGTCGTCTGTATGACATTTTTTTCCCCCTTCTTTCGGTGCCAGCGTGCTAGATTTCGCGAGGTCTAACTGCGCCAGATCCAATTGCTCGCGGTTACACAGCCCCGGGCAGACTGAACGTATGAAGCGGCCGGCTCCTCGATCAAAAAAAGAAAAGGAAAAAAAAAAAAAGAGGCGGCTGTCCCGTCAATCTGTCTTCGCGCTAGCCCGTGACGGCAGCGGTGACCCGTGGTAGCGTGACGACGCACGTGACAGGAGTTGACGGCCGGCCCTGCAGAACATATTTCATCGGCGCCCTCCGACGTAAACATTCAGAGTTCACGGGGGTGTGTCATTTCACACGCACGGGTGCTTGAACCGTAAACGATGCGGCTCTGCCGCAGCTTACACAAGTGTGGCTTTTGTGTTCCCAGCAGTGGGAATTCAAGTCTACGCCATCGACTACACACATGTTTGCGGAAACCCGACAAAGTTGGCTGTGCGGCTCGAGAAGCCTTATTAATCGCTTCTTAATCACTTCTCTATCGCGAATGTGCTTCTCTTCGTTCTACGTCACGGCCTGTCTTCTTTTTCTTGTTTAGTTTCATTTTAACGCGATGACGCTATGCATGGGATTGACCGACTTTCATTCTCGGCGCATACGCAGAATAAAGCACTAGTGGGTATTGTGGTTACAGTTATTTTTTCTTTTTTTTTTTAAGCGCGATCAGACGAAAGACCAAACGAGCAGGCCGCACACCCACGGGGATTCTATATAGCGCTGAGAAGACAAGGACTTGCACACGTAAGGATCAGGACAACACATAACGCGGTGTGTTGTGGTTGTTGTTGTTGTTGTTGTTGTTGTTGTTGCCGTTCTTGTTGTTGTCCTGAGTGGCCGTGGCGCATACCCACAGTTGGGGATTGGCCAAGAATCGGTTGGTTAAATTAGGTGCATAAAAACAAGAGAGTTAACAATTTGAACGTTGGAGCTTACAAAGTAAAATTTTTGTGTTGCCGTTCTTTGTGTTTGTCCTCGTCTTTTCTTTCTTTTTTTGCGCTATTTAGTATCCGAGTATGAGCTGTCACCAAGCCCGCATTACCGCCTATGTGACACGCGCGGGCGCCGATGTGTGTAGCAGGCATAGCGAGCACGAAAAAAGAAAGACAGGGTCACGTGCTCACTCATGACTAATTACTTTATTCTGAAACATACAGTTTCTCACTATAGCACAGTGAGAAAGTCTATGTTGCGAAAGGTACACAGGTGAGTGGTGCCCTAAAGCACATGGTAACCGCGACGTATTCCGACTCTTTGTAGCGGGCCCATGCAGCCCGCAAAAGCGTAGCCTCGGAGATCAGCGTCTGTTGCTCGCAGGGGAGCGGATTTGGACACCACCCGCACGTACCACCACATTGCATCTTCAAGGGGGGTATGGCAGCGCGATTCAAAGACGGGACAAAAGAAGACCCAAAGGGACACACACAGCGCTAGTTCACGAGGGTTACCATACCATACCATACCATACCAAACCCCCCTTGAAGATGCCATACCATACCATACCATACCATACCCCCCGTTGAAGATGCATTACCAACAAGCCCACATTGCAACCCTCGTGCACCACCTTGCATTTCAGTCATGCGCGGATGCAATGATGGTTAATCGACTCCACCCCCTCTGGGGTTCGAAGTGTCTGCTAGTCATATCACGCTATACTTGTTCTTAGATTAACGTACGTGTCACACGATGCATTCAGGGACACTTTCGTCGAATAAAGCAGGCCGATGCCGGATGCAATGTAACAAAATGAGCGTGTATGTGTAACAAATGAGCCTGTATCATCATCAGCTGTGGGCTGATGATGATACCTGTACGCCATAGAGTTACTGGCGTTCTTTTCTTTCTTACCTAGCGAGAAGTCCGGCACCACTGTCTGTGCGAGTTTTCTAAGGAACAAAGCTGTGTAGCCGGTGGGAATGCCGGGATGTGGGCGGCTCGGCTCTTCTCGAACGTGGCTTTCCTCAAAACGGAAGTCAATGCTTTCCTATATAGGGACACTAAAGGTAAATGTTATGTCAACGAGGACTTTCAAAATGACATCCATAAACCTCGCAGCGCTCGTTCGGTGCCAACGAAAAAATTGGAGGACGCTTAAGCTTCGCCTTCAAGAGTGGAACGCGACAGCGTTCCCGTCGACCCGCCAAGGGGTGTAAGACAATGGGCTACGGCGCAGCGACTACGCGCCCCGCATCGGACGCGCTGAGCGTCGAGCAACGCAGCGTTCGGCGCGGCAACGAAATGTGCGCCTGAGCCTTAGAAACAGCTCGTTTCTAAGGCAACACCACATTCACTAGAGGCGCTTTTGTACCGCTTTGAAGCATCGTACTCGTGGCTCAGTGGTAGCGTCTCCGTCTCACACTCCGGAGACCCTGGTTCGATTCCCACCCAGCCCATCTTGCAAGTTGTTTTTTATTCATGAAGTGCCTGCTGGGATTTATCGCTCACGGCCAGCGCCGCCGACACCGACGCCGACGACACCGGCTTTTCTGCGACACGAGCTCCTCAACGCTGTAGCGTTAAAATACTTAGTCTAAGAGAATACCGCGTCTGAAGGATCCGCATAACCTCTATCGCAATTCAAGTCGCCCGCCAATGGTTTTACATAGAAATATAGATTAGTTTTAAAAATCGGCATTCTAAACGCACTCTGGGTAAAGAATTAACCATTGTGACACACGGAACGAAGATAGACAGGTGCGTATTCATGGTGTCGTGGCTCTGCGAGAAGGATGCCAAACCGAAGCCACGAATGTGTCGCACGGGTCTGTCTCGAAGGCAATGTAATCAAAGACGTGGGTGGGCGCGGATCCCGATAACGTTATCGGATTACAGGAGTCCAGCCACAGCATGAGGATCTATCTGTTTGTTTCGTCTGTCGGTGAGCCGAGAGTACGAACCACCACACACGTGCCAGAAGCTCCTCGACCCCGTCGTCTGCAACACGCAAACGCATCGCTCATGTCGTCTGCTTTCGAAGCCCTCGTGTAACAGCAGAAGGCCGCGCACAAAGAGCGAAGACGCGACATTCGCGTCAGAAGACGCGAGAAACGGTCACAAAGAAGACACGAAACGCTTCTTTCAAGGTTGCTAACCGTCACGCGCTACTGAAACGCACCGCATATGCACTGACACACGTGCAGACTGCAAAGCGCCGATTTCTGCGCTGCCATGTTTGGAACAGACGATCGCAAAAGGTGCATGTCACCTGTAGCAGACGAACGCCAATTACACAGCGCCGCGTTCCTAATTTGCTTTCGACAGCCATGACGTCACTCTTCGGAGAGGCCACGGAGACAGATCTGTGAACCCAGTAAACGCACTTTGACCTAGGGACATTCGCCCGTACCTGTCTTCTGCGCTGTTGTTGCAGTTACTGTGGCCTCAAAAAGATGACTCATACCTACGAAGTTGATCGGTCACACAGAAGGAAATACAAGACTACAGACAACAGGGGATAACGAAAAAAACGAGCAATCGACAAAAAAAAACGTTAGGCGACACAATGTCAGGACAGAATCTCACTTGATATACAAAACAACGAAAAATAAATAAAAGTGTACCAGGATCGGCACTCCGCAATTTTCCCGACATATGAGTAAACTTATAGCGGGCTCCTTATAACGGGACAAGCGCCTGACATCCAACCGACGTGCAACAATGGACAATATATTGAAGTCGATAACGTTTCAATGTTTGGTGATCGCTTGCGAGCCCTCGCGCCCACGTGGCAGGACGCACACAAATATGCGCCACTGAACATAGGCTCCGAGACAATCGCCGCACGAACCGTCTGATCTCGAAGGCAATGCATTGAAAGAGAAAAGGTGATCACTAAAAGGCGTTTCTAAACACGTAAACAAGGCAAGTCTCCTGGCGTGTCGGTGAAAGACAAGTACCATAAATTACAAATTGCACCACCAAAAAAGGATCCCAGTGGCACCGTTAACACAAGGTAGCTGTTTTCCTGCTTGTGTTTAGAAATTACTAGCCTGATTGGTTGCTATGGCAACCTGATACGTCGCTGGAAGCGCGGCGGTGCAACACCCTCTAGTGTGAACGGCGGTGCCCTTCTTGCTTCAATGATCGTCACAGTTTTTTTTTTTTTTTGCAGAATAGTTTAAAATATTGTACACCGCATGTCTCATATTCAGTGTGCCCTTGTATGATAGTTCACAAGATTAACGTGCACGCTACTTTCCATTAGTGCCGCCTTCGGCTGCCATGAGGTTTGCCTGTTGGCGCATGCACCTTCATTTCCACAGCGGGGACACTGCTCGTAAGAGCGAAACAAAAAGCACAGCTTTGCGGTAATGGCAGCATTAGGTAAAAAACAAAACGCTTCCGACAGTATTCTTCAAAGCTGCTGCTTGGTATTTGCGAGTTTCTCGAATGTCAAAGAAAAATTAGGCGACGCTCCATGTAATCACCGGGAGCAAGTAACGTGGTTGTACAAGGTAATCACATAGTGCGGTGCTGTTTTTCAGTGCCTCGCATAGCCTAATAAACACGAACACGTAATTTTCAGGAGCAAATGTTTTTGTTTACTAAGCATCACTACACCTTGCAGCCCGTTTCTTTCAACCGCCGTTGAAGGTCAGCGTACGCCTACGCAATGTGTGTGTGTGTGTGATAAGAAAGGGAACCGAGGGGCCCTCATTTCGTAAGAATCCAACAAACAAAGACACCAAGGACAACACAGGGAAATCACTTGTACTTGCTCAGATGAAAAAAAAAAAGAAACTGGCCGCAGGTGGAGAACTATGCCACGTCTTCGCATTACGCGTGCGATGCTCTTACCGATTGAGCTACCGCTGCGTCGTTTTCCCATCCGCTTTCTTGGGTATTCCTGTTTTACTACTAGAACTAGCCCTGGGAGTGTTAACCAGCGCCAACACTGGGCAACCTTGACGGCAGACGTCGGCTTACTCGAGCGGCCGGTCGAGCGGCAATGTTGCGTGTATTCGCGGGCTTCTTTTCGCGCTCGGAAAAAAACACTTTCATGTAGCACGTATTGAGCAACAGAAAGCTGTATCGGGAACTTTGCATGTAGCTCTGGAATTTTCTCATTGACACGTTTAATCTAATTATAACATTTGAGAAGTTGATTATATATTGAAGACTAATTATGTAATCACGCGCAATACAATGTATAATCTGAGTATCTCCAACATTACCAACATTACCTCGGTTCTGTCCTCCTACGTGACATTTGCATATAATTAACGTTTGTTTGTCGCCCCAACCGCTCCATTCCGGGAGTGCCGGAACTAACCACCACATATTGACATGTACACACGCACACATGCACAAATACATACATACATACGTACATACATACATACATACATACATACATACATACATACATACACACACACACACACACACACACACACACACACACACATACATACATACATACATACATACATACATACATACATACATACATACATACATACATACATACATACATACATACATACATACATACATACATACATACCAAGAATATGAGAAACAAACACACAAAGAACTCTGTGAATCCAACCTATTGATGATTGCTAATGTCAATGTGCGAGTACACTTAAATGCACATTCGCCTGTAGTGTGTTTAACAATAACGTTTGCGCACGTTTATTCCGTCTTGAGTGATTCAGCGTCACCCAAGTTCACCGAACAGTCGCCCATAGTTCTTACACGGCTTCTGCCCCGTTTACTTACCGACATTTCCCGACAAAAAGTAAACACGAACTATAGTGTAAAATTACAGCCCTCTTTTTAGTCATTTCAATTCGTAATGTTCTGCCATTGAATATTAAATCATTCCTATCGCAATGCTGTTTCCGGCAGCTTCTAAAACAGTTCTTACTAACCAGGTACGTACGTCACCTGATCTTTATAGTGATGTGTGACGGATGTTTTTTTTTTCGCAATTATTCTTTTTGAATACTTGCCCATACAATTTGTTGCTGCTGTGCTAATTACTTAGTCTGCGTGTTCTTGAATTGATATGCTAGTATTTTGCCAATTAATTACATTTGGCGATTGCACTTACTTACCTAACATACACGCTCTTCTAATTAGAAGAGCATGTATACGTATATACGTGTGTGTATATATATATATATATATATATATATATATATATATATATATATATATATATATATATATATATATGGTGTCTCAGCGAACACTTTCGAAATATTTGAAAGGTTGCTTGTGGCAGATAGCACAATTCCAGTTCATGAGCTGGTCTACTCGAAGAGGCGGACATTTCTTGCACAAAAAATTGAAATGCCTAATAGACTAATTAATGTAAGATCACCAATTAAGTCTTTAACTCATTACATTATGGCTCATATTGCAATTTACAAATTCTAGCCGTGGAGTTGACAAGGCGGATCCACTTGGAACGAATTCTCAGGATGACGTCAGCTTCGAGATATTGACTCCCGAACTTTGCGGAGAAATGCATTGGAGTTCCGGTTACTTTTGCGCTTCGATGCATAAAAATGATGTTTTGTTAACAATGTAGCTGTGGAAGCACTACAACTGTTGTCAAGAATGGCGAGTTGCGCAACAAGATTGCCACCTTGCCACCCGATTACGACAAGGGGTGCAAGACGCGCACCTCTCCCTCTCCGTCGCTGCAGCTGGGAGGCGTTCAAAGAAGCGGCCTTTGCGCTGGAATCCGCCGCCTTCCTCCAGCCCCTTCGACATTGTGACGGGACGAGTTCGGTGCGTGGACAATGATTCCAGAGTTCCCCAACGCGGAGCTGATTTGACACGCCTGGACAAGCCGCCGTGGGGACGACGTATTTTTGTGCTTCTCACGGTTCGGAGTGGCACGGAACAATGAGCGACGCTCGATCGGCAACGATAGTTTCCCGGAACGGCACCCCGCGCGGTTGCCTCTGTGTACAGAGCGCGGTTGCCTTTGTGTACGTAAACTGATCTTCAGAGCAGCTGCGAGTTGGTGATGCGTAAACGAACAGTCGCCGCGTCGTAGGAACGGCGGATCGAGTGTATAAAAACTGTGGTTGTGCGAATGCTGAGGACACACTTCTCTTGAGCAGTCATGTTAGACTGAGTCACTTCTCTCATGCAGTCATGTTGGACTGTTACTCTTTTTCTCAAGCAGTCATGTTAGACTGAGTTAATTTCTGTAAATAAACCCTTTTCCTCGTTCTCGATGAGAAGCAGTTCTTCACTTCATCAACGATCTCAGCGTAAATAAGTTGGACGACGGCATGGGCCAGCTACCTTCGAATTCATGCCGTACTCCAATCTTGGCAAAGGACCACGGACGATGGGATTGAGCCCCCAATCCTGACACTGTCTAATGCAACTATCTATGGGGCCCTACATTACATCGCATAGAGGATAGTGCACATTCATCAAAGACGGGTTACGGATATAGGGAACAAAGTGCTTCGTCATTTAAAATCACCCGTAGCACAACCAGCCAATTCAACAACGAGCACGCAGAAAAACAAGATGCGTACAATCTAACGACTCCGGTTGACGTCATCTATCAAGCGCTTTTTTCATGCAAATTTACATGCAAGGGCGAGGTACACACGAGAAAAAAAAAAGATTGACACGCGTTCTGCGCTTAGAGGCAGAATTGAAACGAAGTTTGAGCAGAAAAAGGCGACCCAGCAAAACACATTTCTCAGAGCATCGATTAGTTATTGTAAAGGCAGGCCCGGAGCAGACGACGTCTGCCTGTACCCAGCTTGACACAACAATGCCGAAATGTATTGCCAAGATCGTGTGAGACCTTCACGCCTCCTTTTCTTCTACGTTTTTTTAATTATTATTTCTTGTTTGCTGTCTACTTTCCTGTCTTCCTTTGTTAACAGAACTCGAGGCATGGCAAATGTAAACACTTATCTTTTTTGTCATTCGTTTGCTTGCGAGTTTGTTGCCATTTTTGTATTTCGAATGATCTTCGTGCCGCTTTTCGTCTGCTTGCGTTTTTATCGCCTGCTTTCTGGGGGGTCTTTTTCTGTTTTTTCTTGGTTTCCTATGCTTGTTAAAACGACGATTCCCCATCACAGTCAACTCTCCGCTTTTCAGAGCCGGAATTTCTTGTTACAGTTCGTGTTTTCTTCTCTTCGTTTCTTTTTCATGTTTTTTTTTTCATCGCACCGAGCATAAGCATTGTCGAGCGTCTGCAAGTTTCCGGCTTCAGCATAAAGAGTTCCCCTCCAAGCACTCCAGGCAAAATACACTAAAATATATACTTTCGTTGTGTTATTCGGTCCTCTCAGCTTGCGTTCTCCCTTCCCCGTACTTGTACTCCTTCCACCAACATGACCTTTGAGAGGCTGTCGAACGCTCCTTCGCAAGTACAAGACGAAGTTACGAAACCCTTGCTCCTGAACAACAATAGGCAGCGAGAATTGAACAGACGACAAAAGAACAGCAACACCTTCAAACGGAGTTCCTCTCAGGATGAACAAACAATAATAAAAACAGGTGCTGTTTTCGAAAGAGCGAAAGAGTGATGTCCTGGTAAAGCGATGCGGCTGCCTGGAAACGGGAGGCTTTCAATAACCACCCAGTCTTGAGACTTCACAAAGACTTTCTCGCGTGCAGACGAAGCACGGCGCGAAAATGATAGATTCTACAACGTGTTCCGAAATTCGCCGTCGTCTGCTTGCCTTAAGTTTTCCTGCATGTTCCCGGGTTCAGTGTCGTCTGCTTTCCGCGCGTATACTGCACCTGTAACGTCAAGCGCGCATGTGCGATATACTTGTATCTCACGGCGACTTCACAAGGTGGAGGGATAAAGAGACTGCACAATCTACTGGGTCAGTGTCGTCTGCTTGCTGCGCGTATAGGGCCGTAACGTCTAACACGCATGCGCTATATATATGTATCACTATGATTTCACAAGGTGGAGGGATAACGAAACTGCACAATCCACAAGGTTCCATAGATAAAACAGTAAAACAATCAAACCTGCAGAGTGGCCTTAGAAGACCTTAGAAGAGGCCCCCAATCCTGGAGGCCTCTAAGGTAATAAAGTCAAGTCAGCATACGTGTTTACACCACAATCGTATGAACGTCGCCTACACCAACTAGCCGCACTTGCAGAAACTACGATTGTCGCGTTTGTGACGACAAAATGAGTGAAATTCGAGCGATAACTGAAAGGGACTGACAATTGGCCAGAATATGTTGCAAGACGTTGAGGAAAATGAAACGACCATGGTTTATAGTGATAGAAATCGGCACGCTGTTCGCGGTTTAGGTAGGAATGATAATTTTAAGTTGCCAAAGAAATTCCGAAAAACCAGTAAGTGGCGCGGACTGGCGGTGAAATCATAGTATTCCGGATGTAGTCTACGAGAGTACTGTATACGTAAGTCGGCTGTTATTAAGTACAGCGTGTACTTCTCGTTTAAAATTGCAGTTCGTATGTCATTGGACGCTTGCGCTTTATTCTATGCGTATTGCGAAGCAAAGAAAGTGCACGCGAACGAGCGGCACACGCATCCCACAATGCATCGCGGCGCACATGCTCTAGTAAGCGCGCGAGTATAAGCGAGTAAGTAAGTATACCCAGAGTTGTCTGGTCTTCCCGCGAGATACAAAAAGACATCGACTAGTTCTGCCGTAAATAAGCGCCATCACTACAACATTAGCAATGCAACACGCTGAACTGTGTGTAACACGTGTAAAAGCGCCGTTTCACTTTCGAGAACTGAACTTGGCTTGGTTAAAAAAAGACACTCTTGACTATAGCTAATGACCGAATCAGTTGGACAGGAAAAGATGTAGCAAAAGGGCGTAGCTATTACTGTATAAATAATTTAGCACTTCGAAAAACATGAATCGCAGGAACATCGGCGCTTCATAAGAAAAACACAATACTTTCTCGCGGCTACTGCCGCGCTTGTCGTCTGCCTCCCATGCACCAAAGCCGGCGTTTAAACGCTGTCGCGCTAACCTATCAGCGTTCAGCATACTTGGAGTGAACGGCTACGTCCTCACTTCCGATCGAAAAATTCCCATCAAAAATGTTCTGCGGCGTTTTCCGCGTTACCACTTCACGGTTAGATACTCTGACCGGCAAGCTTTCCATTGCACAAAGAAAAAAAGAATGGGTACCATGAAAATTGGTTGTCCCTTTAAACGCGTCGAATGCGTCTGCATGCGCTATGCGGTTTGAAGGGCTACTCTAAATTCTGCTTTAAGTTTACGTGGCAGGATGTTTAATCTGCACCATGTATACAACCAGGGCTAACTATACGAAAGGAAAAACCAGATTTGAATTCATGGTCACTGATTTTGTTGTTGCACTGACAAGAAGAAAGCGCAGAGGCGGCAGGTTTTTCGAGAGGTAAGCTAGATAGCAAGTTTTAGAGATCAACGTCTGAAGCTAAAGGGCAACAGTAATCGTCCCTTGAGCACAAATTAGGTGGACCCTTTCACACTGACACACCCTATACATGGACCTAGAAGCAGTGCTAGCAGCGTGTTTTCACCTCAAGTAGCAAGCTACTATGCTTATGCCAAGGCGCACGTCTCCAACCTCTAATGAAGTTCCACTTCTTGTCTCTATAAAAAAAAAGAAAGGAGCAGTCCACGCACTGTACAGAAGCCCCTTATAGATGGCCTGGTTTGTATATCATTTTTTATGCCACATTAACTTTCGTATTCAGAAATGCAACTTAACTTTAAGCTCTCAAACTTCATATAAATGACGCCTGCTGCGAAAGCGCCGAAGAAGCTCATTGCTTTCTTTCGGTGCGTTGACGACAGGCGTTGTTTAAATTAAGTCAAGCATGAGCTTCAAATTAAGATGCATTTCTGAATACGGGGGTAAGACGCCAGTTCGAAAATGAGTAATATGCCCACCCATACCCTCGTTGCTACGGGTGCAGCGCCTACATCATACGAAACGTCCGCGCGTAAATAAATGCAAATAGCCAAAACCATGTCAGTAAAAAAAAAAGAACAGAAAGAAAGAAAAGAGGCAAAGTGGTCTTCAAGACGTTCGCTGTTCCTGCTTTTTGTACAGCCCGCACTAAGGCGCGGGCGAAGGGAACACCGACCAGGACGGAAAACACAAACCGGCACGAATAATCTATCGGCTAAACGTATCTTCAGGAGGTCTAGAAGACGTCTAAAGAAGACGTGTCGACCGGCAGAGAAGCGCTAGACTCCAATCGACGAAGACCGCCACTCGCCCTCTGCACCCCTTGTTAGATATGGAGCTGGTTCCTGCGATTACTTCGAGTTCCCCAGACCACATCGGATTGCAGCACAGCTAATTGAGGAATGCAGAAGCAGGAAAGCGCATTCCAGAGAAGCGTACGTGCCAGCAAGTTTGTGCGCCGCCGGGGTTAGCAGGTGGGCATCCGACAATGAAGCAGGTGCACGAGCGCCCCCCCCCGCTCCTTCTCCAGCCTACAAGTGGATTGCCAGTCTGCGTGGCAAGACCGCAGAGAGCCCCGACAGGTGTGCCACGCGACACGGGCGCCTACCATTGGCTGCAAGTGGCGTCATCGGAGTGGACTCTCCCATTGGTCAAACATGACGTGACTTGCAGTGCTCGAAGGGCTTATAAGAAGCCTTCCAGAGAGACCTGAGCATTCTGGGACATGCCCTGATTCCCTGATTCACCTCTCTCGAACTTCTTGCCGCGGGCCGCAGCGTCCGAGTTGCTGCCGGCCCGTAATGTCAGTACGAGTGTTAATTGACGCTCACCTCTCTTGTACATAATGTAGAATAAATCCCTCCCAAGTTTGTGGGTTTTCATCCCGAACTCCGTCCCCAAACCCGACATCTGGTTGGCAGCGGTAGGATCGCCTCCGAATGCATCAGCTGGTGGCAGCGCTACAGATCAACCTTCGTCCAGAGAGATCGTAAGGAACCGGGAAGAGCGAAGAAGAGAAAGCCTTCGTCGAAAGAGGTCCGAAGAGACTGGGAGTATCGAAGAAGGAGCGAGCCTTCGACCCAGGGAGTCCGGAAGGAACCGGGAACAGCGGACAAATGAACCGGATGGCAGGGTGCTGCAACCGTAAGTGAGCGCGTGGTTTTTTTCCTTATGATTCGCCAGACTCAAAGGTTGTGTGTTCAATTTTGATAGTTCTGGGAATCGGGAGTTTGTTGCATTGTGTGTTTGCACAAATTAATTAAGGAAAACAGTTTTAACCACCTGTCGGGGCAGCTGCCATGGATCTTAGAAGGTTGACGAGGTTGGACTTGTTGTTGGTGTGCGACGATTTGGGAGTTGAGGCGGATGAACGGATGGAAACGCCAGCTATCATAAAGGCGATTAACGATAGTGGCAATGATGATGAAAGCATTAAGCTTGCTTGGGAGGTGATACAGGAGCCACGGGAGCGTGTACGTCGTGTACGTTTGCGAGAGCGTCGTGAACTTAGGAGTAAGCGTCAGCGTGAAGAACGCGAGAATGAACGGAAGCAGGAGCTTCAAGAACTTGCTCTTATGTGTCAGCGTCACGAACGTGAGAAGGCACGCGAACGTGAGAATCAACGTAAGCTTGAGCGAGAGGAAAAGTATGAGAGAGAGAAGGCAGCACTGATCAAAGCGATACAGGATTGTGATCAGTTATTGGCACAGAGACAACGGCTGTCTGAGAATTCTGTAGGAAGTACAGAGCAAGTGTCTAGCAGATTTTCGCCAAAAGCCGACGAAAAGAGTAGTGCCTGTGAGATTAGCTGCAGATTGATAAGTGAAGGGAAAAGGCTAGCTGCTAACGACGCCTTAGTGGCAACAGAGGCCGTTAAAGGCCGCAAGGAGAGCGACGAGGTGCTGTGCCAACAGATGACTGTGGAGACAGCTAGGCCAGCTGCGAACAAATTGGCACAGTTACCGAGCGTGTGCGTCGCTGGTAAGGTTAGCGAGGTTGCTAGCGAGGAAAAGGGTACGGTTGACGCGCCAGACGCGAGCACCCATGTCAGGCCAGATCTGCGTGCAGAAGTGAAGTGCGAGCTGGACGATGCAGTTGAGAATAGTTCTCGGGGTGGCGAGCTCCGTAGCTCACGAGAGAACAACTGCATTGTTCAGGGATCGGTGCGGCTCTCCGCCAGTCTAGGTAGCCTAGAGAGGGATGATTCAGTTATTAATCATTCGGACTGTGCGCGTGAGACAGCGATCGATACCGACGGGCTGTGTGCCGAGGCACAGCGTGCGCTGGGCAATGTAGCAGAGGGCAGTTCGCGAGAGTGCGAGTTGTCTTACTCAAGTAAAGCCTGCTGCCTTGTGCCAGAGTCGGTTGAGCTGTCCGCCAGTCGAGGCAGAGAGAGTGTTGATTTAAAGGTAAATCACGCAGACTGTGCGGGTAAGAGACCGATCCGGGCCGACGAAATGTGTACCGGCCAGCACGAGGCACGAGAAGGCGACATGAGTGCGAAGAGAAAGCGCCGTAAAAAGAAGCGCAGTAAAGACCGAGAGTCGGTAAATAATGTAGCGCCGCCAAAAATGGCGAGAAACCCAAATGGGCAGGGCGCGAGGAGAAGAAAGGTGCGGTCGTCACTGACGATGTTGACGCATCCAGAACGTTCGAGCCACCGGTCAAAGGGGAACCGCGAAGAATGTTCTGCACGGACGCGGACAAAGGGCACGAGGCAGTTAAGCTCCTCGTCGTTCCGTAGTTCTTCTCATAGCTCAGCGTGCAGTTCGAAGAAACGCAAGGTGGCAGGACGAGACCAGGTGGGGAGTGGCGACGCGGTCAATCGAGTTCGTGTTGAAAGCGGGGCGCGGGGACGCAAATTGGCAGTAGACCGTAACGTCTTGGGGGAGCTGATAGTGAATCAGCCCTTTTGTTGTCTCTCGGCAGCCAGAGTAGCTTTCAGACCACGTCCACCCCGGGTTAGACTCAAAGTATGAGTCAGACGTAAGCGTTTGCAAATGGAGGCCAAGAGCCCTTCCGTAGAAGTAAAACGTGTTAGTTTGTTTTATTTTTGAGCATCGGAAAGTTTTCGCGATTTGAGACTAGAGTTTCTTTCAAGGTGTAAGGTTTGAGCTTTGTTTATGTTTTCGTTCGAGAAGCTCAAGATTTGAAAGATGCGTTTTAAGTAAACATGTAGTCTCGCGAGATGCTCATTAATAAGTAGATAGGCTTTTTTTTGTGTGCGTGCGAGTAACCTGAAGGTCAAGGTTATCGTCGAAAGGCCTATGGTAACGCGCGTGTGTGTTATTGAACCTTCTTTAAGTGTTTTTGAATTTTGTAAGGTTAAGCGCGTAGGTTTTCAGTGAGTGCATGATTTGCACTGAGAAGCGTTCTTAGTTCCATTAGCGCGTGTCCTGTGTGGACGGAAGGGAGCAGATTTAGGACTGGGTTGCTCTGGCAGCCGTATTCTGACTTCTCTTATAAGTACGCGTGGAACGAGTTATTAGAAGACGCGTCATTTTAAGAGTTCTGCGGATTGTGTAAGTCCCGCAAGTTTAATTGTTCGTTTACGTCACGTGTCCTGTAGGACCTTCAGGGAAAAAACGTGAGTAAGCGTAAGTGAAAAGTTTGCCTACAACGCAAGTACGCGTTTTGTTTAGTGACCACAAGGCTAGTGCACTTGTGATTACGTACTTGTGAGGTTGACCAGATTGTTCAGTGGCACCATTACGTGTGATAAGTACGCCACTGCGATAGATTGGAAACATGCTGTTCGTGTAGTTAGGCCACTTAAGTTATGGTCGGCTGTTTTCATTTGTTGTTTGCATCGTCAACGACCCTTTTGTTTTGCAACAACAATAGTACTCTGGTCTTGTCGGCAATCGAGGAGAAATGGATAGCTGTTTGGAGGGGTGGTTGGAACTGTTTTGTCGAAATTGGGGAAATAAAAGATCAGGGTTGATTTTGACTCAGTAATAGTCTGGCGAGTCAGGGGTGAAGAGCCTGCGCTTACGCGTGGTGCAGCGCTGTGCTGTTTTGTTTGTTTGACGTTTGTTCTCCGGGGCCCAGGATCCCGAGGTTCGTCAAAAGTGGCTCGACCCCAGTACCCTGCAGCTTCTTTCAGCGTTCCTCCTGGCCAGCGAATTGATTTCACCGGCCATTCAGAACAACCGGGGCGAGGACGAGCTGTTAGATATGGAGCTGGTTCCTGCGATTACTTCGAGTTCCCCAGACCACATCGGATTGCAGCACAGCTAATTGAGGAATGCAGAAGCAGGAAAGCGCATTCCAGAGAAGCGTACGTGCCAGCAAGTTTGTGCGCCGCCGGGGTTAGCAGGTGGGCATCCGACAATGAAGCAGGTGCACGAGCGCCCCCCCCCGCTCCTTCTCCAGCCTACAAGTGGATTGCCAGTCTGCGTGGCAAGACCGCAGAGAGCCCCGACAGGTGTGCCACGCGACACGGGCGCCTACCATTGGCTGCAAGTGGCGTCATCGGAGTGGACTCTCCCATTGGTCAAACATGACGTGACTTGCAGTGCTCGAAGGGCTTATAAGAAGCCTTCCAGAGAGACCTGAGCATTCTGGGACATGCCCTGATTCCCTGATTCACCTCTCTCGAACTTCTTGCCGCGGGCCGCAGCGTCCGAGTTGCTGCCGGCCCGTAATGTCAGTACGAGTGTTAATTGACGCTCACCTCTCTTGTACATAATGTAGAATAAATCCCTCCCAAGTTTGTGGGTTTTCATCCCGAACTCCGTCCCCAAACCCGACACCCTCATACCATCTCATCCCGCTCTAATAACCCGCGTCTCCAGACCGACTCGTTCCCACCGCAACCCTTGCTAAACCCCGGAAGAACCTAGGGCTCGCCTCCAGCGTTTCATCAGGAGCGTCTCTAATAAAGCCCCAACTCGCCGCCGCAAGGAAGGCGGAAGTCCGGAGGGCCGACCTTACCCTATATATACCGCGTCTCTGCTTCCTTTCTCGCAGTACCGACGCCCACTCATCCGCCCACCCTTTCCGCCAACCGTTCCCACCCATCAACCGCAATCACCACCGCTTCCCCCTTCCCCCACAATCACCCCTTCCCCTCGGAGTTCTAGCCTGAACAATTCGCAGCGTTCACGCCGGCGCGCGCGCGGACCTAGGAGACGAACGTGACCTTACGTCGAGCCATCGACCCAAACCCCGCGCAATACCCGGGCTTGGACGCCGCCGCTGAGACCCATTTCGCCGCCGATGCAGCTGCCAGCGAGGAGAGCCAGCGCCGATCATCAGACGGACTTCTATTCGCGTCCCAACCGAACGAGGCGCGGTGTGTGCGGAAGTTCGCCTTCTCGCTTCGTTCGCCCTGCCTCGCGAATTCCGCGCAGTAAAAGCGAATGTCCGTGGGGTTCGTGTCAGCCAATCAGTCAGGCTCTGCGTGCTGCAGAGAAGTTGGGGAGCAGAGCGCTTCCAATGTCCTCTACTAATCCCTCCGTGAGGCTATTCTTCCGTTCAGTCGGCGTAGGGAGATCAGTGGTATACGGGCAGTGGAGGAAAACAAAGTTTCCTATTAAATTTACTAGAGGTTCTCGCAATGTCCGCGAACACTGCAAGACTTACGTACAGATCTACTGTTAATACGTCAGACTGTGACAAATACTACTGCGAGCGATCGCCTCGAGTTTGTCTGCGAACTGCTGGAAAAAAGCTGAAATGTTTCACTTCGCCAATAAGTATTCTTCGTTCGTTTAACAATTTAATTTCTTGGAGAAGCCGGCGATATACTGTGCTTGCTGCCAAGATAAATATCCCACAAATATATAAATATAAGAATAATAAATAAATACAATAACAAATGTTACAATTTCGCCCGAAAGGCGAAGCAACGATTGCGATATCAAATTATTAGCCAGCTTTACGAAGTAAGGATAGTAGTTTTAACTGTCGTATAAGCTCGTAAACATTCGTTTATTGACTAAATAAAACAAGCATCGTGTCAAGTGCGCACACGCAGACATGAACTCATCTCACTCGATGACCGCGGTCACTCGCTGTCAAAACGCCGGCGCGAGGAAGAACGGCAGCAGCAGCGAGCGAATCGCCCTTCGTGCTGCCTCTGTCGCTTCAACGAGAACCAAGCGGCGAGAACACAGCGCACGCGAAGCCATCAGCCCTCGGTACGCCTAGACTCTGCACTCATCGCAGATGGCTTTCAAGGTAGGGCTCGGGCAGCCGCAGCCAGAGTAACCTCGCCCCCTCCCCCACCCCTCGCTGCCTTGCTCGCAATGGCAGAAGGTGTGATGATGATGATGATGATGATGATGATGATGATGATATGTGGGGTTTTATGGCGCAAGGGCCAGGTATTGCCAAAGAGCGCCACGTCTGTGGTAATGAGTTTGCGGTGTAATTGTGATTACTATGAGGTTGGTGTGACGTGGCTGTAGAAGGGCCTTAAAATATACGCTCTAAAGAGCGTAAAATCCGTATAATAAAATTATGGCGACGACTTATGACTTGTATACTATGAACATTTAGATGAATTTAGAAAGAATGATACGACAGGTAAAATATATATGTCAGATTAAAGGAAATGCTGGAGCACTACTGCCTCCCTGGAGCCCTTGAAACACACAAGGGCCTGGAGGCATGTGCCATGCAAAACAATTTTCGCAGGTGGCCACAATAATATCGCACTCGGCCTTTATATGGAACGACACGGCGACAAAGACGGCGGAAATGCGCCTGTAGTGGTGTCCATATAATTGTTATCGCAATAACAAGTAAATAAATAAATAAATAAATGGAACACTGGCTCTACGAACTAGTGTTCATCTATCATGAGAATGATGTTTGCGGCTCCAGACGTTCTCAATGAGATATTCATTACGCTTGGTCTCGCTAGATTTCCAGGCAATTTCATTTTTTTTTCTAAACGCTCGGAGGCAACAAGTCTCCGAGCACGCGCATAATCATTGCCAATTGTTGAAATAACACCATAAATATGCCTAATGAGCTGTTCCCACACAGCCCAATAATCCGATGCGTTCTCAGTAAGATCCTTACGGAAATTAAACGGAATTTATACAGAATCCACATAGCTTCCGTAAGAATTATACGGAAAGCGTACGAAAAATATAAGGAATTCCTGTACCGCGTACGGAACGTTTCTCGAGGGATGCTGAAAATGTAAAATTTTTCAAGTTACAACGAAGTCCTCTCAAGCCAGAAGGACGAACTCTAGGCAAATCCACGAACTGCCCATCAACCCACGCATCACTGAAGCGCCAGACACCGCAGCTTCCCTTTTGTTCCTGTAGTAGTATAGTTTTTTTTTTTTCAAAGCTCTAGGGAGCGTCCCTTATTTTCCTGGTTGTCTTTCTTTTCTAGATGTATCATGTGACAGTAAGCTCGCTGAACTGCACGGAGTTGGTTGAAATGCCGTACGTATTATATATATATATATATATATATATACACTTCGACGAGTGCTCGCCCCTCAGCTGAAACGTTTGGATAGTAAAACACGCGTTTCTTCCACGTACACAACAGAGGAGGCATCTCTCTCTCTCTCTTTCTATATATATACATACATACACGCTCTTCTGAGCTGTCCCACCCCTTCTCTACCTCTACCACGTGACCGGCCTTCCCACACTGCACACGTACACACCTTTCTCCAAGTTCTTTCACTCTGCTAGTACCAACGCATTGAAGAATTTAAAAAAAAAACAAGAAGAAAAGCTCGCCAGCCTTGGCCGCGTGCTTCGCATGCGTGCGGGTTTCATTAATTACAACGTGCGGTATGCTCTCGGGGCGAGAGCGCGGTGCGCAGTTAATTCGGGACGGGGGCAAGGCCGCCGCGGGCCGGGCCAGACGGGTCCGGGGCCTCGCCGGGCGAGCCCCAGCCAGCCCGGCGCACGCAGGCCGGCCGGCCGGAAGCCGAACTACGCACAGATGGCCTTCTTCGATCGCCCAGTGGTGCCCCCCCCCCCCCCCCACCTTCGTCCGTTTGGCGGAGCGGAGAGCGTTCATTAAAAGAAGGGACTCGCTGGCCATGGAGAACCGGTACGCGAGTTCGCGCACATCCTTAACCATTATACTATAGCGAACGTCGTTCCGTGGCAATGAATCGGGCGGCTACGAAGGCAAAGAGCGTATACACAAGCAAGTAAAGCAACGGACGGGGCTAGTTGGTGGACGTTCACGATTACATTGCGCTTAGTGTTACACAGACGAACGTGAAGGATTGCGCTACGTATACGTCCGCGTCCTGTCCTTCCCGTTCGCCAGTGTAACACTAAACGCAGTATAGTCATGTCGTGGTGTCGTGTCGTGGTGTTCTACGTTGCGTAGCGTGCAAAAAATTACGGGGTTTTACGTGCCAAAACCACTTTCTGATTATGAGGCACGCCGTAGTGGGGGACTCCGGAAATTTCGACCACCTGGGGGTTCTTGAACGTGCGCCTAAATCTAAGCACACGGGTGTTCTCGCATTTCGCCCCCCATCGAAATGCGGACGCAGTGGCCGGGATTCGATCCCGCGACCTCGTGCTCAGCAGCCCAACACCATAACCACTGAGCAACCATGGCGGGTAGTGTTACACTGACGAACGTGAAGGACTGCGCTACGTATACGTCCGCGCCCTGTCTTTCCCGTTCGTCAGTGTAAC
Source organism: Dermacentor albipictus (assembly GCF_038994185.2). NCBI lineage: Eukaryota > Metazoa > Arthropoda > Arachnida > Ixodida > Ixodidae > Dermacentor > Dermacentor albipictus. The sequence continues at coordinate 38,981,260 of NC_091827.1, read as the reverse complement.
ACTAAGCGCAGTATAGTCATGAACACAAGTGCGCTCCTACAAAAAAAAAAAAAGAAGTCCCACACTCTCATCCGCGTTAGCTTAAGCTGGAGGAAGATGAAAACGGTAAACATCTTGTTTGCAAGAGCAAGACACGAGAATATTCTACCTCTCAGTAATAAATTTCACTTATATTTCTGTGTTCTTTTTTTTTCTCTCTCTCTCTTCCGGATAAGAATTCCATTATCCATTTTGATTAAATTTACTGTAGGCGCAGGTTTTGGGCCCAGAACAATGACTGTCAACTCATCTTTGTGGAAAAGAAATTTCATAACAGATGCGCGCAGCGTGCGTTGAGCGGGCGTACGTACGTATATACATAGTCTATGATAGATGTTACTGCAAAACTAACATTAAAAATTGCGGTCACCTCCAAACGGAACAGTGCGGGATATGTGCGGGCTGGACACTAAACTTAGCAGGCCCGCCCCGTCCAAGTGTAAGGCGGGTGACACTGAAATTCGCCTACGCCAAAGACCCGAGTGTTCAAAGGAGTGTCTTCAAGGGGAGTATGGTAGCGCGATTCAAAGACGGGACAAGAGAAGACACAAAGGGACACACACAGCGCTACGTGTGTGTCCCTTTGTGTCTTCTCTTGTCCCGTCTTTGAATCGCGCTACCATACTCCCCTTGAAGATGCATTACCAACAAGCCCACATTGCAACCCTCGTCAACGGAGTGTGTTTCACTGACGCTTTCTCCATTTGAAACGTAATTGACCGTGACTATAACGTAAACGTTACAACCTTGGGCGCGCCTTGCGCGAATAGAACCGCCCCTTCTTTGCGCGGGCGTTATAGTAATTTACACGCTGTGAAAATAATTTAAACCGTTAAAAGTGAATAACCGCGTAAGTCTGTCTATAACCCACACCCTGTAAGGGTGTGCTTTCGACACATTTACGCCTTTATTCAATTTTAAGGGCGTAAATTTTACACTGTAGCCAGTAACCCGTAATTTGTGTTACTCCGCGTAGGTAAAATAACAGCCAGCGATGCAACTTGGGTAGGAGACCTTCGAGCGGCCGCATGGGGGCGGCAACAACTATAGTTGATGCCGCCCCCATGCTATATGCTACAGTTGCTACAGGCGTCTATAGGCACCTGTAGACTTTGAGGAAAGACTCAGGAACATGCATGGATGAAAATAAATGGACAGCTAAAGTGCACAAGCATGTGTACTCGAAAAGCGTGCACACAGAATGAAGGAAGAGGTCAAGAAAGCTGGCCGCCGAGTACAGGGTAATTCAAAGTGTAAATTGACAACCAGGAGTCGTCACAAAGAAAGTGCGAGAAATAGAGACAGTTAAGGTGGATGCAAAGAATGGAAGCAAAAAGTAGCATGGAGATTTACAACAATGAGAAGAGAGAAATTAGAAGGGAAAATCTGTACGATAACACAAAGCCTTGACATTTGAGACTCGAGGAGGTTGCCTAACGATGGAAAGGGCGCAGGAGCAGGAGCCAACGTTTCGACTTGTCGAAACGTTGGCTCCTGCATTCACTATGTTCACGTTTTGCTCCATCGTCCTGAATTTCCATCTCCCGCATTCCCCGTCTCTTCTCTGGACATCACCCGCATACGCCGAGCATAGCACACTCATACAGCATACGTGAACAGCGCCGCATTATATGAATAATAATAATAATATTTGGTGTTTTACGTGCCAAAACCACTTTCTGATTATGAGGCACGCCGTAGTGGAGGAGTCCGGAAATTTTGACCACCTGGGGTTCTTTAACGTGCACCTAAATCTAAGCACACGGGTGTTTTCGCATTTCGCCCCCATCGAAACGCGGCCGCCGTGGCCGGGATTCGATCCCGCGACCTCGTGCTCAGCAGCCCAACACCATAGCCACTGAGCAACCACGGCGGGTATTATATGAATCACCTGTGTACGCCGAACACGCTCGTCGATCTGAGACAAAGAGACGAAGCACGTGAGACGGAAGAAGCCCCGTGGCGGTACCACGTACGCATGCGCGAAGCGTCGCTTCGCGCGACGGACACGAGTTCGTGCCGCGTGATATAATAATTCCACGAGCAGCAGCAGCTAGCAGCTAGCAGCAGCAGCAGCAACAACAACAACAACCCGCGCATTGATCGGCCGAAAGCTGCGCCGCCCTCGATCGCGCAACACCTGTCGATCAACTGACGCCCCGCCGCGTTTCTCCCGAGAAACGCAGCTGCTCGAGCCGCCGCCGCCGAGAACGCAGCCCGCGAACGATTTGCGCGCGTAATTCTGGCGCGTGCTGCTATACCGCATAATGCGCCGTACAACGAGGAGACGCGCGCAGAAACGTTTGCAGGCATTTCTCTCTCGTGTCGATGCTGACGCTTAGTAGAAAGACTAACAACAAAATTGGTTTAAACGTTATGTACAGGAACACTAAAAGGGAAACACAGTATCAGTTTAGAGAGATAAAGCATTCTTCAAAACCGTGTTTTCGTTCATTTGGCGTAGGTTGATCATTTCAAAAATATTAACGTACAAGTTCAATTTTTTTTTTTAATTTCGCGACGTAACCACACTGATGTCACATCAGTGTGACGTCACAACATCCAAAGCTTCTTCTTTTATGCGAAGCATATTACGAGAGCTCAATCCAGCTCCTCAGGCGCGGCGGTGTCGCCTTGAAACCACGTGACACCGTGACGTCACGACAGAGGAGAAGTGGCTTTGGCTCAACTCTTGCAAGATGGGCTGGGTGGGAATCGAACCAGGGTCTCCGGAGTGTGAGACGGAGACGCTACCACTGAGCCACGAGTACGATGCTTCAAAGCGGTACAAAAGCGCCTCTAGTGAATGCGGTGTTGCCTTAGAAACGAGCTGTTTCTAAGGCTCAGGCGTGCGTCGCTTGCTCAGGCGCACATTTCGTTGCCGCGCCGAACGCTGCGTTGCTCGACGCTCACCGCGTCCAATGCGGGGCGTCCAAGGCGAAGCAGAGTAACGCATGAGTTGTTTCTTCGTCTAGCCGAACCAAATATAGCCAAGCAACAGCAGTTCACCAAGCTAAACAGTGGTTCAACAACTAAAATAAAGGCTAGTATGCTTCGCATCCTGGGCTTAACCTTACCTAAGCCACAGCCATTTTTTTCTTTTTTCGTGGCACGACCATCGAGTGACACTCGTGTTTCTTGTGCAGCCCTTCCGGTTCACGTCCTGAGATGACCGGTGACGAAATTCAATATAAATTAGAAAAAAAAGACAGAAAGATCCGTAGACATTTTTTTTTTCCTGGTGCGGTTTTATCTGACGTTTAGTTACACGAATCACATGTTTCGGTGTGCTCGCACATTGGCGAATTACTCACCTAACGAGCAGCGCTTGCCGCGACATCTCTCTCTCGGTGCCTCAGGCGTGAACTATCTCCGCAGGGGCTCCTCACGCTGGAAGCGTCTCCCAACAGCCTCGCCAGAGAGCAAACGAGAAGACCAATCACGATTGCTCGTCGACCAGGCCCAATCAGGCCGCGTAGATTCGAACGCGCACACCCAATCGCGAACGGACCTCACCGAGTTTGAACTCCATGACAGCTTTAGCTGTCTGCCCAAACAGTTCACAACCCAAGCTGAAGTAAAAACGCAAAACAGAAAACTGCCGAGGTAGCCGTTGGGCGTTTGACGAAATAGAGGGAGCGAGGAAGCACGAGTGTATTGAAAGCGAAACTATGCCAGAGAGTCGCGAAGGCACCGAACAGTTCGAAATGTCAGAGGGCTGGCTTTCGTCGTCAGCACAAAAAAAAAAAAGAGGGCGATAACGCGGTCGTCCGTCCGGTTGGCAGTTCCTCCGTCTGAGGTTCCCCGAACCGGCCTCCCAGCTCGAGCGAGGAAGGACATTCCGAGAACTAGGGTGGTTGCTTGGGCTAGTTGGTAATTCATGATCGAAAAATAACGTACAGCGCGAAGGACAAGGACAGCGATAGACGACATACACAGCGCTGTGTATGTCGTCTATCGCTGTCCTTGTCCTTAGCGCTGTACGTTATTTTTGAACATTCCGAGAGAAAAAAAAAAAAGAAGAAGAAAGCTACGCGACGCTTGGACAAGTTTAGTTCACGTTTGGTAAAGCCACTGCAGAGTAAACAAGCGCTAAGAACAGAAGACCGAACCCCACCTGCGCTTAGCGGGGATTGCGTGATCGACACGGCTGCGTGTTTATTTCGAAGCGAAACTTGATCCTTTTTTTTTTTTCAATGCGTAAGCATTTCTATGCCGGCTGACTGTGGAAAACCGTCGCTGACGCGTCACGCTCAGAAGCCGAGTGTCTTATGCACCGGGCTAAACACCAAGGCTTGCGGAAGGCGAATATATCTGAACCATATATGAATGTGCTGGGCCGCGTTGTCTGTGTTGTCCCTCAACACAGATAGATAAGCAGTCAATGAGTTTATCAGGATGATAAGGAGTGATGAGGGGCGATATGGGTCTGATCGCGGTTGGTAATGATCCGATAAGGGCTTATAATTGTCGGAGCAATTCTGATTAGGTTGATAAGGATCGGTAAGGGTTGATCAAGCCCAATATTATTGAGAAGGATCGACAAGGGTTTGAAAGGGTTGCATCGATTCCGATAAGGTTAATAACGACTGATAAGTGTTGATAACGGTAGGATCGAGTTCTTTAACCCTTTACTGCACAATTTTTTGTTTCCTCAAAATATTATTCATGGAGTTGTACGGAAGCATAATAGTACCTGTGCTCCCATGGAAGCTTACTTCAGCGAATGTATGTGGTTTCAATTTGCAGAATAAGGGTATGTTGCATATCTGCAACAATGTGCAAATAAAGAAGAAGTTGAAAGTAAATAATAGATTTAGCGCGATTCATACTCAGATGCTTATTTGCACGAGACAATCATTGGTGTACCTATGATGTAGTGTGGAACAAAAAGAAGCACTTGTACATGCTTGTGGAGCACAGGTGGTTCCCACACTTCGTGCAGCACGTCATGCAGATTCTCGTCCAGCCAGGAAACAATGCAGTGTTTTCGGGTTATTGTCAAAATGTAGAACATCGAAGCACAGACGTAAAGCTGTGCCCGTGACGACGTGACACGGCAACGTGCGGAGGCACAGCGTACTTTTGAAAATAAAAAAGGAAATTTGACCAGAGAACATCTTGTCCACATATTGAATCGAAATGCACTTACACTCGTGGCTGTCGTGACTAATTGAATAGTCACTGCCTTCACTATAAGGAGGAATTGCTGGGCCATACCAGCGTTTCGGAGCCATTTCACTATTCCGAAGAAAATAAACCGTGTACACGTTGTTGCATTTGTGCAACAAAGCAACGCTCTGTCACCAGGAACAAACTATTCCGAAATTACAATGTCTTTTTGAACCTACAGAGTTAGAAGGATGTGGAGCATAGCGTAACAATATTTTTTTGCGCTTTGTCTTATGGAGAAATACATTTACAATTTGTAAAACTTACCTATATCACTGCTCATGGGCGCGCGCAGCCTCCGCCATGTTTGTTTTGGTAGAAGATGCAAAGAATTAGCACAGATTGCAGCACAAGGTGCCGCGTTTTACAGACCAATGTCGCGGATATGCAACAACGTGTACAGGAAGCTCCAAACTGACTTTGCTTCGGTTTTTATCGCCGTTCATCAGAATATTGCGCAAATGCAACAAGGTGCAGTAAAGGGTTGAGGTTGATAACGACCAATAAGAGTTCATAAGGGTCGAATCGCGACCGATAAGTTTGATAACGACCCATGAGGGTTGATAAGCGTAGATAATGGTTGGATCGAGTCCGATCAGGTTGATAACGACCGATAGGGGTTAAAAGGTTTTATACTAGTCGGTTTCAAGTGTCAAAACAGATTACAAAGCCAATAAACCACACATTTAATGAACCGTCTACTGCTTCGACAATCGCGGTAAACAACATACGTCGCGTCGTATGCGTGGGGTGGAGTCTCTGCATAATTTTGTTTTATTCTTTTCCTTAGTAGTGATGAACATGCAGTAGGCAAGCGCGCTGTTCGGTACGTTCATATATCTTCATTTCTCTTTCTTTTTCTTTTGTCTACTTGGGGACCGCGAAAACCATTTTTTTTATGTATTTATTTATCATACCCTCAAGGTACGGTTGTACATTGCAGAGGGGAGGGGCAAAGTAAATACAGAGGCAAATCACAAAGTAAGGAAGGAAGGCAAACAACATAGCAAAAAACATCGTATACTAAATAAGAATGGTAAATAGAAACTTGTAAGCGTGGAAAAAAATACATCGCGTAACAAAAAAAGAAAGGAAAGAACATACGATATGGCGATATGGTGAGTATGGCGGTCTTCTTTCTTTTGTTTGTTTCATTTGCGCTACAACGGGTTCACAAAATAGGCATTTCACAAAAGGAGAATGTTGCTTTCGATCGTCCGCATAGAAAGCTTCTATATATATGTATAAACTCAGCCCGTGTCAGCTGGGGAACCCGGCATAACGGTGGTGCAGGGTCAGGCGTCACGATACATAAATGTCCCCCTCTCTCTCTCTATCTCTCTCTCTCTCTCTCTCTCTCTCCTCCGCTCCACGAGGAGTTCGCGGATTTGGCGGTCGATGCTTCAGACGCAGCAGCTAACAAGGCGCGCGCGCGCGCTCGCATTTGTGAGGTCAGTGGAGCGACGCAAACTTTTCCATCCGATCCTCCGAAGAGTACTTTGCGTCGTCGAGAGACATCGTCCCCGCCGCACAGCCGGTCGACGCATAGAATGCGCGACGCTTTGTAGCAGTGTCGGTAACTAAGCCAGACACGTCGCTAAATTTGGGTAGCTTTTAGTCACATTAGCAGCAGCTTAAGTGTTTTCTGGAGTCTTCGGAGTTGCAATTTCTGTAAGGCCACACACGTCAGCGAACTCGCCGCCATTTCCTTCTTTCCTTCCCTCCTCTCTCTCCCTATGATCTTTGTTTTCTCCCTTTCCCGTTCCCCCGGTGTAGGGTAGCCAACTGGACGTTATTCTGGTAAACCTCCCTGCCTTCTACTTATCTCTTTCCCTCCCTCACTCCTTCGGAGTTCTTTTTTTTCTTTTTCTAGTGGCGTAAATGTGTAGTAAGTTAGCCCTGGTAAATTTCTTCAAATTGACTCTGGCTAACTTAAAGTGACTCTCCCGATTAATTTCGACCATCTGGGCTTCTTTCACCTAGCGTAGGAACTGAGTACTGGTAAGCGCACCTCTTAAGACGGGACAGAAGATAGACACACTGGCACTGGACAAGCGCAAACTCGCAACTACATCTTATTCTGAGGACTTCGGCTACTTAAGTACACAGGAGACAAGGATCGCGCAAGCCCTCAGTTCCTAAGCATGAACCGACTATCCCAGGAACGAATTTTGTTAACATGCATTTCACCCAGCGGTGTACGCGGCCCGATCAAGGGCGAGAACGACAAAGTACCCGCCGATCACCTGTAAAATTAGTTTCACCAGTCCTTTCGCTCGTTCTCTTACCGGTCACCCATCCAGCCATTCGCTTCAACATGGGCAGCCCATTCGCTCCGCGTGTGTGTTCTCTTTCAAGTGCACGCCGTGTGTACAAACTATGATGCAATCTTTCAACGCACCCTTCTTTCTATTCTTTTTTTTTTCCCTTCTTCGTGAGAGCACAGATCGTTAAACGCACAGCTTTTCTTTCGTCGAGTCCTGCCTGATCCACTCGTTTGCGCCGTCGCTCTGATGAAAAAGGGGGAGACCAGCAGCTGTCCGCGACGGCGGAGTCTGCTAGGCGGATGGCATGGGGAGGGGAGGGGCAGAGGAGGTCTCCCAAGAAAGTGCCTGCCGGGCACGCCGGCTCTCAAGGAGCGCTCTCCACCTCTCTCTCACTCTCTTCACCTCGCCACCACTTCTAGAAGCACAGGCATGCCGTTTCCCCCTCGCCAAGGTCGCTCGCTACCGCTGGTTTTCTTGGCACGCGCCCGAGGAGAACAGCTGAGTCGCACGCCATCTGCCGGTTGGACGACTTCGAGCGACGAGAGGCCGGTGGGGGGGCTTATCGGAAGTGCTTGCCACGTACCGCCGCCGCAGCGGGGTTGACGTAATTGAAAACCAAAGCAGAAGGCAAATCAGGCCGCCGCAGCGGGGTTGACGTAATCGAAAACCGAAGCAGAAGGCAAATCAGGCCGCCGCAGCGGGGTTGACGTAATCGAAAACCGAAGCAGAAGGCAAATCGGACAATTTTAGCAGACGGACATTTTCTGTTTTCGCTGGGTGGGTTCAACTCACGCGCAGCCGCTGAATCTTACCGAAGAGAGAATGCGCCAAAATCCGCTCTACCGAACGCGTGGGAATCAGGATGGTGATTGTGGCGATCATGAAATTAATCTTTAAAGGTGCGCCGGCGGCTCGAGCCACCGCACGTCGGCGTACTACGCTTCAAGTTCCTTGCGCTACTTAAGTGTCACTACCTGTTCCGCCTTTCGCGCCTCGTGGTCCATAACAAGCGCATGATTACATAATTTTGCAGCTAAGTACACTGTTCCACGTTACTTCCGTTTCTTCTCTACTTTATGGGCCACCGATCTTGTCGTCTTGTCTCGCGGCGCCTAGTTGTCGAAAACTTGCTGTAGGTCAAATCAGGCACGTACCCAGGATTTTTTTTCGGGGGGGGCCCACCACCTCCATCATCATCATCATCATCATCATAATCATCATATTCATAATCATCATCATCATCCTGTTTTATGTCCACTGCAGGACGAAGGCCTCTCCCTGCTATCTCCATTTACCCCTGTCCTGCGCCAACCGATTCCAACTAGCGCCCGCGAATTTCCTAATTTCATCGCTCCACTTAGTGTTTTGTCGTCCTCGATTGCGTTTTCCTTCTCTTGGTATTCTGTAACCCTAATGGTCCAACGGTTATCTAACCGGCGCACTTCATGACCTGCCCAGCTACATTTTGTCCTCTTGATGTCAATTAGAATATCGTCTATACCCGTTCGCTCTCTGATCCAAAGCGCTCTCTTTCTCTCTCTTAACGTTATGCCTAGCAATCTTCGTTCGATCGCTCTTTGCGCGGTCCTTAACTCATTCTCAAGTCTCTGCCCCATATGTCAGCACTGGCAAAATGCACTGATTGTACACCTTACTTTTCAATAATAATGGTAAGCTTCCAGTCAGGAGCTGGCAATGTCTGACGTATGCGATCCAACCTATTTTTATTCTTTTGTGAATTTCCTTCTCATGATCAGGGTTCCCTGTGATTAATTGACCTAGGTAAACGTACTCCTTCACAGTCTCTAGTGGCCGACTGGCGATCCTGATCTCTTGTTCCTTTGGCCGGCTATTTATCATTATCGTCATCTTCTGCATATTAATATTCAGCCCCACTCTTACACTCTGTCTGTTAAGGTCTCCAATCATTTGTTGTAACTCGTCTGCATTGTTGTTGAATAGAACAATGTCATCTGCAAACCGAAGGTTGCTGAGATATTTGCCGTCGATCTTTACTCCTAAGCCTTCCCAGTTTAATAGCTTGACTTCTTCTAAGCACGCAGTGAATAGCTTTGGAGAAATTGTGTCTCCCTGTCTGACCCATTTCCCTATAGGTATCTCCCTGCTTTTCTTGTGTAGAATTAAGGTAGTTGTTGAACCTCTGTATATATTCTTACGCGAAGGACGAGCCAGTAAGACGAGAAACTATTTAGATTATATTTACAACAACGGTTGCAGCGCTGACCGGTTAGATTCACAGCGCGAGCCCAGTTCGTTCTTCCTCCTCTTTTCTGGAGTGATGGCGTCCACGCACCTCGTTCAAACAAACGAATACCAAACGCATGTAGCAATATTTTTCAAGCTTTTTACGTAAGCGTTCTGTAGTCCTTGATTACGTAGTGCCTCTAGACTGCTGGTATCTCTACTGAATCATATGCATTTTCGTAATCTATATAAGCCACATAGAGAGGCTTATTGTACTCTGCAGATTTCGCGATAACCTAATTGATGACATGGATGTGATCCATTGTAAGGTATCTCTTCCTGAAGCCAGCCTGTTCCCTTGGTTGACAAAATCCAGTGTTGCCCTTATTCTATTGGACATTATTTTGGTAAATATCTTATATAATATTGGGAGCAAGCTAATGGTCCTATAATTTTTCAATTCTTTAACGTCTCCTTTTTTGTGGATTAGTATAATGTCTGCATTCTTCCAGTTTTCTGGGACCCTTGCCGCCGATATACACTTCGTATAAAGAGCCGCCAGTTTTCTAAGCAATATGTCTCCTCCATGTTTGATTAAATGGACTTTTATTCCACCTTCTCCTCCCGCTCTTCATCGTTCCATGTCTTAGAGGGCCCTTCTGACTTCATCGCTAGTTATAGGAGAGTTTCCGTATCCTGTTCATTACTGTTTCTAAGTGAGGTATCGGGACTCCTCTGGGTACTGTATACAGGTCAGCTTAGAATTTTGCCGCTGCTTTTACTGTATCTTCGAGATTCCTTATGATATTATCCCTCTTATCTTTTAGTGCATACGTCATGATTTGTCCTATGCCAGGTTTTTTTTTTTTACTGATGTCAGGCCGCGTTCATTTTTTTACGGCTTCTTCAGTCTTTCACATGTTATAGTTTCGAATATCAGTTATTTTCGCCTTGTGGATAAGTTTGACAGTTCCGCGAATTGCGTAACGCTCTGCGGCCGCCAGTCCCATACAATCGCGTAGAGCGCAGGACTCTGCGATTCTAGACGTACTGCGCTCACCGAGAAAGGTTAGAAAAACACCCACATAAGCACAGCAGACAAGTGGCTACGTGAGGTGGTTCGACCGATAACTGTAGAAACGTCATTCAAAGCAAGTAATTATTCTCCACTTCCGGCGGCGTTTTCTCTACTTCCTTTTTAAATAAAAAGATGTTGATGCAGAAATATTCTCATAAACAACGGTTAACATTTTTATTATTCGCTGTTGCTTGCAGTTTGGTTGTTGCGCGTTGGCTCTCTCCCTTAGTAGATCGCTTAATTTCTCAACTCCTTGCGATTTTTGTTTCCGGTTTCCAATTTTGCACGAAAAGTGCGATACAATTAAGGAAAAACAGACGAGGTAACTGGCGACAGTCATCTTGCTTATGGGTTTAAGGGTTATTGCAGGGTTTCATGATGGACGCTCTTTCACATCATTTTATTTCCCACCTTATCTAACCCATATCACGTGTATATGGTTCCGGGCATCGGCCAGTCGCGGCGAGCCGTAACTCAAGGAAATAATGAAGCAAAGGGAAAAGTTAAACGCAATTGGTGTTTTCTCCGGCCGCAACTCGTTCCATGAGAGTACATACCAGCTGAGTAACAGCCGCATCCCTCTCCTGGTCCCAGGATCAGCCTAAACAAAGAACGTTGAACTAACAAAAGCAACAGCTATGCGCGTGACGGTTGAATAGATGGTGACAACTGAGCGCATCTCGAGTTAATCGCGCGGGTGCGGAATCTATGAGAAAACTGTCCTTCACATTACAAGAAATGCCGATAACTACCGCCATCTAAAAGGAGTGAAAAAGGCAGCATAAGGCTGACCGATGAACAGCTGCCAAGTCTCAACATTAATCTGGCGGCGCTTTAGGAATGTGTGAGGAGTGGTGGCGTGGGCGGGGAGGGGGGGGGGGTATGCCACTTGATTTCGGGGGGGGCCCGGGCCCCCCCGGGCCCCCCCCTGGGTACGTGCCTGGGTCAAATAATGATGCGATTGGCATTATTGGGGAACTTCACGCACTTTCCTGGAGAGCCAGCTATCCGTCCAAGTTTGTATCTGACCGTTTGCCCTCCGTTCTGGGTCATCGTGTAGTCCACGGTCGAGTGTTTCAAGCATTTCTTTCTTTCTTTTACAAAAGTAATGCGGTCAACCTTTACCGATATAAACGGCTAAGTATGCCCTATTAGATGCCGTCAAAATCTATGACGTCACGCGGAGAGTTAGTGCGGTAACTTCCCGGCGACGGCGCCACGTACCCGTCCTTGCCCCCTTTCGCGCTTTTTTGTGGGCGATTAAACCTTCTCGAATGACAAGAGTACACGCTTTGGCAATGCAAAAAAAAACGTAATTTAATAATACAGCTTGACTTAAGGATTGTCTTCAGTGTTCATTTAGGGTAGTACCAGCCCACGCAATATCATTCTCCCTCCCTTTTTTTTACTCCTGGTGTTCCCATACTTGGCTTTCAATTTGCGCCCGCTCGTTATACTGTAGCGAGCTGACTACCGCTCTGCGGAGGCTTATCAGCAACAATCTCTTTCTCCCGACAAATCATCTCGATAACGAAAGAAACAATAGCCCCCCCCCCTCCCCCCGATCAACGCTCCACGCTTTACTCTGCATCACCGGTCAGATATGCGCTTACCTCAGCGCACACGATTCCATGCAACCGAGCGCGCGTTAAGTGAACTTTTAGGCACCGCCCATATCTAATCAACTTCGCACGATGCTATCACGGGCTCTATATATATCGACTTCCCAGGCGGGTGACGGTTCATTCGAGAGAGAGAGAAAGTAGGATGGAGAGACAGTGAGTGAGAGAGATAGAGAGAGTGAGTGAGAGAGTGTGAGTGAGATATATATATAGAGAGAGTGAGAGTGTGTGCAGGCGAGTGAGAGAGAGAGTGAGAGAGTGTGGGTGAGAGATATATATAGAGAGAGTGAGTGAGAGTGTGTGCAGGTGAGTGAGAGAGAGAGTGAGTGAGAGTGTGTGCAGGTGAGTGAGAGAGAGACCTTCACTGAAAGTACCGTTCACTCGTGCAGTGTTTCTCACCCCCCGGAGTTCAATGCTTTCGTAAGCGTAAGTCTAATACCGAGCGTAAGTTCAGTTGAGCGAGGCTTCAGCTGCTATCACAGTCGACAACGAGCCACGACGCACTGCCGCGGAGGTATGCCCGGATTAATTTCGGCTATACCCGAGGCGCACGAGTATTCTGGCGTTCCGCACCCCCCTTTCCCACGCCTCCATCACAGTGAGGCCGGGAGTCGAACCCGGGAACCCTGTGCTCAGCTGCAGAAGGCCACAACCACTAGCTGCGTCACCTCGGCGGGTGACTGGGCAAAATAAATAAATAGATAAATAAATAAACAAACAAATAAAGCATTTGATAGTTATATAACTAATCCGCGGAGATCATAGGTTATACTGGGCAAGAAAATAAAGGATTTGATAGTTATAACTAATGTGCGGAGATCACACAAGATAAACATTCTTTACAACCTTGCTCTCTTCTTTCCTTTTCTCTCTTTCCTTCTTTCTTTGTTCCCTTTTTTTTCTATTTTTGCGTGAGATTGTGGAAACAGTTGTACTTATGTGACTGACAACTTCCATGCCTTTACACCGTCTCTGCTGGCAAAAACTTGAGCCTTTTTTTGACAGGCAACGGCTGCTTCCAATCGTGCATGTTCATTACCCTCGTGAATATTAATTACCACGAACGGTTAATTACGGACGATAAGTTCACCATGGCCACTTTTGCAGCTTGTTCGCGAAGAACGACTGCACGCATTTGTTTAACCAGATGTCGCGCGAATGTGTATTTTGTATACAAATGCTCTTAGGCCACTGTTATGCATGTGCTGTAAACGTCAAAGCTATCAAAGACTGCCGATCAACTGCAAATAATTTCTGCTCAATTTAAGAGCACTAACAGATGGTCTTTGATAAATTATAACGATGCGAATTGGAGGCGTCATTCTGACGAGAGGCAAAAAGCGTTTTGAAGTTTAAAAAAAGAAAGAAAAAAAAGGGGGGGCGCAAACTGCAAAGTCTGCGTTTTAGAAATGCTAGCAGGCATTTGGAAACCTACAGCCGACAGGACCCCTTCGATGAAATTTTTTCTTGTTCACTCAAAAATGCGCACGAAACTAACAACCGATATCTAGATTAAAATCTACCACGGCGGTTATTGCTACCTTTTTAATGATACTATGTGGGATGCCGATATTTTTATTCATTCTTTGCTGCTTCGGAAGAATAAAATAATACGTATCCTGCTTCACAAAGACACCATAAACGGTTAGCCTTCACAATAACATTCTAGAGTTGTTTTTTTTTCTTTATCAAAATTTTCCCAATAAACATGGACGACACGTGTTCAGCCCTTCATCATTTTGAACGCGATCTTTTCTTACAGCTGACAACTTTATAAACACTTATGAGCGACGAAAGACCTCAAAGAGAAGGAAAAAATAAAGGAAAGCCGTTCCGAAGTAAAGTTTGTTGAGTACTTGAAGGTCACGAACCAACCGGTTGGTGGCTACAAACATGTTTCATTTGTCAACCTATACTAAATTTGCGCCCGGCTACATTTTACTTTCTTGTTATGCAAAAAAGAGGTGAGGCGTGCAGACAGGACAAGAGTAGAGAAGTTCGCGCTATCCACTTCTCCACTTCTCTACTCTTGTGTCCTGTCTGCACGCCTCACCTCTTTTTTGCATAAGGAAACCTTACCGACTAGCTCAGCTTTCTGTCGTTCTTACTTTCTTGCTTTCCTTGTTTATTTTTGTTTTGTTTTTCTTCTAGAGGTCCTAAATATAAGGCTACGGGGCTATGCAATCCATCAAAGTAACCGTCAGACTTGTATTGAACACTTTCGGTGCAAAACTTTTCGTAGTAAAAACAGATTCTCTTAAAGATTTGGTTCATGCTGCTTTGAAGCAGCGTACACAGAATACGAGTCCCCCCCCCAACCATAACACAAACCAGAAATATCCAGACCTCCGCAGCAGCAGCAGCAGCAAAAAAAAAAAAAGAAGAAGAAGAAGAGAAAGAAAACCGCACTCCAGCAGGCAGGCGTGTTTGGATTAAGCGTGACGGAAGCTGAACAGGCACCGGCGAAGCGGTCTGCGCACCCCGGCCTCTTCCGCATATAACCAGCTGACTCAGTATCGACCGGCTCTTCCTGCCCGCTCCGACTTGCAGTCGAAATTCGGAGCCGAAAGCCATTTTGATGTCGGCGCTGAAGTGCGTACTTTTGTTGTTGTTTATATATACGAGACATAAACCGGCAACACCTGTCTACACTGCTGCGGGGGCAAGCGATGTGCACCGATACGCGTGACGTAACAGCAAGCGCAACAACAACGGAAGTACCACGCCGGCGTGGGCCTGGGGAAAACACCTCGGAAACAATCCACGCTGCTTCGTATAGTAACGCGCCCTTCTGACCCACATGTGACATTTGAGGTGCTTGTGAGCATCGTACGTACACGAGGGCACACATTGTGACATTATAAACATAGTGGAGGAACCTCCGCACGAAGCAGACGACCGTGAATAACATCGATGCCCCGTGACATTATAAACATAGTGGAGGAGCCTCCATACATAGCAGACGACCGTGATTAACATCGATGCAATCTATCGCACGGCAAAACCTGGTTCAGACGGTCAACTTCCGGCGATATCGCTTTCAATACGCGCTTATCGGTTGGTTGAGCAAAACAGGAAGAGCCGATTGCCCGGCCGGTTGAGCATTATAACGTAATGCGAGAGGGATATGTAGTAACGATCGAAAGTTATCGTCCGAGAATGCGTCCCATAACCATTGCCTGCAATCCGATTGGAGGTTAACTCGGAAGCGATGAAGTCGGATGCATGCAGAACTATGCGCAAACGGTTTAATCATATCCTTGACCGACAGCCATCGTGAGAATTTGATACTAATTTTATCTAGACAGTAGCGTCGTCGCAGACGATGAAAAGTACTCGCGAAGTGCGTTTAAGAATACCGCGAGTCGATGTGAAAATCCAGCGTGTAAACCACCAAAACCTACCACGCCACGTTAATGCACTATCGTCTGTGTGTTTAGGCCAGTAACAACGGTTTTTACGACAAAGAAACATGAGGAGTTGCTTTCAACGCGAACACGGAAGTGATACCTTCTCCATATAACTGTGATGCTTGAAACAAAAAAAGATGGGTTTTTCACGTTCGTAACAAACCTGGTCGGTAACAAGCACCGACTTGGAAAAGACATGATACCCCTGTGCCGCGTTCAGATTCAAGCTGGTTACGCATATCGTTGTTTATACTATACGTGCCATTTGGGCCACTGAGACGGGTAAGAATGACGGAAGAGCTGTTACGAGATATGCAGGTTGAAACTGCTTATCTGGTTTCCGCAACAGCCAGAGTGAACTCATATCTTCGCAAACATGTTGGTTTATCAGCGAAGCTTAGCAGCACGGCGGCAAGCAGTCGGTCGCGACGCATCCTGTAGCTTCGGTTACAAACTTACGAAAGACGATGAACAGGTTGGATAAACTTTCTCTTCCGCAGATACTATAATGGGCTCGAAAAAAAAAAATCTCCGTGGGGTTTGTACACGTATGCCAACAGTCCTGGTCACGTATGACGACGATCCTAGACACGTATGACAATGATCCTGGACGCGTGCGACAATGTCCAGGACAATGGCCCTGTACACAAGCGCACGACTCCCTCGAATCTGAATGTACGACATGTTCGCTTTGCAAGAAATGTTTGGCCCCCTTTAGAGCAGACCCGAGTTCAGAGGTCACTTGCGAGTACATCTAACGACTAATCCCCAAACGTTCGTATTTTGACTAAGGGCATACCTCAACCACGAAAGGGTGCCAGGCCAAACTTGGAAACTACAACGAAACCACGAGGCTTACTTTGCGATTGTAAATAATGGTACTTATTATATTCTGTGGCCGTATGATACAACTTATTTATGATCATGTTCCCGTACGGGAGTGCGCCCGAGAGTATACAAGCTCAGGGGTACCCTGTGACTTACCAATAAGGAAATCGCATCTGATGTATTGCAAGCGAAATTGTCGAATGAACTGAAATCGACGCGATCGTGTCGCAGGATATCCGCGTCGCGCGATCTTTCTTCAGGCACGCGCGAGATCCACTCACCGTTACTCCATGGGTTCGGCGGCTCGACGTAGCCGGTGACGATGCAGTCGTCCGTCGGGAAGTTGACCCGGTGTCCCTTGCTTCGGCGCTTGAGCGCCGAGGAAAGCGCGACTCCGTGCGCCTGCAGTCTCGTAGTTTCGGTCGGAGTGGTCGGCGCCGAGGCGGACTTCTCGCAACCCGCGGAGAGCGATCGGGGCTCCATCGAAACGTCCTCCATGCTCGTGAAGAACACGCTCATGCCGATCCGACGCGACGGACGAGGACCAATCCGACACGCCGACACCGAACTCCCAAGCGGACTCTTCTCTCTCTCTTTCACCGCCGCCGAACAACGCGATACTGCGGGCGGTAATGCATGGCGCTATTCAAATAAACACAGAAAACACCACCACGTTCGCACACCTGCGCGCTCACTTTGCCGTCAGCTGTAGCAACAACGAACGCCGAGTCGTAGTAGGTACTATCGTGGTAGGTGATCCACTTGCGTAGCCGCAAGCAGCAGCACGGCCGCGTGTATCTGGCGTTTTGTCAACACGCCCGAAACGGAGAAAGCCCGCGAGCACAGGCGACGCCCGTGGTAACCGACGGCCAGAAGATCGTCCGTCGTCGTAGCTGTCGTAGTCTCCGGCGCACCGCAGTAGCCGAGTCGAGCGATCTTTCGACTTTCCTTCCTTTGGGGCGTTCCGCCGGAGCTTACGGCGAAAGTGGGAGCACGGTCATCCAGGGGATCGTAAACAAAAAAACACACACAAATGTGCCGCGGCCGCGGCCTTCGCCGCCGCAGCAGCAGCAGTGATTCTTTAACGACACACACACATGCACGCACGCGCACGCAAACGGAAGCACCAGCGGATCACACCACACCACACACGCGCGACGGCGGCGGGTACCGTTAAAACGACGCGCCGCTTCGACCACCGCCACCACACGGTAAAACGCGAGCGCACGTTGTTTGAGAAGGGCACGCAGGGACGAACTTGTCCGTCAAGTGTGCCCGCCTGGCCGCCACCGCTTTTCCGCTAGCGTCGAGCACAAGACGCACGCCAACAGCGACGAGAGAAGCTCGGTCCGGTCGCCCTTCGACCGTAGAAGTAGCAGCAGCCGCCGAGCGATGGAAGCACCGCAGAGCGCGGGAAGGGCTTCTTTCTGCCTACTCTCCCCGCGTTGATAAACGATTCGCTGCGACGCTCTTCACTTCAGCGGGTGATCGGCGCGTACGCCCGCTGCGCCCCTGTCGCAGCGACGACGGCAGCTTGCGGCTACCGCGCCGGCGCGGCGCGCGCTGGTGATTCGCCTAGCGCTTCGTCCTTGCTGACGTGGCGCCACCTGGACTGAAAAGGGGAGACGATAGAGGTTGCGCGAACGTAGCCTCCGTGATTGCTTCGCACAAATCTCGGCACGACAGTCGAGGAGGTTTTTTAAAGGAACAGGTTGCTGGAGTGGCAACCCCCGCAGTTTCCTAAGACAAGCGCAAGTGATGTCAGAGCTTACCTTGAACGATACTATTTTAGAGCTGAAGCCCACTCACAGCTGAATTGGTTTTCTTTAAATAATGCTGGGGGACTAATGGGAAAACAAAAGCTCGTCGTTTCTGGCGAAAACATTGCCTAACTTGATTCGTTGTAGTGGTTTACAGTTAGCGAGAGCCGTATTAGTGAGTGAGCGTGGCCTACACGATTGCGTTCGCACGAATTTCTGCGCGAGGGCCGTAGTTTGGGCCGTAGTAGTGTGAGCGTGGCCTCCAAGATTGCGCCCGCTGTTTCGGAGACACAGCGTGGGAATGTCTTCGCGGCGTTCTGGTGTGGTTTTCGATCATAGCCAACGTCATGCGTTATCTTCAAGCAAAAACCAGTGCAGGAGAACGGAATGCAAAGAGCGTGGTACATAGTTCATGCATGCTTGGAGCAAGAAACATTGTCCACACTCATTGGCGCTGTTGAGCATAATTGAGAACCACCCAAACAGTCATTTTGCTGCAGTGTATTTCTTCCCTGAGGATACGTTACAGAAATGAGCCCCGTATTAATGACTTTCTCGTTAAACCAGTGCTTACAATTGCTGTTAAACACACTGCAATGGGAGCGATGGTTCTGAGTAGGCAAAGAAATGCGTTACAAAACGATGCGTGCCGTCCCTTTGTTCCCGTGATGCTGTTGGATACGTTGTCCTGCAAGAATTTTTTTTTTCGTAAAATACCATTACTTAAGTATGTGGGCGATAAAACTATCCAGCGCGTTCTTACAATAATAGGTTTTAAAAACAATGCATGCCGTACTGTTAAATTCCTACAGGCGAGAGATTAAGTGCGCTGCACTCTAAAAAAAGCTTGCACCCTTTGCAGGTTATCTCGTATTGTCAAGAACGGGCAGCTAGAGTGCAAGTTTGCCAGCCATACGCCAGCGGTGGTAACCTCATCTTGGAATGCCGCCGGAAACCTCTAGCCACGGCGTGACTAAGTCGACTTTGTGTCGGTAACAATACGCGCATCCTCCACTCTCCGTCGCTTCAGCTAGGATGCGTTGTGACTGAAGGAGTTCAACGAAGCAGGCTTTGTGCGCAACACGACAATGCGGACCTGATCTGCTACGGGTGGGGGAGTTGCCGCGGGAACGCCGACGAAGGCTCCTTCCCACGCACCGACCAAGACGCAAGACAATGTGCTACCCGGGTCGGCTCCGAGTTCTACGAAATTCGTGTGGTGTCGGTTTCGGACCGTGAACACGTGTGTGTGCATGTGTGTGTGTAAACCGTCCCGCGGAGAGGCGGCTAGTTTACGATGACTAAACGAACGTTCGCGTCACCTTGTATCGCGGGAGGACCGAGTGTTTAAAGACTGCTGTTGTGCGGATGCTCGACACACTTTTCTTAAGCAGTCATGTTGGACTGAGACACTCTCTCAAGCAGTCGTGTTAGACCGACGTACTTTCTCTCGCAGTCATGCTAGACTGATTAACTGCATGTAAATACGGTAAATAAACCCCTATTCCTCGTTCTCGATGAGAAGCTGTCCTTCCCTTCATCAACGTCCTCAGCGTGGATAAGTTGGACGACGGCATGGGCCAGCTACCTTCGAATTCATGCCGGACTCCAATCTTGACAACGGATCACGAGCGATGGGACTGAGCCCCCAATCCTGACAGTATCCAAACAACTATCATCATCTATATTGCTTGTCTTTATCGCTGCGTGCCCGGTACTTCCAGGTCACGAACGACATGCGTGTTATCAGCGTGATATAACATTCCTGACAGAAAAGTAGAGTAAAGCGCAGAGTTTTCAAGAAAGTCAATGCAAGCAAGACTCATGCCGTTATTAGGCAGTTTTGGTTGGGCGTTGTTAGATATGGCGCCGTTTCCTGAGGCTACTTCGAGTTCCCCAAACCACTTCGAATCGCAGCACAGCTAATTGAAGAATGCAGAAGCAGAGGTGCCACATTCCTGAGGCAGGACACTCGCAAACAAGTTCGTAGGCCGCCGGGATTAGAAGGGGGCCTCGGACAATGGAGCCCAATCATCCCCCTTCGCCTTTGAAGAAGACATTTGCTACCGCTGCGCGGCCGTAGCACCGGGAGCAGGTGGATCCTAGGACAATGGAGCATGAGCACCCCCCTCCCCTTCTCCTCCTTGGAAGAAGCGCATTGCCAGTCTGCAAGGCAAGATCGCAGGGGGATCAAGTGATCAAGAGAGGAGGACCAAGCGCCGACTCTCTTCGCCGGGTATGACACCATCGCACGGGCACCTACTATTGGCTGAAAATGGCGTCATCTGAGCGGACTCTCCCATTGGTCGAACATGACGCGACTTCCAGTGCTCGAAGGGTTTATAAGAAGCCTTCCAGAGAGACCTGAGCATTCTGGAGCATTCCCTGTTTCACCTCTCTCGAACTTCTTGCCGCGGGCCGCAGCGTCCGAGTTGCTGCCAGCCCGTAATGACTGTACAACTGTTCATTGACGTCTCACCTCTCTGTATATAATGCGAAATAAACCCTCCCAGTTTTGTTTTCATCCCGAAGTCCGTCCTTCAACCCCTACAGCGTCCGCAACCACCCATGTACGCAGCGCGCGAGGTTGTGTGCGCGTAGCGAAGCGCGCGCGCACGATACGGCGATAGTTGGCCGGACGCGAAAGTTGAGAAGGAGATTGATGACTTGCATGAGCAGGTACCAGTAGTGTGCTACCCAGCGCCGCGATATGCCACCTTCTGAAACTGTGTAGCCAATATCAGCCGAGTAAGGATTGGGAGGTCAATCCCACCGCTCGTAACCACTTGTCAAGATTGGAGTCGGGCATGAATTAGACGGTAGCTGGCCCATGCCGTCGTCCAACTTATCCACGCTGAGGACGTTGTTGAAGGGAAGGGCTGCTTCTCATCGAGAACGAGGAATATGGGTTTATTTACAGTATCTACATAAGGACGTTGCAGTTCATCAGTCTAGCATGACTGCGAGAGAAAGTACACTGAGCAGCCGCACAGCAGCTGTTTATAAACACTCTGTCCTCCCTAGATCCCTAGGTGAGGGAAACGTTCGACCAGTCATCGTAGCCGAGCCGCCTTTTATAAAAGTGCGAGGGCTTACACACACACACACTTCCGCACAGGCTTCACAGTCCCCACCGAGGCCAGACGGTATTCGCAGACTTCGGGACTTACGTTTAGAGTGTACACTTAAAACGGTTGCACCCTTTGGGGTGTATATTTGTTCCACAACAATAATCATCTGCCTTGCTCGCGTTTCCTTTCTTGAAAACTCGGCAGTCGCTGCTTTCCTGTCGAGAATACTGCGTCACACTGATAACGCGCATGCCGTTCGTGACTGGGAAGTACCGGGCTCACCGGGTTAAAGAAAGGAAACGCGGGCAACACAGATGATTATCGTTGTAGGACAAGATAAGCCCAAAAGGGTGTAAATTTATCTAACACTCTTAGAAAAATGACGAGTTTACGAAGTCACAAAGCTGTTTGAAGCCAAAAGGACGAAGTTTAGGCAAATCCATGTACTTCCCATGCTGGGACAACCGCTCCCATTGTAGCTCACGTAGACACTAGCGCCAGAGTTTCCTCTAGTAATTTTGTAGGAAACTCTATGGCCAAAGCCACCTAGAAAATCAGTCTCTGTAGCACGCCGCAACCTTCGCTTCTCATTCCAACGAGCAGCTCTGTCTCCAGGAGGCATCTCACCTCGTGAGTGTCTAGCAGAGGCAAGCGCAGCTGCTTATATACCACCGCGACGCCGCGAGCGACGGCGCGAGTTGGAGCCCCATTTCTCCTCTGTCGTGACGTCACGGTGTCACGTGGTATTGAAGGCGACACCGCCGCGCCTGAGGAGCTGGGTTGAGCTCTAGTAATATGCTTCGCATAAAATTTACACCCTTTGGGGTTTATCTTGTACCACAACAATAATCGCCATCGTGTTAGGGAGGTGTTCAGGAACCAGCCCGATCCGCCAGAGTGGATCACCCTGTTTTATGGTTTGGTAGTGCTCAGGAAGTTACGTGTCAGCAAAAAACAAAACAAGAATATAAGGGGAAAAAAGGCTGATGCACATTAACAGTGTAATTGTTCAGAAAAAAAAGGCAATAAAGGAAAAAGAAATAACTGTGGCCTAGTTTGAGCACTGCAGGGTTGCTGTGCTGGACAGCAGACGTTCGATTCCACCATATGTCACACGCTATTTTCTCTTTTATTAAAGGAAGACAAGAACGGAACCTATACCTACCTACCGCAAAATGTCAAGGATTGAGGCAAAGAATGGTTCGCATAAAAGATAAAAATATATTGCATTCAGAACGCGCGATATTTCGGTGGAAGTGGCCGATGACGTAAACAGGCGCGGCGAGCCGCCGCCGATTATCGTCTGGAGTTCGTTATCGCGCACCTTTCTTTGTATTCCACCTAGACGGGAAGCACAAAAAAATAACGCAACGCTGTTGCGGCTCTGTTGTGAGTGGCCCATCGCCAGGTCAGCACGTTTTCCTGGCTGTCGGCGTAAAAAGCCTCGCCGCGCGTAACGTTATTTGTCGACAGCCTCCACCCCTCCCCCCCCCCCCCCCAATCCCCACTCCTCGTGTCGGGTTCAATGAACCTTTCCCTATCCGGTCCGCGGCTGTAGCTTGAGTGGCAGCCGTCATAGAGCTTCATACAGTGGTTATTGTACCCGCTGAGGTGCTGTACCCGCTGAGATGGTGTTAGGCTGCTGAGCACGAGGTCGCGGGATCGAATCCCGGCCATAGGGGCCGCATTTCGATGGAGGCGCAATGCGAAAACACCCGTGTACTTACATTTAGGTGCACGTTAAAGATCCCCAGTTGGTCGAAATTTCCGGAGTCTTCCACTACGGCGTGCCTCATAATCAGAAGGTGGTTTTGGCACGTAAAACACCATAATTAAATTAACAGTGAATATTGTGGGAAATCATAAGGCGTGCGCTAAGCGCGACGAATCACGGATGCCATCAAATGCTACATACAGACCTGCGTGTGTATGCACCGTACGTACAGCAGGTCCCAAAAGTTTGCGGAGCACAGGTTAAGTGAGAAACCTGAATTTCTGGAGCTGTTGAGCCACGACTATATATAATTTCATAGATCGCTGCGTACGTAGCACAGGACGCCACATACTGAAACTTTGAAGTCGAGGCTATATGTGCCCAGGCTTTGCGGCAATAGTCTTTTTTTTTCACAACTACCGTGTGCCGTAAACCATCGTGGACGAATGTATACTGTAAGTGTGTACCGTAGTTACTTGCATAATGCTCGCAGGCCCCCCTTGGCCATCAAAAAAAAAAAATGTGCAGAAACTATCGACGATAGTGTCAATGTAAGTGAATAGCCCAAACGAAAATTCTCTTTACCGAGTTCGATCATCGACCCCCGACCAACCACGAGAAATGGGCAAAGAAAGCTATTCGCTTTAAAAATTAGTCTTTTGTTGCGATTACTATTCATAGAATACTTCACACACTTTCCACGGGCTATCTGTCTAGCTAAACATATACCTGCGTCTTTTACAGCAATTTTCCTGCCTACTTGGATCACCGCGTTCGAAACGAACCATCGGACACAGGTTGAGCCCCAGTGTATGTCGCTCTCCAGTGGTATATGTCACTCATCGGTGAGTATGCATATATAGCACTGGATATCTGCCGCTATCTTTTATGACAAAAATAAAAGATTCTTAAAATGTATCCAGTGCTGGTAGGAATTAAACTAGCGTCATATATATTTAGACAATCTTGTCCGGGTATACATTCACACACGCGCCACGCGCGGACTTCGCGGCGGCGTCGCCAGATGGCGCAACTTGTCCAGTTTGAAGCGCGAGAGAGGAACCCCGCTGTATACACGCCTCGTGAGTGGCGAGTTTTTGGCGTTGGCGATACGGTGTGTCACTACACTTTGCATCAATGCTAATCGCATTAACGTCAACTTTCACCGTCAGCTAACTAGATGGGTTCTGCCGAAACTTTTTTTGTCTTCTCCCGAGTAATCATCACACATTCGAAAACTGCTGCAGCAACTGTCGTCTACTCGTTCCGGCCGGTGACTGCGCCTGGCAGCCGAGTCGAGGTTACCGCCGTTTCATTTTTTTTTCCGAACCTGTCTCGCCATAGCGCGCAAAAAAATGCAGATAATTAACACGTGCACAATTTCGCCAGGTAACCTGATGACTTTTACAAATTGTGGCGTTTAGCAACTAGTTAAGCAAATGAAGGGGCTCTGTATAGTTGCTGCTTGTTTAGAACCCACTAACCTGTGCTCTTATTACAGAGGTAATTAGTGGTCGAAAGTATTTTTTTTTCTTTGAGCTCACAATAGCTGGCGTGATACCTCCCCTCCCCCAATTTGCAGCCACTCATTTTTTTTTCTATTTAGCACCTTGGACGTTCCCTCAGAAAATATCCCTGCGTAATTATCGCCCCTCCCCCTCCCAACTTCGCATCAATTTACCATGAAAAAAAGTACGAACATTTAGGCTAGTAGGTGATGACAATTTTCCCCTCTCCCAAAAATTGCACCACCTCGCGGGTTTCCACTGAACTTAATTGTCCCGTACACCTTGAAACAATATGAAACGGGAAACTTAATAAGTCAGACCCTAGTTTTTCATCGCGAATAGGACTGGACACAAGAAGACACACAGGACACACAACGCCCTATGGTCAGCTATGAATGAATGTGTGGTGTTTATTGGCGCAAGGGCCATCTGGTCAGCTACTCTTGTCAACTTTATCTCTAGTGCATCGGGTCTCTTTATGTTAGCGCCACGTATGTCTTCTTGTGTCCAGTCTTGTTCGCGCTAAAGAAACTCAGATCAAGATGCCATACCAACAAACCCACTCTGCTACTTTGCAGAAGTCAGAACCCCACTCACAGTATACGTCCTCATTTTAAAAATAACATCCTGGAAGTTTCTTTTATTATTTTTTTGCCTTATATAAGTGCAGGATAACACGAGGGCGACAGCAGACGCTCTCATTGCACATACGTACAACTGCGCTGACACCAAAGCCCATAATCGTTACACCCCACCCCTTTCATCCATATGGTCAACACCAAGGGGTGACCGTATTTAAAATAAGAAACACGTTAAGCAAGCAAGCTTGAACAAGGAAATGGCCAGCTAGAATTAAACAAAACTCTGGTATTCGCCGTTTGTATTGGCATACCGTCTGCATAAGAAAATCGCGGCATCATTGACCTTGTCTGTCCAAAGATTCCCGTCAGTGCTACAAAGTCATGGAAGAGATCGTTCAAGGCATCTTTAGAGGAAAAGCAATAAGTAACAATGCACACGCTTAATTATGCACATTAAAGCTTATTTGCAACGTTACGTGACCTCTCTATCGCTGCCAGCGTGCTCTGAAGCGTACCCTCCATGTTTCGATGTTGCGTCTTCAGGACCTTCACAAATATTAAAGCTCACAGTTCCGCAATAATGCTAACGCTATCCATTATTTTGCCCATATGGATACGTTTAAGAGCTAGGAGGCTTTAGCTCGGGGCCAAGCCCTACTTATCTATTCATACAATATAGAATACATAAATGCTCTCGTTAGACAACTGCTGAACCGATTTGAACGAAATTTGCTGCATTTAAAATAAGACGATAAATTGTGCCAAACTCAGGAAATAAAATTCTGATATAAGGTCTCATAGCTTTTTACAAACACCGCCGAAAATCTGTTCAAAAGAATGTGACGTACAAAGTTTAAAAATCCGTAACTCTGCACCAAAAGCAGGTAATACTGCAGCTTTGTAAAATGAGCCCCACATGTCAGAGCATCCGATGTGGACGAATTCAATATGCAGTCAACGAACGATTCTTCGGACATGCCCGAGAATTCGGACACCTTCGCGACACGTATCCTATAAGACCAATGTATGAGTACGTACCTCTGAAATTTCGGACTGAAGCCTTTCTCCATCCGATTTTTCGGACATTTTGGCGTGACTGCAGGTTCGAAATAAAGCGTTGGTTTGAAACGGCATTAATCGAAGCCGTAACCGCCATTATTCTGATTAACTCGCAGCCTCGAACCAGCACTCTCGCATGCCGATCTTCTTGCAGCCGTATCGAATCATGGCCACTGTAGCCATTTGTTTGGCCACATGGTGTTTGGTGCGTGGTCGTGCAGCCCGCAACGCTAGCCCTAGCTGCTTCGACGTTCGCTACCAAGCCTCCTGCAGTTCAGTGCCATGTTTTTCATTAAACGGATTCGATGCTGTCAGCAATGGCCGCGACTCCGCCTTCGCCATCCTCGCCGATGGCTTTGAAGCACGGCAATGGTCTAGAAAGCGTTACATAATGCCGGTTCCCAAAAGTCAGCTTCGCCGCAACAGAGCGTTGCTACGCGGTGAAGCATACACAATGTATTGCGGTCAAGCATATCAAGTGTGTGAAGGAGCCACTGTCAAGGGACATGTATATGTTACTTAATTATACACGCGCTACCGCCGTTTCCTGTCACAGTGCAAGTATCGAGACGCCTAGTAAATGTACTGGCAGGCCTTCAAAACTACTTCAGACGTTGCTGTGGCAATTTAAGTTTTCGATGCATTAGGTTTTTTTCGGACTTGCCGATTCTTCGGACGTTTATTGCACAAGGGATATCGATATATATTTAGGGCCCTCGAAGTAAAAAAAAAAAGGAACCTTCCAAAAACGCTGATACACAAAATTTAGATATACGCAATTCTGCAACAAAAACATCCATCGCGGTTTTACATCTGTTGGGGCATCTGAAGCAGACAAGTTGATAAACAAGTTTATAGCTTACGTGAAATTTTTGCTGTACTTATGAGGGTTTCATGAAAGTCCTACTCACAAATGGCATATTGCATGGCGCTGTGTATCAGTCTTGTCCACTTTACATGCTTGACTATGTGTAACTTACAGGATATTGATATTAGCGATCTCGTGTTTCAGTTCTCTTGGTCATTCAACAACTTTTGTGAAAAAATTGATGTCCCAAGTAAAATATGCCTCTTGCAAAAAAGAAAATGAGTTCCCCCAAGTGAATTTGTATCAGCGCTCTTTGACAATAAAAACTGTACTGATTAGTTTTTATCCACAGTGGCTTATGACAAATGTATTACTTCAATGTTTTCTTGGTTATTTTCATCGTTTACGCTGTTCTGTTACCATCATCACAGTTGCATAACTTGTACCATTCCTTACATTCCTATTCACTCTTGTATTAATCCACTTCTGCAACAGCCCTTTTTACTGGGCCACATTATGTACAGGTAAAGGAATGTTAAGGGGTTCTAGTACCAAGGTGCTGGTTCCACAGACGTGCAAACATAGATTGAGCAAGGGCAACAGTAAAGCTACAACCACACTACACTGCATGTACTCAAGGTAGAAGCTTCAATGAGTTTTCAAGCTTTCTGATTTCAAACAGTCTGACAGTGTGTACTTTACACTCGTCATAACCCAACGTTATCTACACTGCAGAATGAAGGCTTCTTTCGACTCCATTGAAGGCCTGCAAATTTCCTAATTCCACCACCTCAGCTATTTCTCTGTCATCCTCAACTGTGCTTCGCTTCCTTTGGCACTCATTTTGTCGCTCTTATAAACATATGGTTATCTGCTCTATGCATTACATGGCATGTGCAACTCCATTTGTTCCTCTTAGTCTCAAATGGTATATTAGTTACACCCTCTTGGCCTCTCATTCGTGAAATTTCTGCTATGTGCCCCTTAATGTTACGCCTACCATTTTTCATCCCATCACTCATAGCACACTCCTTCGCTTCTTTGTTATCCTCCAACTTTTTGCCCCATACCAAGTTTATTAGTGCCGAAATGAAATGATTGCTCACTGCACCAGAATAAATGCTGCCATGTGTGTTGAAGCATAATGAGCATTGAATAACAGTTTTAATTTCCTGTGCTTTGAGTGTGCCCCATGTAAACCTTCGCCATCGGTCCCAGTGTATGGCACATCCACGAAACAGGTGTCACCCCCCTTCGTTAGAGAAGCTGTAGGTTCTCGGGATCAGCCCTCTGGTCCCACGGTGTCCCTCCTCTCTCTCCCTTTCCCCCATACCCCCTTCTTCACACTTAGGCCAGAGAGCCAGTAGTGTGTTAATAAATGCTGTAGTCATTCACTCATTCAATTTTTCTGCATCAAAAGGAAGCTGAGCATATATACTTGCCTAGTTCACTTCTGTCACAGATGATGCAGCAGCAAACAGAACACCAACTAATAAAAACAATCTGAAAAGCTGGCAAAAAAAAACAGCAGCATCCTCATCATGAAATGCTTCTTGTAATGATATCACTCAAAGCAAGTTTGTGTGGAGATTCCAAGTTTCTTTAAATTCACATGAAAAAGAAGTCACAGGGTCTTACGTTATCCCTAAGATGACTTGAAGGCAAACACCCAATTGCCATGCTATGAATTAAAGAGGGACACATTCCATACACATTCACCTTAATTTGCTTAGTCATTGCCCATAATTCGCGTAGCCATCCCCCTTAAATCACTTAGTTTACTTTAGTTAGTCATCCCTCTTAATTTGCTTAGCCATGCTCTTAATTTAAAGAATAAAGGGAAAATCGGACATCGACCCGATCGTAGAAATCACTACAAAGGGTGGATTCATTACTTCTCTCTACTTTGCGGGTTTCTGCAGAACTATTGCATCAAACACTTGCCTTTGCTTCGTGTTGTCGACAAATTCGCCTTCGCCCTGCCATCTGCTAGCCGCCTGGTTAGCTCAGATGTTAGAGCGGCTGCCCCAGAAAGGCGGTGGTCCCGGGTTCGAGTCCCGGACCAGGACGAATGTTTCTTCAACTCTGAGGCTTTTCTTTCGAGGCAGCCGTATGGGTTTCCTTTGTATCAATTCCTACGATCGGGTGGATTTCCGATTTTCCCTTTATTCATTACTTCTCTCCACCTTGCGGGTTTCCGCAGCACTATTGCGTCATGCTCTTAATTTGATTAGTCCAATGTGCCTAGTCATCAATCTTAATTCTATTTCCTTTAACTCGCCAGAGTCATCCAGTTAATTTGCTTAGTCATCCGCTTAATTCTCTTTATCATCCACCTTAATTCACTTTCTCGTCCATCTAGCTTGCTTACAGGTATGAGACATATATGATAGTTTTTGTACCTTCCCTGTGTGGACGCATATTACAGGGTATGAGCCATTGAGAAGTGAACGATGAGGCATGCAAGGCTTTTGCCTTAACAATTTCACTGCAAACTGGATGATGACAGTAAGGGGGTGAAGTTGTTTCATTAAATGTGAGGATCACCTGATGAAGAAGACGTATTACGTGGAAAACAATGGAGATGAGTTGATGCTAGTAGCCTTCTGCGACTACATCTGCATGAATGCTGATACAGGAGGTGACATTTGCTGGTTGAAAAATTCGTAGTTCTTTCTAATGCCTGAAAACTTCTTGTACATTCACACAGTGCACTTCAAGCAGTGCACAAAAGTCATCTTGTGACAAAATATTCAATCTGAACTTCAAACAAAAAGATTATGCTGAAATGATTTCCCTTTCTTTACTGTGCTGATTTAACTGCGCCATAAGATATCGATGTTCTGGGAGTTTCTCTCTATTCTTTATTTAAACAACATGGGCGGCAAAAGAGTTAACATGTTTTTGCCAAGAAGGAAGACCAAGCTTCTTGCTGTCTGCTCAGGACCACAAGACTACCATAACTACGTCTTTACTACCAGTTCATCACAGTAAACAAACTTTGTTGTCAAAATGACAAAACATCACTATACCAACAAGTCATAACAATACATGACCAATAAGAAAAGCCAAACATTTCTGGGAAATTTCAGATGCTCTCGCAAAAAAATGACAATATAGTACAGACCTCTTGCATAACTGTCAGCGCTGTGATCACATTGCGTTCCTACCACCATCGTGAAGGGCAGATGTGCGGGTGAGTGCAGGACTCACATAGGAAGTTTGGGCTGCGCAGGTGCTGCCACAGGTCCCATTGAGTTTGCTACAGCATACTACACGTTTGCTGCATAAGACGCTCCGTTGAATGCAAGCTTGGTTATTTGCAACATGATATATCTCGATAGAATATTTCTTGGCCCCTTCCTGTGCTTGCACCGCAAAAGCATTGTTGACTATTGCTATGCGACAACAGATGAAAAGAAGCTTTAGCTGCAACTTTTGTGCAGTCTTACGTCGTTCCTGATTCCATCAAACCAAATTACAGAAAAAAAAAGAATCGTGGCATGCTGCAATATCTTACGTACTGGTGTAGCAATCTAGTGCCATCATCTAGCGCATACAAAATGGTCTCGCAGGCGCTACAGAGTATTCAGCCACATGATCAGGCCAGCATGTCAGAGTCACCGCTGCCCAGCATATATTATCCTTGGATCAAGAAATGGAACTGCTGTTGCCCACACGGCTTCAGGTGAGTAACGCGCAGCTCAGACAGCACTATAGCTCACGAGAGTGAAAAATGGATAATTAGCCATGTTTGAACTGTACATATTCCGTTAAACTGTACTTAAATGTTACCATTAGTGTGAAATACGGTTCACATGGTCTGTAGCAGAGCCCACATGGCTCACAAACTTTCTATTTGCATTCTGTGCTCGCCCACACATCTGCCCTTCACAATGGTGACAGGAAACCAGTGTGCGCACAGGGTTGTAGGCATTATGTGAGAAGTCTATACAACGTTCTCTGACTTAAGCCGCTGGAATGTGGCAATACAAGGTGGAAGAAAAAGTAAATAAATGTTGCATTACAGATTAGCCTCCAGATTACCCTTCAGGTTACTCCACGCTTACCGCAACAAACTATGCACCAACAGAAATCAAACACGCTCGGCTAACAAACCAACCTATACTTTGGTACCTAAGCACATAACATGTTTGTAAGGTGTTAAATCTCCAAATGTTTGAGCACGTTCGGGATAATCACATGATCACTGCAGCTGATGATGACCCTGCCTCTGTGAAAGAACATGGCAAAGCTTTCTTTTTGTGAGTCTTATGACTTTCAGTTCTGAACGCAAACCGTGCAAGTTGTGCATTATTTTCTGCTTCATTCGTGTTTGTATAGTTGCCGCTAATTTTTTAAAGAGAGTGTTTAGTGCAAAGCGAGCTTGCACAAGCTCGCTTTTGTCATCAAATGAATTGAATGCAAAGCTTTCAGATAGCACACCTATACAAGACTGTTAACTTGATAGGCTTGATACATAACTGTTTCAGCTCTAGGAGAACAAATGTTGCAAATCCTTAAGGCTTGATATGGTTTCCAACCCCGAATGACTTCATGCTCCTTGGCCTCATTTGCACACATTTCTGCTAATATACGGGGCTTTTATGGTACCAAGGGTCATTTCTACTATGCAACACTAAATTTTAGTATGCACGGCCATGTTCATATATAATAAATAAGATTCTAATCTCTACTAGTTCAATATAGTCAAGGCACTGCAGAAGCATTTGTTGTGCTCCAATTGCATATGATGTCGTCAATGTGTGCTCTTATACATGCTACTAAGCTGCATGTTTTGAAGAAACTCAGTTTGTGAAAGTAATTTCAATACTTGCAATTTAGAAATTACGCAGTAATGTTACTATGTATGCTCCTACTACACATATCTGCTAATAGGTGTTTGTCACTGAAACAATGTCACTACACAACCACAATGGCCAAAAATTATCTCATAGCTGGTTATGATGTAGTAATGTAATAGGATGTGAAACAAAATCATGTATGACCAGGACAGGAAAGAGCACCACTCAACAGTCCCACAACAGAGCCAAGTGACTCTGTTTTCTGTTCTCACTGTATGTTGACTCGCATCCCATTACACCATGAAAAGCAGGAATCAATTAGCCCCAGCAACAAGTAGGAACCTGTCACATTTCTCCACCATAACTGTTTCGCAGCTTATGGCGTTCACTTGAACAGTCTAATCCAGGCTGTAAAGAAACAGACCCAAACACTGAGATCTGGCTTGTGGCAAATAAAGGTGCGTCGAGCACGAGTGGTGACCGCAGGCACTGCCCGCTCAGTTTTTGAACCCAGCTATAGCAAAATTTTCAGAATATAGACACCTTCTATTCCTCTGGCACAAAAATTATTTTCACACCAGAAAAAGTGAAGTAATTTTCACCCCGTTACACTATTGAACACCAGAATTAAAGATTTATCCTCACAAGGCTGGTTTGGCACCCTCCCCTCTTGCCCAGTCTGTGCAGATGAGACCATACGTAATTTTCATCCAGGCAACTTGGTTTAAATTTTTCAATTCTAAATATTCTTTCTCTAGGAGCCTCCTCTCTTGGAAACTACCACAGGGATGTTTGCTCAGCTGCGGAGGAATTTATAGCTGTGCCAAGGTGATTTTCTTAAATTCTTCAGCTGCTATTTTTAACTATTTCCTCTTGACGTTTCATGAATTTCTGTATTAACCGAATCTTTGTACTACTATCCAAATCTTAGCCAATCCCCCACAGTGGGTATGTGCCATCCTAGAAGGACATCCTATACTATCCTATCCTATCGCTCAGTTGCTGCCAGTTGACGAATGAGTCAGACGTCCGAGTCTAATCCCCGTCGTCGTTTGCTACATTTCAAGTGGCGCCGAAACCGGCCCTGGCATCTGGCCCTCAAGTTCCGCCAATGGAGCAACTTCGCACCAAGCGTGAATTTGTCTGGAGGGCCATCACCAAGGCCATTGCTATGATCGACGCCCTGCTGACTGCCAACGATACTCGGACCATGCCCACACCCGTCACTGGCACCGAAAGTGATTTGTGCACTAGGACAATACTTGAATTGCACTGACATAAGAGACCGTTCATAGTGTTCCTGTGCATCCTCCCACACGCACTCAGTGCTCACTCTCTCCCTTTTTTTCCTCTTTTTATTCCCCTTCCCCCACCCCACAGTGTACGGTAGCAAACCGGGTGCTTGTCTTGTTGACCTCCCTGCCGTTCTTGTCTTTGCTCTCTCGAGCTCGTCTGAGCGAAGCAGGCAATCCAAGAAAAAAAGTTATAAGCAACAGAATACTTCAGGTTAAAAGGCTTTTAACAATGGCACGGACTAGATGCATTTACCCGATCTATGAAACGTAGGGTCACGCCTTGGCCCCGCTAATACTAAAACGAGCAGCCCAAGTTATACAGAGACGCCGCCTCACTCAAAACCTTGCAAGCACGGCAAGCAACGAACCAACGCCAACAAACGTCACGCTGCGTGGAAAAAAAAAAAAAAGCGCACACCTTCACACGCGCAACTTCGCGATTTCGAGCAGCTCGGCGCCGAAATCGCACGAGGCGCCGCCTTCGAGAAATTCCTCCGACAGCTCTCGCACCGTCATGGCGACCCGACGACTCGTCACGTCGTCCCTGAGGATCGAGTGGTGCCACTTGTACCGCGCGTCGCCGTACAACACCAGCATCGACCGGCGCGGCAGCGCGACCTGCACGGCACACAGGCGGGGCGGAGTCCGCACCGACACGGAGTCCTTGAAGTCTTCGCTCCACGACTTGCAGACGCCCCTGTCGTGCGCGACGGTCACCGACGGCTGCGGGCAATAGTCGGCGGCAGGCGCCGACGGCTCGTCGATCAGGTCTTCGTCGGTGAGCATCCAGTGCTGCTCGGGGCGCGACAGGGTCAGCACCGTGTCGGACAAGAGGTTAAAGGTGACGAGCCGGTGACCCCAGAGCCACCAGTCGTCGTAGTGCGGGTCGATGCACGAGCCGCGTTTGGGGCTGTAGTCGAGGTTGCACAGCTCGACCGCCTCGAAGTCGGACACGACGGGGCAGCGGCTCATCTTCTGCTCGACGCTCGTGTAGTAGGCCGGTAGGCCCCCGAACTCGCCGGCCCTGACGCGTTTCTTCTTGAAGTTGACGCGGGGCCCGAAGTCTTGCTTGAGGCGACCCGACTGAGATCCGACCCATTCGTGGGCGTCGATGCCGTCGACGAGGATCGCCTCTTCGTCGCGCGTCAGGAACTCTTCGTAGACCTCGATGCCCGGCACCTTGAGCGGAGGGGAGTATCCGTCGTGGCTGTTCTGAGTACTTTCCGTCGATTCACTGTTGTCTATCCATCCCGGCCAACACAGTCTGCAGTCGGTGCAAAAGGTGAACGGATGTCGCACCTTTCGTTTGGATATGGCGTGTTTGCTGGGTTCTTTGACTTGCTCGCAAGCGAGACACGTTCTCACGCCCTTGCAGGAACACTTGGGTTCCATCGTCGAGGCGCAAGAAAAAAAGCTACTCCGGTAGAGTCGGGGGGCACGCCATACGGTTCAAGAAAGCAAGGTGCTGGGCGCCGCCATATTGATTGCTTTCATTCTTTACCGTTTCCGGACAAACCAACCACGCTAGGCGGCGGTGCGGATTTCCGGTCACGTTGCCGAGGCGACAGTATAAACACAACGCGCCTGTCAAAGCGCGCGTGTTCTTGTTTCTCTAGGTTGGGCCGTGGTGCAAGAAACAATTACAAAATTCAACGCACATCGCGCAGCTGCTTTACCTTCCTTCTAGTTTTCTCTTTTCGTATTTACTCCGTTGTGACGAGCGCACTTTAGAGAATATCAATATGCATAGAAGGAAACCGCTTTCTGGCGATGTGCATGGAATAGGAGCAATAATTTATTAATAAAAGCAAGGCATACAGGTTGGCCCGATCACGCTCGCTTTACCTGTAGCTTGAATACAGAAACGGTTCTTCTAAGAATTCTTAAACTAAAGAGGAAAAATATAGGTCTGTACTTCTATATTAGCTTTCTAGGATACCAAGAGAAGCTGAAATCTTACCGTGAAAGGTGGACTGAAAAACCAGAAAGGAAGCAAGAAGGAAATGCGAGTGGAAACGGCACCTTGAAGCTCGCGTACTAGTTATAGCCTCGATGTCATAACTACTTTATCAGTAAAGAGAGCCTACATCGTATACTAAATGAACCAAAGAGTGAACTTGAAAAGCTTCAAGATCTTTTACTGCGCCACAACGGCTCAATGCGAGAAAATGCATTTAAATGAATCGCATCACACTTACGTACGACGCAGAGGTTGTGGCGCGAAATTCGAAAGTAGAAGTTTAGCCTTCGTTTTTTTTCCCGAATGTAATCAACCCTTTACCGCAAAATCAAGAAGAAACGAGAGTTCTGAAAGAATACTTTTGATTAAGCGTTTCCTTCTAGCATACCTTTAAGGTGAGCTGTCATAATGCTCCTACAACAAAACTCAAGCCCAGAAACCGTCTGGCCTGGATAACCAAATTATGCCTTTCAAAGGCCCTGAGTGAACGAAAGTTTGTTTTAGTAGCCACATTTACATGAATATGACAATGGCCAGTCGCACATACGTGTAAATACGCGCGTCACATACGTGTAAATGGCAATAACGTGCTAGGAGCCAATTGCAGCACCGACACTGTTCTGCATTGCAAAGAGTAGGTGCGACGCCGATAGGTTGTTCTACTCAGCGACATTACCTTCAAAGGATGGCATTCAAAGAGGGGTGGCAGAATGGCCTAGATGGTATTCCATTCATCATCATCAGCCTGGTTACGCCCACTGCAGGGCAAAGGCCTCTCCCATACTTCTCCAACTACCCCGGTCATTTACTAATTGTGGCCATGTAGTCCCTGCAAACTTCTTAATCTCATCCGCCCACCTAACTGTCTGCCGTCCCCTGCTATGCTTTCCTTCCCTTGGAATCCAGTTCGTTACCCCTTAATGACCATCAGTTATCTTCCCTCCGCATTACATGTTCTGCCCATTCTATTCATGTTATTGCAAGTGTGGCATGAAGCAGTAATACAGAACAACAGACAAGGACAACACATTTAGGACGGACAAATGAATGCTAAAAAGGCACATAATGTATCAACAAGGGCCCCCCTAGATAAGGCAAAGCATCTTGCCTCTTGCAAGGCCCATGTGCGCTACTATACAGTTTCCCTTTGTTAAAGGGCCCCTGAAACGGTTCGGACAAATTTTGTAGGCGCGTAGGGTACAGCTTAAGTAGAACATTCGCACCACAATTTAAGTGAAGCGTTACGTATTAATGGAGCTGCAAGCGATTAGAAGTTACCCTCCTCCCTAGCTATGCTTTTCCTCCTCAACTCGCTCGCCGAGCGAGCGGCGCTAAGCTCCGCCTTCACTGGTTTAGCGTCATGATGCGACGTCACATCGTTCACTTCCGGTTGTTTAGGAGCACGCCCCCTCCCGCGCGAGACCTCTCCGCTAGCCGCTTGGCCGTCGACCGAGAGCTATCGAAGCAGCGTGCGTTGCGAGCATTCTGTCGTAGCGCCGTACGTGTCCGGTACTCCGCTAAAAACAGGCAAGCTGGTCATTTCGGCAAATGACTGGAGGCATAAACTCAAGCTGATGAAGGAACTTTAGCGTAGACGTACGTGAGCAGCCTGATCGGTCTGCACGGTCCAGACACTTGCTGGCGCAGCGCTTAACCAGTCAAACAAAGCGCTAATATTGCTCTAACCAAGTGTAAAGCATTTTAAACATTTATAAATCAACGTGTTGATGATTACACTCCTGCGAAACATACACACCAGCAGTAAAGAATACACTTCGTTGCTGCTACTGTGTATGGTTGAGCTCTGTGCCACCAGGTGGCTGCACCGTGCAGACCGTTCACATTTGCCCTTCTGCTCATCTCGTGGCTCATCCCGGCACAGTCAAGCGGCCAGACCCTGTCCCCTTGCGCTTGCGTTTGCCCTAATACTGGACTCGCGGTTTGCAGGTCGATAGGTTTGCAGTCCACAAGGCAACAAAGTCGAATCATAGTGCTCGCGAAAAGACTAAGACCGACTCTGACCGCGGAGCTCTCGTCAAAATGGAGTACGTTGTAACACAAGCAGACGACACTTGCTGTGTGCCGGAAGTGCTGAAGTGTACTAAAAAACTATTCTTGTGTATTCTCTTTAAGTTATTTTCTTTTTACAAAAACAAAGTAACTAACATTCCAACTATTACGAGCATCATTTGTTCACCATAAAGTTGGAAAAATTATCGACCACGCGCCCTGGTCAGCCAATCAGATAGCTCGCCCATGTGACGTAATATGGGTTATTTGCATCATATGGGTAGGGGCGGCTTAAAATTCCGCCGAGCAGTGCGCTGCGATCGGCAGCGATGTGTATTTTTAAAACCTTATAATAAATTACACGCTTTACGCAGAGCGCTTAGATGCATCAATTAATGATCAGAAGAACCTACTCTAACGACTCAGTACGTTTGTAGAAAATCGCCAAAATCGTTTCAGGGTCCCTTTAAATGAGACCCAAGTAAAGAAGGGATCGCCAAACAAGTCTGTTTATTGTTCTTGTGTACGTCCAGTGAATAATATCGCAGTATCGTCTGCATACATTAAAGCTTTTGACTGCAACACTGTCGGGAAATCTAACAAATAAACAGAACAAATTGGGACCCAAAACCAACATTTGCGGCACACCACGTGGCCTTTCTTGATGCGGTTAGCAGCCCATCGCTTTTTTACTTTTTGCCTTCGTGGTTTAAGATAACTACAAAACAAGTCGTCAGAGCCACCAACAATACCATAGCACTTGCTGAGCTTTTGTAACAGTGCCGAGTGATAGATGTTACTAAATGCCTTCTATATATCGACGAAAATTCTGATAACAATCATTTGATAGTTAAGAGCAGAGTTCATAGCTTGTGCTAGTCAGGACAGCAGTAGATAAGGACTTTCCTTGGACAAAACTCTGCTGCTCATTCAAACGACGTTATTTTTACTAAGGAAGTTCCTCAGATGTAGCGTGAATAATTTCTTGAAAATATTTTTTATAATGCTTAAAATGGATATTGACCAGTAGCTACCGGGAGTGTTGTGGCTGCCGCTTTTG
Source organism: Dermacentor albipictus (assembly GCF_038994185.2). NCBI lineage: Eukaryota > Metazoa > Arthropoda > Arachnida > Ixodida > Ixodidae > Dermacentor > Dermacentor albipictus. The sequence continues at coordinate 38,943,008 of NC_091827.1, read as the reverse complement.
TATACTGGATAGGGAGTGGCCATTAACGAATGGGTAAATAAATGGCAGAGTGGAGTACTCAAACTATGCATATTATTTTCAGTACCTTGGCTTGTGCGCCGTCGATTCCGGTAGTTTTCATCACCTGTAGCCTACCTACAACAGACGTCACCTATTGTTATGATCTGAAAACTAAATTTTTCATTCCTTTCGACATCAATGGTCGGCCGTGCAGCTCTAAATTCTTGCGTAACACTTTCACCAACAGTAGCAAAGTATAATGATTAAAACCATTAGTAAGGCCAGGTATGTTGTCTAGATTATTTTATCACCGTGTCCTGCAACTGCATGTGATTGGGCCTTATAAATAATCATTTGTTTTCTTTTTGTAGCAATATTCTTTTTTTGGCAGTGCAACCATAGCCTCAGTTACCAAGGACGCATGGCGTAGTCTTATTTTTAATTACATTGGTGATGCTGTAAATAAAGTTTTCACATTCTACTTGGACATTGTCATTATACAGTGCTTCGAACAAGGCTTATTTCTGCAGGGTACGTACTTGCGAATAGTTAACGCCAATGCAATTTCTCAGGATCTACTTTTGAGCAGGATGCAAGTATGATCGTGGCAAGAAAAGCCAGGCAGTGATCAGAAATGGCAAAATCGTAGGCTCCAGCTTCCACATTTGTGTCGAGACTGCACAGTATGTGACCAATAAGTGTCACAGAACATTCCAAGAAACGTGTGTGTTTGGGTATAACATTTCTAGGATTGAAAGACTGCAAAAGGAACACAATCATGGCATTGCTCTTTCGAAAGGTCAATGTTAAAATCACCACAGATCATTATTTGAGAATGTGAGGCTACACAAGCAACCATTGTGTTTTCCATGATGGATATAAGATCATCAACGCAAGAGTGTTGGGGGCGGTATACTACACCAAACATGACACCAGAAACAAGGGTTGAAAAAGGTGTTTCAGCAGGTCGTTGAGTGCTCGAGATGCCCATTAGGCATTGAAAATATAGCGCCTTCCTGATTATAAATAGAGCTACTCCACTGCAACGGGTCGCATGCACTGTGACAGCATACATGACAGCATACACCAAACATCACACCACAATCAAGGGTTGAAGATCCATTAGGCATTGAAAATATAGTGCCTTCCTTATAAACAGAGCTACTCCACCGCAACGTGTCGCATGCACTGTGACAGTAATACGTATTCAGATATATTACTGTGATTATCTTTTCTTACCTATGTTTCCGTTATTGCAATGATGTCGTACTTAAACCAACATTGTGACAGGTAAATCAGCAGTTGGCCAAATTTTTCTTTATGCTGCGGTTATTACACTCAAATAATGGTACATTTTCATGTTTGCGCCATGCTTTTTTACCTCTGCATCGCTAATGATTTCACTCAGTTATTGTACTAGGCCCAGTCAGCTTGAGTAAAGCAACAGCGGACCGAGGACAACGCCAGAGCCCAAGAGGTCGTATCAGACTTTTATTTTAAAAATTTAGCGCCAGTTGTTTGTGCTGCCACGCTGACAGCGATCTCCGCGGCCAGGATCCTGGCCGTTACTAGTTCCGAAGGGAACTTTATCTTTAATTTTGCTAGAAGTTTTCGAACAAAGTCTTGGCAGTTGTTGCTCAACAGATTGTAACTGCCAAGGTCCTTCATTTGGTCCATGGCTGCATTCACATTTCTTCTGGTTATTGGGTACTGTCCCGCCACCACCTGCAAAGAAAGAACAAGAGAGTGCGTGATTCAACATTGCGTTTGTATTTTTAGGAAAATCACACAAGCTACTACAGTCATATCGAATGAAACATGTAGTGAATTAAGATGCCTGGATTATTTCATCAAAAGCGAGGTTATGCTTCAGTACCTCCTAAAGGCGATCTTGTTCGCCTTGATCCTGTAATTTTGCCGAGTTGACGCGGCATTGTACAGGAATGCACAATCTACACTCAATTGCGAATGTTGCCAAAATTTCAAGTACAAATCTAGGGACGTCGTCGGAGTAGCTGGGCTGTAATTATGGCAGCAATCCGTCTCCATATTAATAAGCATTGCTATTCCTACCCAGGAAGAAAACCCGTCCATCACGTAATACGAATTGCTATGAAGAAGTTAATGTATAAAAAAATTCACCTACGATTATCATACTCCCTAAAGCGAAATTTACGCGCAGCTGATTAGGTGTTTAGAATTCACGTTAATTGAGGTATAGAATTTGGTCAGAATGGCAGGACGCTCTCTCCGTGGCGGATGCTGAGCTTCTGCTCGTGCCGCTTGTTTAGTAGCAGCAGCGGTAGCATTCTCTAGCGCATGCACACTGGTTCGCCGCCACGGAGCATGCCTCCCGTGGCACTCCCCCTTCCTTCTGACGCTCCCGGACACTCGAAGCGAGCGGTCGCATCGCCCCTCGCTCCGACGACTACGGCTCGCCCGCCACTTCTTGCGCGCGTACGTCTCCGCCTTCGACCGCGCTTACGAGCGCAGCCCTTTTCAGGGCTCGCACGACAGACCCTGCAGGCCCTCCGAAGAAGCAGCAGAGGAAGAGGCCGACGAAGCAATCTCCCGACTGCACTGATGGCTCGGCGTCCAGACGAGCCCAGCAGCTCAACCCACGTGGCCGGCAGTCACGCTCCGGCAGATCGCCTGCCACCTTACGCTGGAAGCGGGGGCTTAAAGCTCGCACGATACATGCGCTCTCGGCGGACTCGACGAGCTCCGCGCCGTCATGTACGCCTCCTCCAGTGAGCGCGACACCACCCACGCGCGCACCATCTGCGCTGGATACACTTACGTGCATTTCCCATTGATGCACCGAAAACCACCGCCAGCGACCACCACGCCGCGCCGTCTGCTTCAACGGACACCACCGCGGAGGCCCCCACTTCGGCTGCCTCCACCGACGACAGTGCCAGCTGCCCGTCGACCGGCGACACCGACGACAGAGCCGGCACCTTCTTCTTGCCAACCGCAAGCATGATTGGCTCCGACACTGCGTCCTCCCGCACGGACACGACCACTTCGCCCGAGGCAAGTCCTGTCCGGCCGGTCTCCCCATCACTGTCGTCACCTGCAGCCTGCTCGTCGCCCCCGCTCACCAACACCGAGACCACTCCCCCTACGGCGGAGAAGGGCTCACGCTCGGCGGCGGTGGCTGCTCCCGTCGACGACGACAAACCAGCCGACGGCCGCATGTACGGCGAGAGCCGGCCGAGAGCGCCTACCTCTGCCCCAGCTTCTGAGTAAACGTGGGAGCTCATGCAGAGAAACTCCCCGCTGCTGCTCGCGGCCGCCGTGGACGCCCAAGCCTGCCAGCCGGCAGCGGTGCAGCCAAAACAAGCCGCAAGAAGGAGACGCCGTCACCGACGGCTCGTCGACTTCGAGCCGCACATTTCGATGGGGGCGAAATGCAAACACACCCGTGTGCTTAGATTTAGGTGCACGTTAAAGAACCCCAGGTGGTCGAAATTTCCGAGTCCTCCACTACGTCGCGCCTCATAATCAGAAAGTGGTTTTGGCACGTAAAACCCCATAATTTTTTTCTGGTCGTCGTGTGCAGTGGCATACCCGCTAGGAATTTGTCTAAGGCATCGGCGATGTCGGAGGTTGGCGCAGTGACTACATGCACAAGGAGTTAAAAACGGACTTCTACTTTCATAAAGCAAACTCGAGGATTCCTGGGCCGAAAGCTGGGAAGCTGAAGCTCTGCGACGATGACAGGAGACGTATTTATGGCGTCGTCACACTCAGCAGGAGGAACAGCGTCGTTTATGGCTAGTGTTCCAAAATAAAACGTATATGACCCGACTCACCACTTGTTGGGAGTTCGGTTTAACGGAAGCAAGGAATATACGTTTTGACAGTGGTGGCAGTGGTGGTGCCCCTGTCGGACAGCTGCTTCGGTTCAAGCAGGAGGCAATGACCCCCACTGCGGGGACAACGAAGTGACTGACGGTCGCTAAAAAAGCATAATCGACCTTTGTAACGATATTTTACATTCCCCGCTGCAAAGGAGTGAGTAAATTATGACTCAAGTGTTCGCACAAGCATTGTCGCGCGTCTACTGCAATTTGCTTAGCATGCTCATAAACTTTGGCAGGGAACTTTTAACGACAGCAGAGACCTTCCTTTGTGTGGGTTTAAGACTACCTAGCTTAATAGGTTGTTCGTAATTCTAATATAATCTATTGCAGTACGCATAGTTTCAATATTTAACCTTCTTGTGCGAAAGTGTCATTGATTGGATGGATGGATGCGAAACTTTAATAAGGTCCCTGAGGTACGCGACTCAGCGCGCTGCGGGCCGCTCCCACGTTGGGACAGTCAGGCCTTGCCCGACCGCCGCATCGTGGGCCCTCTGGACAGCCCATAGTTGCACCCCGGCATCAGGGCTCTTGATAGCGGAGAGCCACTTGTCTTCATTGATTTCTTCTGTGCCTCGTAACGAGGGGCAACGCCAGAGCATATGATCTAGGCTAGCGATGTCATTGCAATGACTGCAAGAACTAGTGGCATAGGTGTCGGGATAAATTTTGTGGAATAAAGCCGGACTGGGATATGAGCCTGTTTGCAGTAATCTGAGGGTCAATGCCTGCGCTCTATTTAACTTCTTGTGTGGAAGGGGAAACTCTCTTCTGCCGAGATAAAAGTGCTGCGCAATTTCGTTATATGTGGTCGGTTGATCTCTATTCTCCACCGCTGCGGGCCGGCGTTGGAGTTCTCCATGGTCGCGGAAAGTGAGACCTCGCGCCTTGGAGTGGGCCAGCTCGTTGAGGTTTGTGGGGCCTCCCGCGATGGATCCCATGTGAGCGGGGAACCACGTGAGAGTGTGGGTGGTGATGCTTTTGCCGTCGAGGATGCGACAGGCTTCCTTACACACGGCGTCGACGCTGAAGGCGCGGATGGCTGCCCTGGAGTCGCTGAAGATATTGGCGTGTCCGTCATCCAGGAGGGCCAAGGCAATGGCCACTGTCAGGATTGGGGGCTCAATCCCATCGTCCGTGGTCCTTTGCCAAGATTGGAGTACGGCATGAATTCGTAGGTAGCTGGCCCATGCCGTCGTCCAACTTATTTACGCTGAGATCGTTGATGAAGTGAAGAACTGCTTCTCATCGAGAACGAGGAAAAAGGGTTTATTTACAGAAACTAAGTCAGTCTAACATGACTGCTTGAGAAAAAGAGTAACAGTCCAACATGACTGTATGAGAGAAGTGACTCAGTCTAACATGACTGCTCAAGAGAAGTGTGTCCTCAGCATTCGCACAACCACAGTTTTTATACACTCGATCCGCCGTTCCTACGACGCGGCGACTGTTCGTTTACACATCACCAACTCGCAGCTGCTCTGAATATCAGTTTACGTACACAAAGGCAACCGCGCTCTGTACACAGAGGCAACCGCGCGGGGTGCCGTTCCGGGAAACTATCGGAGCTGATCGAGGGTCGCTCGTTGTTCTGCGCCACTCCGAAGCGTGAGATGCAGCAAAATACGCCGTCCCCACGGCAGCTTGTCCAGGCGTGCCAAATCAGCTCCGCGTTGGGGAACTCTAGAATCATTGTCCACACACCGAACTAGTTCCGTCACAATGTCGAAGGGGCTGGAGGAAGGCGGCGGATTCCAACGCAAAGGCCGCTTCTTTGAACGCCTCCCAGCTGCAGCGACGGAGAGGGAGAGGTGCGCGTCTTGCACCCCTTGTCGTAATCGGGTGGCAAGGTGGCAATCTTGCTTCGAAGCTCGCCATTCTTGACAGCGCCTCCATGGGCCGGAAAGTCTCGACTGTCTAGCGCTGACAACCGCTAGGCAGGAAGAGAACGGCTGCTGGTCAGGGGGGGATTGATGTCTTGGCTCGCAGCGACCACTTGTGCTTTGATGTCACCGCCCCAAAACATCCAACAAGGACAGGCAACTGCAATATGAACCCCACAACACGGCTCTGCGCCGAGATGACGTGCATTGGCTCTCACTTTAGACACGCTAGGCTTCAAAAAAAAAAAAACAACAACAACATAAGTGCAGAAACAAAAAAAAAATGCTACATTTCACTATGCCAATTTCTGAAGCAAATTCCTGCTGACCAATTCAGCAATCATGGAGGGAATTCTGCTAAATGAGAGGGGATTTTCTTCGCCTAAAGAAAAGCTAACACTAGTAACCCCAAAATTTAGGCGGGACCCTCAAACGCAGAATTCAAATTAGCCTGCTCAAACCATCCGCATTGCTATGCAACTTTCCCTTCTTATATCTAACGGAGAAGTTGTACTCTTGGAGAGTGAGGCTCCATCGGAGCAAGCGGCCGTTTTTGTGTGACATTTGATTGAGCCACGTCAGAGGACAGTGGTCGGTCTCGAAGATGAACTTCGCTCCGTACAAGTAACACGACAACTTCCGGGCGGCCCAAACCAAACAAGCGCATTCCTTCTCTGAAGCGCTGTAGGCTTCCTCTCTTACATTTAGTTTACGGCTGGCGTAGAGGATAGGATGCTCCTCGTTATCGTCGCCGACCTGACTAAGTACCACACCCATACCTCTGTCGCTTGCGTCGCATTGAACTATGAATTCCTTTGTGTAGTCTGGCGCGCGAAGCACAGGGCGAGAAACCAATAGCGTTTTCAGACTTTGGAAAGCGTTCTCTTTGTCCTTATCCCAGTGTACGTTACTCGGTGCTCCCTTTCGGAGGGCGTCTGTTAATGGACTTGCCAATTGCGAGTAATTCGGAATGTACCGTTGATAGTACCCCACAAGTCCCAAAAATGAACGAACGTCCGTTTTCGTGCGCGGCTGAGAAAAATCTCCAATCGTCGCTATTTTCAGCTCAGCCGGCCGTCTCATGCCCTGACCAACAACATGGCCCAGATAAGTAACCTGCGAACAACCAAACCTACACTTTTCCGCTTTCATCGTTAAGCCGGCTTCCCTCAACCGTGAGAACACCTGTTTGAGGTGCGATACGTGTTGTTCCCAGCTGTCGGAAAAAATGGCCACATCATCAAGATAAGGTAAGGCGAACTCCTGCAAGTCCTTTAGGACAATATCCATTAACTTAGAGAAGCTAAACGGCGCGTTCTTCAGCCCGAAGCTGAGTGCGAGAGGGCGAAAAGTGCCTACAGGCGAGATGAATGCGGCATAGCGGCTGGCACTTTCTGAAAGGGGAACTTGCCAGTACCCCCGCACGAGATCTATAGTTGAAATGTATTTAGCAGCGCTAACTCTTTCAATTCGTTCCTCAATGTTGGGTATGGGGTACAGCTGATCCCTAGTGATCGCATTTAACTTCCTGTAGTCAACACACGGACGAGGGTCCTTGTTAGGGGTTTCTACGAGTATTAGCGGTGACGTGTAGTCACTCTCAGCGGGCTCAATAACTCCCAACTCTAGCATGCGCTGTATCTCTGCCTCCATAATCTCTCTCTGTCTTGGAGACACCCTGTAAGGTTTTGATCTTACTGGTTCGGCAGAGGTCAGCTCAATTTCATGCGTTATCAGTTCGGTTCTACCCGGCCGATCGCTAAATCTGTCGATATATTCCCCTAACACCCCTTTTAGCTCATCTAGCTGCTCGGGTCTTAGAGCATGCGAGCTTACCGAGTGTTCTACTACTTCTTCTAGGCCGATTTCAGAGTTGGAGGTGGCCCTATACTCCTTAAACTTGGTACCAATGCCATCCGGCTCTTTGACGGTATAGTTAACGACTCCGCTCCGCTCTACATACGGCTTCATCAAATTACAGTGATATATCCTCACTTCCTTCCTGCGACCGGGCATTCTCAAAGCATAGTTGGTATCTGAAAGTTTGTGCAACACTTTAACGGGCCCGTCCCAGTGAACTTCAAGCTTGTTCTTTCTTGAAGGTTTGAGGATCATTACCTGGTCTCCGGCGTTAAACGTACGAAGCCTCGCATTCTTGTCGTAATAGAATTTGGCGTTCTTTTGAGCTAGTGCCATGTTCTTTCCGACTAGTTCTTGGGTTGCGCTTAGCCGCTCCAGTAAATTTAGCACGTATTCAACCACGGTTGGACTCTCCCCTCTTTCCTCCCACATCTCTCTTAACATTCTCAGTGGAGACCGGAGTGTCCTCCCATACACTAGTTCTGCTGGTGAGAACCCTGTCGCCTCATGTGGAACCGTTCGCAAAGCAAACAAAGTTGCCGGCAGACAGTTCTCCCAGTCCTCCTTGTGCTCGTAACAGAGCGCACGCAAAACTCGCTTAAGCACCGAATGCCACCTCTCTACACTGTTTGACTGAGGGTGATAGACAGAACTGTGTATTAACTTTACCCCGCACTTTTGCAAGAATGTGGAAGTCAGTGCGCTCGTGAATACTGACCCTTGATCTGCCTGAATTTCGGCTGGAAACCCAACTCGTGCAAACACTGTCAAAAGCGCGTCTACTACTTCGGTGGAGCTGAGCTCTTTCAAAGGGATTGCTTCTGGAAACTTGGTGGCCGGACACAGCATGGTAAACAAGTACCTGTAGCCTGATTTTGTTTTTGGAAGAGGCCCTACCGTGTCTATTACAAGTCGTCTGAAAGGCTCTGTTATTAAGGGCACTACCTTCAGTGGAGCTTTCCAAGTCTCTCCTGGTTTACCAGAACGCTGGCAGGCGTCGCATGATCTTACAAAGTTTTCTACATCTTTGAAACAGCCAGGCCAGTAGTATTCCATAAGCAATCTTTCCTTTGATTTGTTTATGCCTAGGTGGCCGGACCACCCATTTCCATGACAAAGACTCAAAAGGTCCTCCCTATACTTAGTAGGTATGACTAACTGATCTAAAATCTTACCCTTTCGATCTCTGTAATGCCGATACAACAATCCTCCTTTCTCATGTATCGTTACGTTGCGCCTAGCAATGCCTTCTTTAGCTGTGTCACGTAATTTAGCTAAGCTCTCATCATTCTTTTGCTCAGCTGCCAGTGACTCTCTATCCACGCGTAAGAGTTGATCGAGGTTCTTTGAGGCCGGTGATAATAACGACCCTGTCTCGCTTGTGAGCGCGTCTGCTTGCTCTTCCTGCAGGCTAGAACTCTGACACTCTAGTGCTACGCTCTCATTGAGCTGGTCAGCTGGCAGGCTCTCCTCAACTGTTCTTTTGTCCCTCGGGCCTAGCTCGGATTCGGGTATTGAAGTTATGCCCTTTTCTGCTTCCGCTGGAGGAGCTTGAGCAATTTCAGCCGAAAGCGCCGCGATCTTACGAGCTTGGCCTCGGGTCAATGCCTGTACTATGCCCTCTCCCAGTTTGAGCCCTCTGTCACGCAGTAACTGATTCGAACGATTCGAAAAGATGTAGGGATACTGCAGTGACAAAAATTTGGAAACTGCAGCCTCAGTCTCTAGCTCCCCGAATGGTCCACTGATTTTGACTTTGGCCATGGGCAGACACACGCTGTCTTCTACAACCTGTTTTATCCACGCTACTTCTCCGGTGAAGTCATCTACCATCACGTAAGACGGATGGACAATGTCCAGCGTGGCGGCACTGTCTCTTAGCACTCGGCATGGTTTTCCATTAACTTGCAGGTCGTGGAGATATGGACTTAAAAGTTCCATATTCTCATCCTTTTCCTCCACGTAGGAAAAAACTACGCTAGACTTCTCGCAGTTTACAGCTATATGTCCCAGTTTGTGGCATTTGTAACAGCGAATTGGTCTAACAGATTCGAATTTTCTTTTCTGTTCTTTTTGTGCGGTTTCTCCGTTAAGTTTCTCCTCGCTCTTTTCTGCGGGCTTTTCCGCCATGTCTACAGGCTCGATCGTCTAGTTTGCGCACCCTTTTTGAACGGAAATGGTTTCCGCGGTCCATTTCGACCGTCCCAGTTTCCCTCCTCGGCGTTCAATTTTCTACGGGTTGCGTACTCTTCGGCTAATTCAGCCGCCCTTTCCACAGTGTTTACATTACCTCTGTCTTGCACCCACAGTTTCACAGCTTGGGGGATGGTTTTGTAAAACTGCTCTAGACACATGCATTCAATGATCATGTCTCTGCTGTCGTACGCTTCCGCGCTTTTAAGCCACTCAACTAGGTTGGCCTTTAAGCTATATGCAAACTCCGGATAGCCCTCGCTATCTTTCTTGCCTGTGCTCCTAAACCTTTGCCGAAAAGCTTCGGCTGAAAGGCGGTATTTCTTCAGGAGACTAGCCTTAACTTTTGCATAATCATATGCATCCTGCACACTCAGTCTGGCGATTACTTCCGCCGCCTCACACGGCAACATAGACAGCAACCGCTGTGGCCATGTACTCGGGCCGAAGTTCATCTTTTCGCAAGTCCTTTCAAAATTGCTTAGGAACAAGCCTATGTCGGTCCCGACCTCAAATGGCTTTAATAGCCTGTCCATGCGGTACGATTCTGCCTCACTTGATCGTCCCAGAGCGCCTTCACTTCCTTGAGACAACTCCAAACGTCTGTTTTCAAGTTCAAGTTGCATTTTTCTTAACTCGCGATCTTTATCGCGTTCCTCTCTCTCTCGTTTTTCTCTGTCTCGTTCTTCTCTTTCTTTTTCCCGTTTCTCTCTCTTTTTGAGAAGTTCCAATCCCATTTCAATATCTTGCTCACTGGCCTGATTGGAAATTAGCTCCAATAATTCCGATTTCAGCATTTCCTTGCGTACATCTAGGCCCAGTTCCTCACCAACAATCAACAACTCGTCTCTCAGCAGTGTCCTTAACTCCATGACTGCTGCTTTACTGCATTGATTCTGCTCTCTAAATCTAGCTAGGAAAACACAACCTAGCTAACACACAACAATCTAGCTTCCCTACTGTTCTAAACAGAACAACCACAAAATGAAGCCTAGAGAGTCAAAGCAAAAACCAAGCACTCACCGCAGATACAGCACCATGTCGCAAAGTCCATCTCACCGCTGTCAGCCAGTTGTCAGGATTGGGGGCTCAATCCCATCGTCCGTGGTCCTTTGCCAAGATTGGAGTACGGCATGAATTCGTAGGTAGCTGGCCCATGCCGTCGTCCAACTTATTTACGCTGAGATCGTTGATGAAGTGAAGAACTGCTTCTCATCGAGAACGAGGAAAAAGGGTTTATTTACAGAAACTAAGTCAGTCTAACATGACTGCTTGAGAAAAAGAGTAACAGTCCAACATGACTGTATGAGAGAAGTGACTCAGTCTAACATGACTGCTCAAGAGAAGTGTGTCCTCAGCATTCGCACAACCACAGTTTTTATACACTCGATCCGCCATTCCTACGACGCGGCGACTGTTCGTTTACACATCACCAACTCGCAGCTGCTCTGAAGATCAGTTTACGTACACAAAGGCAACCGCGCTCTGTACACAGAGGCAACCGCGCGGGGTGCCGTTCCGGGAAACTATCGGAGCTGATCGAGGGTCGCTCGTTGTTCTGCGCCACTCCGAAGCGTGAGACGCAGCAAAATACGCCGTCCCCACGGCAGCTTGTCCAGGCGTGCCAAATCAGCTCCGCGTTGGGGAACTCTAGAATCATTGTCCACACACCGAACTAGTTCCGTCACAATGTCGAAGGGGCTGGAGGAAGGCGGCGGATTCCAACGCAAAGGCCGCTTCTTTGAACGCCTCCCAGCTGCAGCGACGGAGAGGGAGAGGTGCGCGTCTTGCACCCCTTGTCGTAATCGGGTGGCAAGGTGGCAATCTTGCTTTGAAGCTCGCCATTCTTGACACCACTTGCTCCGCCGCACGCGACGACGTGGTTCGTACCGAAGCCGCGTTAACGGTCGAACCCCTGTGGTTGATAGACACTACCGTGAAATTGTCGCTGTTGCCATACTGGGCCGCGTCAACGAAGCAGCTGCCTCCAGGGAGTAGAATTCTTTTTGTAGTTTTTCCACCATATAAATAATGGGAAGCAATGCTCCGTGGTTGTTAGTGGCTATGGTGTTGGGCTGCTAAGCACGAGGTCACGGGATTGAATCAAGGCCACGGCGGCTGCTTTTCGGTGCGGGTGAAATGCGAAAACACCCGTGTACTTAGATTTAGGTGCAGGTTAAAGAACCCCAGGTGGTTAAAATTTCCAGAGTCCCACACTATGGCGTGCCTCACAATCAGAAAGTGGCTTTGGTGCGTAAAACCTCATAGTTAAATATAATGGGAAGAGTTCCTTTCTCCGATATTAAGCTGAGGATAAAGCTTGACAGGATAATAACGGTGTAACAAATGAATGGACGTAGAAAAATCGGTTTAAGATTATAAGTTGCCAGTGTGGAAAGCAAATTAGCTATGGACCGTTTTTTCGTAGGCGCCGCCATATTGTGAACGCAGTGGCGCCTCCTATATGAGCAGTGCCATACTGGCTTGGGTGAAAGCGGTCTCTTGCATGGCAGCTATATGCTCGGCAGTAGGTTCTGGCGTTTGTTTTCGCGGTCGTGCGGTCTGTTTAGTATGACGTGCGTCTTCTACGTGGTAAACGTTTCTGTGAGACGTGCTGAAGCAGTTTAATGCGTCATGGCCGGAATTTCTTCTGGCGTTGAGGTGTACGGAACACGCAGCGCGATGTGTGCGCGCATATTTGAGCCTACAATCAGCCTCGGAGATCAGTTGTGTATTTCTGAATGTTCCAATCACTAATGTGACCTTATTGCAGTATTATCCTCTATTTCTAAGCTGTGGTTTAGGAGCCATGAAACATACGCGACGATTGTAACAGCGTGGGTACGGTTCTGCTACGACGATAGGATGCTGTGATGTTATACTTTGACAAGTATTCAAACTGTTCTCTGCAGGTTACATTGCGTGACTACTTGGTTCGATGGATGAGGTTTCCGCCCCTGAATAATATAGTTTTGGCAAGCAATAGTAGCATACCTTACAGTCTGAATTAAGCTTGTCCAGCAAAGGGACTCTTTACAAACTGCGCGAGTGTCCTAAGCAGTGGTAGGTACTGGATTACATATATCTTTGTTCTGTTACCGCATAGTCCAAGCATACGGAATCAGGGTTATACATTTATAAACGTTGTACGGCGTGACTATGCGAGGTAATATTGCAGCGTTAGCACGTTTTCTCTTGCTTTTTCGAAAAAGAGGATGATAACCGAATTTTTTTTCAGTTGTGTTCCTTCGGTTCTCTACGACGCACTCACACGTATTACGAAAATTTTGTCCTCAGAAACAGGCATCGCATTCTTTTTATGCGATCCCTCATATATTATGGCTGTATGCAGGCCAGAAAGGCAATGCCGAAGCGCACAGCTTACATATGTATCGTGCTGGTCCACCAACCGCTGTGATCGCTGTGTTAAGCAGCGCCATCGGCCTCATGCAGGAAGGCTAGCATAGACATATGGTAATTTGAAGCCTACTAGACTTGAAACGCGCGAGAACGATGGCGGTGCATCACAAATATTTGATAGCGCTTGCCGCTTAGATGTTTCGGGGTTGCCTTAGGTTGGCCGTGCACGAGCATGCGCTCTTATGCTTTATGTTTTACTCCGTACGCCAAGCGATCAGAGAGTGAGCAGATTTACCATTTCATGCTGCTAATACAGAGATACCGGTTTTCTTTGTTGCATTAAAGCCGATATAAGCAAAATAGTTCACAACCCATACACACACCGCGACTGATAATCATGTGCGTACACTGGGGTTAATAAAGCGCGTCACATTTTTGCGCCCCCAAAAGATATTTCCGCCTACTGTAGTTACCTGTGCACCGAAAGGCTTCCCTGACGACCTTATATGAACGGACATGGCGTAAATTTCACAAAATACCATCTAAAACATCTCGCAATCGTTCCGCAGCACGCGACAGCAATACTTTCAAGCAGCGCCGCGCCGGATCGCCCAAGCCAGAGAGGAGGAAAGGCTCTCCGCGCGCCCTATCCTCCTCGCCCGAGGAAATGGTCTATAGAAAATACAGCAGCTAGCTATTGTTAGATATGGAGCTGGTTCCTGCGATTACTTCGAGTTCCCCAGACCACATCGGATTGCAGCACAGCTAATTGAGGAATGCAGAAGCAGGAAAGCGCATTCCAGAGAAGCGGCCGAGCAGACAAGTTTAAGGCAACAAGTTTACATGCCAACAAGTTCGTGCGCCGCCGGGATTAGCAGGTGGGCATCCGACAATGAAGCAGGTGCAGCCCTCCCCTTCTCCTTGTTCGAAGTGCATTGCCAGTCTGCGATGCAAGACCGCAGCAAGCCGCCAGGTGTGACACCACGACACGGGCGCCTACCATTGGCTGAAAGTGGCGTCATCGGAGTGGACTCTCCCATTGGTCAAACATGACGTGACTTGCAGTGCTCGAAGGGTTTATAAGAAGCCTTCCAGAGAGACCTGAGCATTCTGGGACATGCCCTGATTCCCTGATTCACCTCTCTCGAACTTCTTGCCGCGGGCCGCAGCGTCCGAGTTGCTGCCGGCCCGTAATGTCTGTACGACTGATACTTGTCGCTCACCTCCCTGTACATAATATGTAATTAAATCCTACCAAGTTTTGTGTTTTCATCCGCGAAGCCCGTCCCCCAACCCCTACATCTGGTTGGCAGCGGTAGGATCGCCTCCGAATGCATCAGCTGGTGGCAGCGCTACGGATAAACCTTCGTCGAGAGAGATCCTAAGGAACCGGGAAGAGCGAAGAAGAGAGAGCCTTCGTCGAAAGAGGTCCGAAGAAACTGGGAGTAGCGAAGAAGGAGCGAGCCTTCGACCCAGGGAGTCTGGAGGAACCGGCAACAGCGGACGAATGAACCGGATGGCAGGGTGCTGTAACCGTAAGTGAGCGCGTGGTTTTTTTCCTTATGATTCGCCAGACTCAAAGGTTGTGTGTTCAATTTTGATAGTTCTGGGAATCGGGAATTTGTTGCATTGTGTGTTTGCACAAATTAATTAAGGAAAACAGTTTTAACCACCTGTCGGGGCAGCTGCCATGGATCTTAGAAGGTTGACGAGGTTAGACTTGTTGTTGGTGTGCGACGATTTGGGAGTTGAGGCGGACGAACGGATGAAAACGCCAGCTATCATAAAGGCGATTAATGATAGTGGCAATGATGATAAAAGCATTGAGCTTGCTTGGGAAGTGATACAGGAGCCACGGGAGCGTGCGCGTCGTGTACGTTTGCGAGAGCGTCGTGAGCTTAGGAGTGAGCGTCAGCGTGAAGAACGCGAGAATGAACGGAAGCAGGAGCTTCAAGAACTTACTCTGAGGTGTCAGCGTCACGTACGTGAGAATGAACGCGAACGGGAGTATCAGCAACGTAAGCTTGAGCGTGAGCAAAAGTATGAGAGAGAGAAGGCAGCACTGATCAAAGAGATACAGTATTGTGATCAGGTATTGGCACAGAGACAACGGCTGTCTGAGAATTCTGTAGGTAGTACAGAGCGAAAGAATGAGGAAGCATCTAGCGGACTTTCGCCAGAAGCCGACGAAAAGAGTAGTGCCTGTCAGATTGGCTGCAGATTCTTAAGTGAAGGGAAAAGGCTAGCTGCTAACGATGCCTTAGTGGCAACAGAGGCCGTTAAAGGCCGTAGTGAGAGAGAGCGACGAGGTGCTGTGCCAACAGATGACTGTGGAGACAGCTAGGCCAGCTGCGAACAAATTGGCACAGTTACCGAGCGTGTGCGTCGCTGGTAATGTTAGCGAGGTTGCTAGCGAAGAGAAGGGCACTTCTGACCCGACAGAAGCGAGCACCCATGTAGAGCCAGATGTGCGTGCAGAAGTGAAGTGCGAGGTGAGCGGTGCAGTTGAGGGTAATTCTCGGGGTGGCGAGCTCCGTAGCTCACGAGAAAACAACTGCATTGTTCAGGGATCGGTGCGGCTCTCCGCCAGTCTAGATAGCCTAGATAGGGATGATTCTGTTAATCATTCGGACTGTGCGCGTGAGACAGCGATCGATACCGACGGGCTGTGTGTCGATGCGCAGCGTGCGCTGGGCAATGTAGCAGAGGGCAGTTCGCAAGAGTGCGAGTTGTCTTACTCGAGTAAAGCCTGCTGCATTGTGCCAGAGTCGGTTGGGCTGTCCGCCAGTCGAGGCAGAGAGAGAGTAGATTTAAATGTAAATCACTCAGACTGTGCGGGTAAGAGACCGATCCGGGCCGACGAAATGTGTACCGGCCAGCACGAGGCACGAGAAGGCGACATGAAGGCGAGTGCAAAGAGAAAGCGCCGTAAAAAGAAGCGCGGTAGAGACCGAAAGTCGGTAATTAATGTAGCGCCGCCAAAGATGGCGAGAAACCCAAAAGGGCAGGGCGCGAGTAAGAAGGTGCGGTCGTCTAGGACGATGTTGACGCATCCAAAATGGTCGAGCCACCGGTCAAAGGGGGACCGCGAAGAATGTTCTGCGCGGACGCGGACAAAGGGCACGAGGCAGTTAAGCTCCTCGTCGTTCCGTAGTTCTTTTCACAGCTCAGCGTGCAGTTCGAAGAAACGCAAGGTGGCAGGACGAGACCAGGTGGGGAGTAGGGACGCGGTCAATCGAGTTTGTGTTGAAAGCGGGGCGCGAGGACGCAAATTGGCAGGAGACCGTAACGTCTTGGGGGAGCTGATAGTTAGTCAGCCCTTTTGTTGTCTCTCGGCAGCCAGAGTAGCTTTCAAGCCACGACGACCGCGAGGACGGCTCAGAGTATGAGTCAGTCGTAAGCAATCGGGAACGGGAAGCCAAGAGAGCTTCCGCAGAAGTGAAATGTTATTTTGTTTTATTTTTGAGCATCGGAAAGTTTTCGCGATTTGAGACTAGGATTTCTTTCAATGTGTAAGGTTTGAGCTTTGTTTGTGTTTTCGTTCGAGAAGCTCGAGATTTGAAAGATGAGGTTTATGTAAACATGTAGTCTCGCGAGATGCTCATTAATAAGTAGATAGGCTTTTTTTGTGTGTGTGTGTGTGTGTGAGTAACCTGAAGGTCAAGGTTATCATCGAAAGGCCTATGGTAAAGCGCGTGTGTTATTTAACCTTCTTTCTTTTTAAGTATTTTTGAATTTTGCAAGGTTAAGCGCGTAGATTTTCAGTGAGTGCATGATTTGCACGGAGAAGCGTTCTTAGTTCCATTAGCGCATGTCCTGTGTGGACGGAAAGAAGCAGACTTTATGACTGGGTTGCTCGTGTGTGTTAGGGCAGCCGTATTCTGACTTCTCTGATAAGTATGCGTGGAACGAGTTATTAAGACGCATTATTTTAAGGGTTCTGCGGAGTGTGTAAGTCCCGCAAGTTTAATTGTTCGTTTATGTCACGTGTCCTGTAGGACTTTCAGGAAAGAAACGTGAGTAAGCGTGAATGAAAAGTTTGCCTACAATGCAAGTACGCGTTCTGTTTAGTGACCACAAGGCTGGTGCACTTGTGATTACGTACTTGTGAGGTTGACCAGATTGTTTAGTGGCACCATTACGTGCGATAAGTACGCCACTGCGATAGATTGGAAACATGCTGTTCGTGTAGTTAGGCCACTTATGTTATGTTCGGCTGTTTTCATTTGTTGTTTGCATCATCAACGACCCTTTTGTTTTGCAACAACAATAGTGCTCTGGTCTTGTCGGCATTCGGGGAGAAATGGATAGCGGTTTGGAAGGGTGGTTGGAACTGTTTTGTCGAAATTGGGGAAATAAAAGATCAGGGTTGATTTTGACTCAGTAATAGTCTGGCGAGTCAGGGGTGAAGAGCCTGCGCTTACGCGTGGTGCAGCGCTGTGCTGTTTTGTTTGTTTGACGTTTGTTCTCCAGGGCCCAGGATCCCGAGGGTTGTCAAACGTGGCTCGACCCCAGTACCCTGCAGCTTCTATCAGCGTTCCTCATGGCCAGCGAATTGATTTCACCGGCCATTCAGAACAACCGGGGCGAGGACGAGCTGTTAGATATGGAGCTGGTTCCTGCGATTACTTCGAGTTCCCCAGACCACATCGGATTGCAGCACAGCTAATTGAGGAATGCAGAAGCAGGAAAGCGCATTCCAGAGAAGCGGCCGAGCAGACAAGTTTAAGGCAACGAGTTTACATGCCAACAAGTTCGTGCGCCGCCGGGATTAGCAGGTGGGCATCCGACAATGAAGCAGGTGCAGCCCTCCCCTTCTCCTTGTTCGAAGTGCATTGCCAGTCTGCGATGCAAGACCGCAGCAAGCCGCCAGGTGTGACACCACGACACGGGCGCCTACCATTGGCTGAAAGTGGCGTCATCGGAGTGGACTCTCCCATTGGTCAAACATGACGTGACTTGCAGTGCTCGAAGGGTTTATAAGAAGCCTTCCAGAGAGACCTGAGCATTCTGGGACATGCCCTGATTCCCTGATTCACCTCTCTCGAACTTCTTGCCGCGGGCCGCAGCGTCCGAGTTGCTGCCGGCCCGTAATGTCTGTACGACTGATACTTGTCGCTCACCTCCCTGTACATAATGTAGAATAAATACTCCCAAGAGTTGGGGTTTTCATCCGCGAAGTCCGTCCTCCAACCCCTACACTATACGCCCAGTCTGCCAACCATTATATAACAAAGAGCAAATTACATTTCTCAGCAGCTCGTGGGATAATGACGGCAGGTGCGTTTAGCGCGAACTCAGCCATTGCCTGTGCCATTTGAGTATTGTTCTGGTGAGTTTGTCTCCCTCAGTTCGTCCTTTCCGGTCCTACTAAAGTATGATATGTTAGGTGTACCTTTAATATGTGCAGTAAGTGCTCGACAATAACAGCCAGATGGAGGTTTCCAATTTTGTGCCATGCCATTTGTATCTGCATTTTAATTTATGCACTCTAAGGGTCGTGTAATGGAATAAAATGAGCCTGACTGTACAAATAATTATGGGCTACTGGAATCGCAGAATTTAGAAAAGTGCGCTTCACGGAAGTATGAATGTCGTGTTTCCCTACATTGTCGACCGGCCCCTTATACTTTCCGGACCGTGACTACATGTGGCTCGCCTTTTTCTCGGTTGCTCGCTCGAACCAAATGCCAAAGCTTAACTGTGGCCCGTCTGCTTCGGTCCCTTCATTTGTCAGGAAGTCAAGACTGTGCTTAAACTTGCAAAGTTTCGAGTAGTGCTCCAGTAGGGAGGATGTATCCTAACGTGCGTGTCGCCATAACGTAAGCATTTCTGACCTTGACAGCATTTCCGGCCATCATTTGGGTATCTCGTCGCCAGCTCCTATAGGCGACGAGATCCCCGCTGGCAGCGTCCCGTCCTGCTTCACAAACATCAACAAGATCCACACTGCCGGCGTAGAAAAACCCTGCGGCGAAGTGCCTCGTCGCCAGCTCATGGCCGGGCACGGCACTCGCCGCCGCGGCCATCGAGCTGCCGGAACTGGCCAGCGCTGAATCGTCCATTGGCACACAATAGACGACGACCCTCGTAGGGCGCCGCGGCCGCTTTCCTGGAAAGAGATCGAGAAAGAACGCTATTAAAAGTACAGCCTCTAATACAAAACCAGTTTTGAGATTGTCATTGCCTACGCGGTCTCGCCCTGAAGCACTTTTTCAAATAAAGAAAGCGTTAAGTTAGTGACTGATTACATACGAAGGTGCATTATCAGACATGGAGACGGACATGCGCAACATTTTGTAATGTATTGCGCTGGTACTGTGAAAAAAATTTAAAGTAAAATAAAAATGAGAAGCATTCTAAAATTTTCTTCTTGCCAAGGTTTCACTAAAGGATGACAAACACTGCTGAGAAGTATTAAAATCTATTAAACTGTCCATGCACATTTTCCGGTGCCATCAGTATTTCGCTGTCGTCTTGTTCGCCATTTATCCAGAATGCATGCCTACGTTCGGTGCAGCTTCTACATATGACTGAGGAAGACTTCTAAAAAATATCAAAGCTCCGTTCTGAAAGAAAGATGCTGAAACGCGAAGCTTAACGTCAATGAAAACTGAATCAAAGTCAAATTCTAGAGCCAAGGACCACGCAACGAACCCAAGAAATGCAGAGCAACCTGATGCATTTTGTCGCTCAGCTACGACGGTCACACCAATATCTGTCTTTACACAACAGTTGCTTCTTACATCAAAAAAGCATTCGATTGTATCTCCTTTTTCGAAATCCACACATCCCTCAAATGAACATTTCACAATACCTGCACGCTGTGACATAATGCACACCTACCATGATGCCTCAACTACACTGCGCACCAATCTTGATGTTATGTGTTGCGAACGTCTGCATTAAAACATTCCGTGACTTATTCCTAACAAATTTACCGACATGAACGGGGGAGTTCCGTAACTTGGACATCAGTGCCTATTATACACGAAGGTGTGCGTATTCTTTTAATTCACTTGCGTTGCTTTGAAAAGGTATGCATTTTTCCTGTTATTCCTAATGTATATATAGGCATGCAACACATTCAAAGGGAAAGCTTATCCATAGCTTGTTAAATTTACTTTTGAGCCCTTATAACACCTGGTGGAAAAGCGATGCTGCTTGTTTTGTGAACGTGCGCAAATGGAGTTCTACTAAACACCTGTTCTCATATTTATCTATCCAGTGATGCTTTGGTGCAAAATAAAAGGATACAAAGTGTTCTACAATGTCTCAAATTACAAGTTATTTATTATAACCACTTATAGAAAAAGAGAGGGCCATATTTACCAGCAGCACAAAAAAAGATTAAATTAAAAACGGAGACACACACGAGCGCTACGTGTGACCTTTGTATTTTTGCGCTGCGTTGAACATATTCAGCTTTCGGCACAGAGCCCAGTTTTCATTTTGAGACCAGCTGCACATCTAGATTAAATCTGTTTTATATATAATGATCATGTGACGCGCGATAATGAACTCAAACCTGAGAGACCTTCGGATGAAAATGGAGGCACGAAGCGACAAACACTGGTAGAGCAAGGAATGTTGGCTACAATCAACGTTTCTTGAAAGAAAATTCCCTTCGCGAGAGCGGCAGCTGCCCACACGTAGAGAAGTGCCGCTTCCAAGGGTTGGCTTCAGCGACAGTCCTGGTTCGTCCATTATTCATCATCATAGAAAATGGTATTTACACACGACACTTCTGTACGGCGGAAAAGGAAAAAAAGATTTGTGAAGAAACGGAAAAATATGAACAGAAAACAAAACTTTCACTGATCCTCAAAATGGACACTTATTTACTACATACATTTTCTGTAAAATCAAACAGGAGGAGAAGGAATAAACTTTTGTTGTAAAACCAGCACATTATGATGGCCGGGCCTAAGCCTCCCACGAAGGGACGTCGAGGGCTTGCCTCGCCGCCGCTTCGCGGGCGTGCTGGGTCGCCCAGGTTTGGTCGTCGAGGGCGGAGCTCCGCAGAGCCTCATGCAACCTCGACGAGAAAATCAAACAGAATATATTATTTAAATGATAAAAAATATAAACAGCAAACAGAACATTTCCTGCAATGCGAAGCGGCTAACTCTCTGTAAAACCAAATTTCTCTTACTGTAAAAGAGAAAGAAACTTGTTAAATTACAGAAAAATAAAAAATAGAAAGGAGATCTTTACAGAAATGGTGCGGCAGGGCGATGCCATAAATTTTTTTTTTTTAAAGGAAACATTTTTTGCAGGGTACCTTATTCTTACAATATCCACCCTCCTCGGCGAAGCACGCCAATAGTGGCGATTCATACGGCGCCGCCGATCACACTCGTCGACATGCGTCACATGTTCTTACTATTCCATCATCTGAATGTAGCTGCAGTGACGCAGTGGTCGGAACTCGAAGTTCTACGCGGAAACGTGAAAACCCTGTCCTGAGAATGCGCCCTTTTATTCTGTTCAGCCGCGTGTGTACATGATGTCGTGTCGACTGACTGAAGAAAGTCGCTATGCCAAGGCACGTTTGCGACCCGTAGAATGCGTGCTACCACGAGAAGTGAGTGAAAGGTAACGAGAGGATTGAGCGGCTGCGGAGACGGGGGGCTGACTTGGCCTGCTGCCGATGACCGTAAAGTGCGAGCGAACGAGGCAAACGTCAATTCGAAGGTTAAACGATTCGCGCAATAAATTGCGTTCTTTTCGTGAAGACTAAGTTGTAACGAATTGGTGGGAAATACAAAACCTGCCATTATTGTCGCTGTGTTTGATTCTCTCTCACTGCATGGAAACATTGTGTCTGCTGTGCGGTTATACCGGACGTCATTGCCAACGTTTGCGATAAAGAGGTGAACACATACGATCGGAAGGCGGCGGCTGAGGTGCCTGTGCTGGATGCGGGGCAGTGGTGGCAGGTCCTGGGACCCAACCGGCCGCCGGCCACCAGACAGACGCTGTATAAACAAAGACGTGAACGTAAACGAATTTTAAGGAAATTCTCTCTACCAAAAAAGAGATTTTCTATGAATGGTGTATTACAGAAGCCTGTTGAAAGTAAAAAAAAAAAACGAAAGTTTCGGTCCTTCTTGGTCTCTATAGGCTTCAGATCGAGTCAAAACTTAAGTATAACCATTTTAAGTTGTCGGGCATCTCCATAAAGAAAGACAGTTTCTCCTTCTTTCCTTACACGGCTTTTTTTTCGGCATCTACCGCACACGACGCGTTGTTTGCGGTACTGGTTTCGTGGCCGGCCGGTCTCCCCATCACTGTCGTCACCGGCAGCCTGCTCGTCGCCCTCGCTCACCAACACCGAGACCACTCCCCCTACGGCGGAGAAGGGCTCACGCTCGGCGGCGGTGGCTGCTCCCGTCGACGACGACAAACCAGCCGACGGCCGCACGTACGACGAGAGCCGGCCGAGAGCACCCACCTCTGCCCCAGCTTCTGAGGAAACAGGGGAGCTCATGCAGAGAAACTCCCCGCTGCTGCTCGCGGCCGCCGTGGACGCCCAAGCCTGCCAGCCGGCAGCGGTGCAGCCAAAACAAGCCGCAAGAAGGAGACGCCGTCACAGACAGCTCGTCGACTTCGAGCCGCACACCCCACCCGTTGATGACGGCGTCGCCC
The DNA here is from genome assembly GCF_038994185.2 of Dermacentor albipictus. Lineage (NCBI taxonomy): Eukaryota > Metazoa > Arthropoda > Arachnida > Ixodida > Ixodidae > Dermacentor > Dermacentor albipictus. The sequence continues at coordinate 38,920,192 of NC_091827.1, read as the reverse complement.
GCGATACCGCTGTCACGGTCCTCTACCGTCCCATCGGGCGCAAAGCGACTTTCCTCGCACTCTCACGGGACGGTATCGCTGCCCAGCTCTCCTCTGTGCCAGGCGTGACAAGCGTTCGCGTGAACTTCCGCCGGAATATGGTGGCTGCCGACGTGATGCGCGGTGCCGACTTGGCGCCCCTCCTCGAAGTGTGCGACCTCGGCGGCGTGGCGGTGCGCCCCAAGGCTCTACAGAACAACTCCTGTGTGGGTCTCATCCATGGGGTCGACCCTTCTTTCGACGCTCGCACAGTGCGCGAAAACCTGGAAGCGTCCGTCGCGGTGCTGTCATGCTCGAGGAGTGGCGCCAGCGTCACCGTCACTTTCGCCGGGAGTGTCGTGCCTCCAAGCGTGCGGCTATTCAAGCAGCTGCGCACCGTCCGTGCCCGTCTTCCTCGACCACTACAGTGCGACCGCTGCGGCGTTTTCGGCCACGCCGGCGCCACCTGTTTCCGCGACGCCCGCTGCCTCCGCTGCGGTGAGTCGCATCCTACAGGAGACTGTCCCGCGGAGAAGGCACGCTGCGTCAATTGCGGTGGCCGACACCCTTCGACAGAGCCGAGCTGTCCAGAGTGGCAGCGCGAGAGGAAGGCGGCCGTGTTGTCTTCATCCGAGCGGCCCCTTTCGAGGAAGAAAGCGCTTGAGCTGGCCGGCGCCACATCGCACGAGTCGCATTTAGCCTCTCCCTCGACACCTGCTCGCACCCCGCAGGGCCGATCTTACAGTGACGCCCTGCGTGGCCACAACACCCAGACGGCCGCTCCTGAGCCGTCACGCGCCCCACAAACCGCTCCGAGCAGCGACCCCAGGGACGCGCTCATAGCCGCTCTCGCGGCTGCACTGCGTGCCATGCTGGACCAGTGCCCAGCCATCGACAGCAACGTCCGACAGATGTGCGACGCGGCTCTCGCCGCGCAGGAAGCTCTGCTTCGCCACGACTAGGCGAGCCACCGCGCCTAGTCGTGGCGAAGGCTGCGAACTCGCCCACGAGTGTTGTTCGGGCCGCCGCCGCCGCATCTCTTACACCCTTCCTTCCATTCCCGATCCCTCTTGTGCAGTGCGGTTGAGGTGTCCTCATCTGAGACACAGTTACTGCGCTGCACTTTACCCCAATTCTTCCTCCCAACAAGAATCTCTCTCCCCCTTCCTTCTCACCCTTTGGCCATACTCTTTTCCTCCACTTTCCTCCTAGCGCTTGAGCTGCGGGTTTCATCGGTGAATTCAATTGTTGCTCCGTTTTCGCGCTTGTAAACCTTCTAGAAAATAAAAATATACTGTGTCGAACTGCTAATACAACTTTTCCCATTTATTTCCCTTTAGCTACTTATAGGCGACAGTTCAAATGTCTTGCTAAGCCAATGCACACAGAATTAGCCATACGGAACCAAAGGAATGGTTTGGTTCGCATTTATGTGATTTGGAATTGAAGCACATGCAGCTCTGCCAACGGCTCTTCTTTCTGAATGTCGCAGAGCATTCGGGCACCTTCTCAGCCACTCGGATGCCAGAGGCCTATGGAGAACTTTCAAAGAAGATCGATTCGCTTTTCACCACAAGGCATTCTAGTAGAAAGACGGCGGCCTTTGTGCAGTTCAGGGTGCATGACCATTTAACCAAAGACACAAGACCAAACAAAACTATGAACACGCTGGCTCGGAATTGCAAAGAAAGACACCAACATGCACTGAAAACGAAAAGTTTGGAGTGCTGCTTCGTCTCGTCTGTTCAGACTCATATTAAGTCACCATGGGGGGGGGGGGGGGGAAAGAGGGAGAAAAGGAAAGCATGCGCGGACAATCTAGCTCCATAAATGGAACTAGAAAACTACACATGGAAACAAGTGGCACTTTCATGCCTGCACGAATGCACTCCATATAAGTTTCTGAAATAATTTTTTACTAACGACCAGATGTGAATGTTTTGTAGCGGTCACGTTACCTGTATGATCTCGCGAATGGCCTTGTACGCTCTTTCCGAGCGCAGCTTTAGGCGCCCGTTACTGCGTAGAGCGTCTCTGCACCTCTTAAACCGAGCGAAGGATGAAAGGGCGCAGCAAGAGATGAAAGACGCCCAAGAGCAAAGAGAGCGCGCGCACTAAAACTGAGATGGGTGGACCGGAAGCATGAGAAAAGCCAGCCGTGGTCGATTAGTAGCTATGGTATTGGGCTGCTAAGCACGAGGTCGCGGGATCGAATCCCGGCCATGGCAGCGGCGTTTTGGTGGAGACGAAATTGAAAACACGCATGTACTTAGATTTAGGTGTACGTTAAAAAAACCCAAGTGGTTCAAATTTCTGCAGTCCCCCCAGTACAGCGTACCTCACGATCAGATCGCAGTTTTAGCACCTGAAACCGCCATAATTTAGTTTTTTTATTGAGGAGGAAATCGGAGGATGACAGTGGGGGGAAAGGGTGAGGAGGAAAGCAGAGTGCCGTACGAGACACTCTCAACGCGAGCGACCAGGCTTGCGGAGGGCGCCATGGCTCGAAGCGCTGCACGACCGTGTGTTTCTGGTCGTTGTATGTGGTGGCATACCCGCTAGCAAGCCGTCTATGGCATCTACAACGTCGGAGGGTAGCGTGGCGACGACGTGCAAGTAAGTGATGCACCGGAGTTGAAAACGGGCCTCTACATGCGGATAAGGCAAACTCGCAGATTCCTGAGCTGAAAGCTGGGAAGCTGAAGCTCTGCGACGGGGGCAAGGAATGCACGTTTTGACAGTGGTGGCAGTGGTGGTGCACCTATCGGATGGCCGCTTTGGTTCGAGCAGGGGGCAATGACTCCCACTGTGGAGACAACGAAGTCACGGACGGTCGCTACGAAAGCTTGACCGACCTTTGCAGCGATATTGTACGTTCCCCGTTGCAAGGCAGTGAGTAAAGTTTGACTAAAGTGTTAACAAAAGCATTGTCTTGCGTCTACTGGAATTTGCTTAGCATGCTCAAAAGCTTTCGCATGGAACTTTTAATGCCGGAACAGGCCTCCCTATGTCGGTTTAAGAATACCTGGCTTAATCGGTTGTTTGTAATTCTGATGTAATGCTTTGCGATATATATAGTTTGCTAAAGTAACGTCAGTAGCAATTTTTTGTAGTTTTTCCACCATATCAGTACTGGAAAAAGTTCCGTTCTCGGATATGAAGCTGAGGATAAGGCTTGACATGTAATCGATTTGACAGCGTAATAACGGCGTAACAAATGAGAAGAGTAGGTTTGAAGATTATGACTGGCCACAGTAAAATGCCAATCAGCCATAGAAAATGCAACTACTAGCTATAGGCCAATTCTGTGTCGCGCCATTTGTATCTGCATTTTAATTTATGCACTCTAGGGGTCGTGCAATGGAATAAAATCAGCCTGACTGTACAAATAATTATGGGCTACTGGAATCACAGAATTTAGAAATCTGCGCTTCACGGAAGTATGAATGTCGTGTTTCCCTACATTGTCGACCGGCCCCTTATACTTTCCGGACCGCGACTACATGTGGCTCGCCTTTTTCTCGGTTGCTCGCTCGAAGCAAATGCCAAAGCTTAACTGCAGCCCGTCTGTTCGTTCCCTTCATTTGTCGGGAGTCAACACTGTGCTTAAACTCTCAAAGTTTCGAGTGGTGCTCCAGTAGGGAGAATGTATCCTAACGTGTGTGTCGCATTAATGTAAGCATTTCCGACCTTGTCGGCGTTCGCTGCCATTATCTGGGAATGTCGTCGCCAGCTCCTGAAGGCGACGAGATCCCCGGTGGCAGCGTCTCGTCCGGCCTCGCACACTTCCACACGGTCCACGCTTCCCGGGTAGAAGAACCCGGCGGCGAAGTGCCTGTAGGCCAGCTGATGGCCGGGCACGGCACTTGCCGCCGTGGCCATCGTGCTGGCGGAGCTGGCCAGTGGTGACTGCTCTAGCGGTGTGCAGTACACCACTACTCTCGTCATGCGGCGTGGCCGCTTTCCTGGAAAGAGATCGAGAAACACTATTAAATGTACAGCCTCAAATACAAAACCACTGTTTTGAGAGTGTCATTGCCTACGCGATTTCGCCCTGAAGCACTCCATCAAATAAAAAAATGTTAGCTAAGAGTTAATGCAAACGATAAAAGCTCGACGTTGAGCACGTAGAGCACATACTTTCTTGATACAAACTGATTACATGCAAAGGTGCATTATCAAACATGGATACGAACATGCAAAACATTTTGTAATATATTGCGCTGTGAGACGGCGGCAATTCTCGAGTTCTGAAAAAGAGACAACGCCAATGTGGCATTTTGTAATATATTGCGCGTCGGTTTAAATATCATAACTGGCCACACAGTAGAATGTAATCCAATCAGCTATAGAAAATACAACTAGCTGTAGGTAGAGTTTGCCAACCATTGAGTTAACGAAGAAGAAAAAGCATTTTTGAACACCTCTTGGGGTAATGACGGCAGGTGGGCTTAGCGTGAACATTTTAGAATTGTTTTGATGAGGTTGTCTCCCTCAGTTTGTCCTTTCGGGTCCTACTAAAATATAATAATATGTTAGACATACTTTAAATCTGTGCAGTATGCATGTGCTCGACAATAACAGCCAGATGGAGGTTTCCGATTCTGTGTCATGCCAGTTGTATCTGCATTTTAATTTATGCACTCTAAGGTTCGTGTAATGGAATAAAATCAGCCTGACTGTACAAATAATTATGGGCTACTGGAATCACAGAATTTAGAAATCTGCGCTTCATGGAAGTATGAATGTCGTGTTTCCCTACATTGTCGACCGGCCCCTTATACTTTCCGGACCGCGACTACATGTGGCTCGCCTTTTTCTCTCGGTTGCTCGCTCGAAGCAAATGCCAAAGCTTAACTGCGGCCCGTCTGTTCGTTCCCTTCATTTGTCGGGAGTCAACACTGTGCTTAAACTCTCAAAGTTTGGAGTAGTGCTCCAGTAAGGAGGATGTATCCTAATGTGCGTGTCACCATAATGTAAGCATTTCTGACCTTGTCGGCATTGCCGGCCATGATCTGCGAATCTCGTCGCCAGCTCCGGAAGGCGACGAGATCCCCCGTGGCACCGTCCCGTCTGGCCTCGCAAATCTCGACACAGTCTACGCTCCCAGCGTAGAAGAAGCCGGCGGCGAAGTGCCTATACGCCCGCTCATGGCCGGGCACGGCACTTGCCGCCATGGCCATCGTGCTGGCCGAGCCGGCCAGCGGTGACTGCTCAATTGGCATGCAGTATACCACAACTCTGGTCATGCGCCGTGGCCGCTTTCCTGGAAAGAGATAGAGAAAGAACACTATTAAAAGTACAGCCTCAAATACAAAACCATTGTTTTGGGGGTGTCATTGTCTATGAGATCACAAAATTGCCTACACAAACTGATTACATCCAAAGGTGCATTATCAGACGTGGAGACAGACATGGGGAACATTTTGTAATGTATTGCGCTGGTACTGTGAAAAAAATGAAAAATATGATAAAAATGAGAAACATTCTAAATTTTCTTTGTGCCATGGTTTCACTAAAGGATGACAAACACTGTTGAGAAGTATTAAAAACTTTGTAAATGTCCATCCACATTTACCAGTGCCATCAGTATTTCGGTGTCGTCTTGCTCGCCATTTATCCAGAATGCACGCCTATGTTCGAGACAACTTGTAGATAGGACAGAGGAAGACTTCTAAAAAAATATCAAAGCTCCTTTCTGAAAAAAAGATTGCTGCACGCCAAGCTTTCCCTTAATGCAAACTGAATCAAAGTCAAATTCTATAGCCAAGGACCACACAACGAACCCAAAAAATTCTGAGCGACCTGATGGTATATGCACATGTGATTTGATTTCCTGTTCAGGATTGTGTGTTTCGAACGTTGAAGTTGAATGAAGACACATTTCGTTAAGTTGCATAGCCTTTAGTTTAGATCATGTAACCTTTGATTACACGCACACACTCACACTATCACAGACAACTCTACACTTGCGCTTGCTTACGACAGCCTCTTCTTCTGCCGTGGGCTAATATCACTGCCTACCCATGGTAACACGGCTGGGAATGCATTGCGTGACGCGTGTAATGCAATGCAGATATATACAGTTCGTCTGGGAAGCGCGACATGCGATTATCTTTCTTTAAGAAAGGGACTATGATTTTTTTCTTCCAGATCCTAAGACGAGCCTTTTTGAATGCTACACAATATTTAGACACATAATTGCGATTTTCTATAGTTTGCCTGGCTTCCCTGTTCCATCACATAGGCGGTTTATTCTTCCCACTCCAATTTTGTAGCCGCGTTTGTCATACCTCTAGCTGCACGACATCTATGAGCTCCTTGCAATTTATGAGCACTGCAGAAAGCGCATTTATTCATTAGTCTAAGCATTGCGACTTATCAGCTAAATATTTTTTATTAGTTTTTAATTATTATGCCGCTGTTGCTTTAAGTCCTGCGACGGCTTATTTCCCAAAGCTTAGGGTAGCATCTGTGCAGGTTGAAAAATCGCAGGCTGGTGTCTACGGCTAAAGAAAAGCCGCAGGGGTGATCACCGTCCAAGCAGGCACGTCCATACATCGCTACCAGGAAAAATCAATGCAACGGCTGGCTGGCTACAATAAATTCAGGCGGCTCGTATTTATGGTGCCGCATCACCAGGTTGGTGACACCGCATGACCGAGTCCAGCCATGGCAGTGTCATCCAGCGACTCGTCTAAGGCGGAGTGTGAGGGGGCCTAATGCGCACCGACGATAGTACCTCGAATGTAGGGCTTCCGGTTATTTTACGTGCACATTCCGGCCCAGTGGTTCACACAGCTGGACTGCCACTTCAACGTCAACATCATCACTGACCTACAGCTGTCACTGTAAAAAAAAGGTGTGAACTTAAAGAAAACTTGAGGAAATTTTATGTAACACAAAAGAAATTTTCTGTGAATGCTGTATGACAGAATCCTGTTAAAAGAAAAAAGAAGAAAGTTTCGGTTCTTCTTGTTCTCTAGCTTATAGATCGAGTCAAAACTAAAAAAATATAACCCTTTTAAATTATTGCACCTGCATGAGGTTTATAAAATAAAATATTAGTTTATTCTTGCTCTTCATACATGCTGTTTTTTGCATTTACCACGCACGATGTGCTGTTTATGGAACTGGTTTGATGGCCCGTGCCCATCAAACGCCACCTTGATGGCCCATCAAGATGGCAGCTCTTTGAGTCAACGCGTGTCAATACTGCTCTGTTTCTGATTTCGAGAATCAGAACAGGTGAGTGTTTTTTTTTTTTTTCAAGTATGTAACAAACAGTGCACAACGTATTTTTCATTCCATATTTTCTGCCTTTTCATAACATAGAAGAGGACAACAATTTAGGCCGCAAAGAAAATTCAGGCGGAAAAGTTTGGCAACTATGTGTTCCGACATTTTATCATACGTTGCATTTTGTGAGATTACATGAGGTTTGGGTATTAAACTTAGTTCTAGTTTTGTGTGGGCTTCACGAATGCATTATTGTCTATTGCTGCTTTTCGGAATGTACTTGTTTTTGCTGTGGCTGTGAGAAAAAAAAAATAATTTGCCACTCAGCTACGATGGTTAAATCAATATCTGACCTAACACAACAGTTCCTATTTACATCAAAAAAGCATTTCATTGTATCTGCATTTTAAAAATAGGCACATCTATAAAATGTGCACTTCACAATATCTGGAATACTGGGACATAATGCACACCTACCATGATGCCTCGCACACTCTGCACACCCATCTTGAAGTTATTGTGTGTCGGAAATGTGTGCATGAATACATGCCGTGATCAATTCAAAACAAGTTTACTGACAAGGTCGGGGGAGCTCTTTAACTTGGCCATCGGTGGCGATTATACACAAAGATGTGCACATTTATTTACTTTGTTTGCTTTGCTTTGAAAGGGCATGCATTTTTTCCTGTTGAATCAATGAATGAATTTGTTTTATGGCGCAAGGGTCAATTATGACCAAGGAGCGCCAGGTCTGTGTTGATGAGTTTGCAGTGGGTAGATGAATTCCATGAGTTATTGTGACGTAGCTGTAAAGGGGCCTCAAAGCGATCTCTGTAAAGTGCATAAAAGCTACATGTAAAAAAATTATGGCAATGGCTAATGAGTACTACTAAGAACACAAAAGATACATTGTGATAGAATGATATCTTAAAATACATGAAGGCAAACGTTTGCAAGACGCAATACTACCTAAAGAGCCCTTGGTATTCAATAAAAGGGCCATTTTTTTTCCTGTTCTTTTTCTTCTACATATGCATGCGATCCATGGAAAGCATAAGCTCATTCATAGCTTGGGAGATTGAATTTCAGGCTGGTGTCACACCTGGAGGAAAAGCGATGCTGCTTGTTTTCTGAATGTGTGCATAAGCAATTCTATTAAATAGCTGTTTTCATATTTATGTGTCCAGTGATGTTCTGATGTAAAATAAAAGAATTCATACTGTTCTACAATGCCCCAAATTACAAATTATTTCTTACACCCACTGAGAGAAAAATTGCTGACCATATTTAACAGCAGCGCAAGAAAACTGAGTAAAGTAAAAACGGAGACACACACGAGCGCTACGTGTGACCTTTGTCTTGTTGTGCTGCAGTTGAACATTTTCAGCTTTGAGCACAAAGTCAAATTTCCATTTTGAGACCAGCTGCACATTTACATGACATATTTTATAATTATTATATGAAGCGCAATAGAAAACTCAAACATGAGAGAAGTTTACATGAAAATGGAGGCTAGAAGGGATAAACAGTGGTCGAACAAGGAACATTGACTGCAATCAACGTTTCTACAACGAAAATTCTCTTCGTGAGGGCGGCAACTGCCCATACGTAGAGAAATGCCCTCTCCAGGCGTTGGCTTCAGCGGCAGTCTTGGCTCGTCCATTATTCATCACGACAGAAAATTGTCTTTAAGCATCACACTTCTGTACAGCAGAACAGAAAAAATATGTGAAGTAACAGAACAAGACAAACAGAAGAGAGAACTTTTTCTGTAATGCAAAATGGCTGTCTTTAAACACAAAATTTCTCCTAATGTAAAACAGAAAGAACTTGTTAAATAACAGAAAACGAAAAACAGAATGCAGACCTTTACAGAAATTTTTTTGCAAGGCAGCTGCCAGAAAATTTGTTTTTTGAAGGAAAATTTTTGACAATAATAACTTAGCCTAACCAAGTCTCTAGTCATCCTCGAAGCATGCGAATGCTCTTCACCGTATCCTTCACCACACCCTTTATGCAGACTACATCACTCTGTCGACCACCCACGGCAGTGATGGCGACATAGAGGAAACTTTACAAACCATAGCAAACATCACACAACAATATGCACAAAGCATTGGTCTCCGGAAAAGTCTCGGATACTTCTCACGCACCCCTCACCACGTACTCTTCCCACGGCCCCCGTCACTGTTACTCTGGCCAGACACCCTATCTTGGAGGTCGACACACTCCGGATCCTGGGCCTTCACATCCAGAGCAATGGCCAGAACACTTTCACTACCCGGAAACTCAAGCGGGTGACAGAAGCACTGTCACACCTCGTCTGCAGCGTTTCCGGCAAACACTATCGCATGAAGCAGTGTGATTTGTGTCGTCTCATTCATGCCTTCATACTCCCCAGCCATTTTCCTCTACACAATCCCATATCCTCGACTTCAACAAGAAGAAATCGCCACCCTAGATGTTATGCTTCATAAAGCTTAAAAGGAGGCCCTACACCTCCCCACTAACACGCAAATCACCAAACTTCTCGAGCATGAGCTCCACAACACCACACATGAACCCATAGAAGCCCACAGACAAGCACAATATGCTCACAGTTAGGTCAATCTATCACAGGATGTTACATACTAGATGCTCTCCGAATTCGCAAACCAGCAGCCGACGCCACACTCCTACCAGTTCCCCGCCCCATACACACTCAGCTCATAGTAAAACCCCTCCCTCGGAACACCCACGCCACCTCCACAAAAGCTCTCCACAAATACTATGGTTTCGAAGCTGCCGCCGTATGGGTGACGTGGCCTGCAAGGGCGAAGACGCGGCAGCTGTAGTCATTGACAAGAACCCATCGCAACTCCCCATCTTCCTGGTGCATCCACCCCGGAATCCTCGGAAGAAGCGGCGATCGTGCTCGCCCTCAGTCGATGCCCGGTATGTCCTTACTGACTCAAAAACCGCACTCCTAAATTTTGCACGAGGGCAAGTTCACAAGACCGCTTTCGGCATTCTCAGCTCGACCTTCGCAAACCCGCCCCATGATGTGGAACTGATCTGAGCGCCTGCACACTCTGGGAACCCCGGCAACGAAGCCGCCAATGACCATGCCCGAGGTCTCATCAACCGGGCGGCAGCGGAATCGGAGTCGCGCTCTTCCCGGGAGCGCATGCACTCGTTCAGCGAGCTGACCCAGGCATATCGCGCCGAACGCCAGCTATCTTGAATGCCAGACGCTTGTCTTTCAGAGTGATTTCAGAGTCTGGAGAGGCAGAATGCTCAAACGGCAAACAGGCACGGTCCTTGAGGCTGTTATCATTATGTGGTTACCATCTGCGACGAACCTGTTCCCACTCGTCATCTGCAACAAACCTGTTCCTACTCGTCATATGCGACGAACCTGTTCCCAGTCGTCAGAGGTCGTCCTGACCTATTACCGACCGCAATGTCCCAGGGGTTAGTGTTCAGCTGCAGAGCATCAACCACAGTAGCATTCTGAGGGGGGCAGCATGGTAAACATTCTCGTGCATTTAAATTCTGGCACACTCAAAAGAACTTCAGTTGATCGAAATTGGCCTGCTATCCCTCAGTACGGGTACATCCCCGTCCACCCTGAATCTCTAGTATGTAAAACCCCCCACAGATCCATTCCTAAGTCGGTCAGCGCGCAAGACATTTGTGGAGAGATGACCTTTGTGGAGATGTGGAGGCAAGAGCAACAGGAGCTTCATGTTATAGGCAAGGGGCCTGACTTACCCTGTAATATGACTTTCAAGACAGCAGCACTGGTCTGACGCACGACGTGTCGATGGCATGCAGATTTGAACAATTTTCCTCCTGGTTTATGGTGAATTGTGAAGGCCGAAATCTTCCACTGCAAAAAAAAAAAACATGGGCAGTATCTTTCATTGCGTGTCACCTGCACAGCAAAGAAAAAAAATTGAATGTGGCGAATAGTACACATGGTTGCGCGACAATTTCTTCATAAGCAAAATGTGCTTGATGCCCAGTTGGTGGAAATTTCTAGAGTCCCCCACTACGGCGTATGCAGCTTAACAGTACATTCCACCAACAGGTGATCCCAACTCATCTGAGTTGCTAAGCAGACATTCACATGATCTATAATGTCGTACTACTCTTCGGCTTCCAATATCAACATAACAATTTTCCAAGGTTTTTGCAAATAAAGGCGCTTTTAGCAGCTACATATACCGCAGGTTCCAGTTTATGTCAAAGAGGGGAGTTCTGCGCACAATTTCACTAAAATGAGAATGGAAAGACACCTTAACAAGCCAAAATCGGGCAGATTACTGAACAAGATCGACAACATCACAAATTTTCTGCTAAGTTGCCGCCATCTTGTCCTTGTTTTTAGTACAGTGGTACAGTCTCCTCCTTCCACGTGGAATGTGTGGATAGGAACCCCACCTGATCTTTTTCTTATTATAGCGAAGCTGCTTACGGCTAAGGTTCCGTGCATTTCTTGTGTCTGTAAATAAATCTGTGTGAGCAAAAACTATCATCATCACCAACGGTTCGTGCCACTGCTCATGCTCTCGCGTTCATCATTTTCTACCACAGCTGGCTCCGTTGTCGCTTATAGGCGAGTTCACAATCGCGTTGAGTGGGACTTGTCCGCGACGCTTGATCATGCCAGCGTTCCCATACTGCACCTCCTGCAAAGGCTATGACAGCACTGGTCCACTGCCAGTAGGTTAGGTGATTTCAGTCTGAAATTTGGATATTATGAAATGATAAGTGATTGAAGAAAAACAACAGTGTCTGTTGCGTACATATTAAGATGTTTTTGCGCTTTCCGGCCACACTCACTATGTAGCCTACATGCACACATGCACATTAGCAGTGACGCGGTGAACGCATAGCGACGTCTGCTTCTTTTTCGCTCCATGCAGCTGAAATCGGAGAACATTCTGCATCGTGTGCCACTTATTTTTCGGATGCATGAAGTTCGTCGTAAAATTTCGCTTCGTGTGGACTGTGTGGCTGTAGTGTCCAGGACACCAGTCACGCTGCACGTCTTCTCTTCTTCTACAAGGCAAGGCACTATTTTCTTAGCACGTCCAAAATATTTACATATCAGCTTCAGCAAAAACAATTTGAAGCCCTGTGGACACTCGAGTGGCGAATAAGCATTTCGTTGTCTGCAACCGATGCAACAGTTTTCTACCATTGCAGCGATCGTGCACAGCGACAGAAAGCGCCCCGAGCATTATGCAATGTGTCGCAGTTTCAGAAAACTATTTTGAGCAGCATAAGCTGCAGGAGATTCCCTATGCAAAGCAAGGCAATGCAATCATTTTCTACCGTAGCAGTGATCGCGCGTAGTGATAGAAAGCGCCCTGAGTGTTATGCAACACACCTCACTTTCAGATCCAGCGAAAGCTTCATCTCGCGCGGACCAGCCACAGCGTGCACAGCGAAAGAAAGCGGTTCATATCGTTGGAGAACAGGGCACACAACAAGCAAGCAATTCGAAAGCGCGTGGGTGATGCAGCAACTTTATGGTAATGTAGAGAGCTGGGAGCGTGTGCACATTATACTCCTGAACTGGTAACTCTGCGCGCTTTGGAAACGGCGTCGTTGCATTCGCTATACTTGACAGTGTTTTTCCCCACTAAATTTCGCAGGCAGTCAGGCAAGACTGACCTGCAGAGCTGGCAACAGATTTCTACCACACCAGTCAGAACTCTGCTGGTGTCGCTCGAGACCACGGGAGAGCCCGAAAACGAGACTACATTGCTGACATCGTACCGAGCAAAAGTGAAAGTGGGAACAATGAGGAAAGCAACGACAGTCCTTTGCCCACTTTCTCCAAAGTGATTGGCGCACTGGCACTAGTCTGGTGCTTCTGCGCGAATGCTAAACTAAGCTAGTTTCATCAATAAAGTGAGTTTAAAAATGGGATATGCTTTTATGACATCCAATTATTTAGCAGGCTTATATCAAATTGTGCTCTATATCGAACTGATAGGTGTTTTCTTGCGAGTTTGATATAGCCGGGTTCGACTGTTATCGACATGACAGCGTAATAACAGCATAACAAATGAATGGACATGGAAAAATCGGTTTAAAGGTTGTAACTTGCCACAGTGAAATACCAATCTGCTGGAGAAAATACAACAGCTAGCTATACCTTGAGTCTGCCAACCATTAACGAAGAACAAGGTGCATTTTTGAACATGTAGTGTGTTAATGACGATGGCAGGTGGGTTTGGCGCGAACTTGGCTATTGCCAGTGCCATGTTAGTATTGTTTTAGCGAGGTTGTCTCCCTCAGTTCACCCTTTCACATCCTACTAAAATATGTTAGGCGTACATTTATTGTATGCCGAATGTGCTCGACAATAATAGCCAGATGGAGATTTCCGATTTTGTGTCATGCCATTTATACCTGCATTTTAATTTATGCACTGTCGAAGTCGTTTAATGGAATAAAATCAGCCTGACTGTGCAAATAATTATGGGCTGCTCGAATCACAAAACTTAGATATCTGCGCTTCACGGAAGTACGAATGTTGTGTTTTCCTACATTGTCGATCCCCTTACTTTCTGGACAGACTACATACATGTGGCTTACCTTAATTGCGGTTGCTCACTTGAACAAATGCTTAACTGCGACCTGTTTGCTCGTTCCCTTCATTTGTCAAGAGTCAACTTTATGCTACAACTCTAAAGTTTCGAGTAGTGCTCCAGTGGGGAGGATGTATCCTAGTGTGCGTATCTTCATAATGTAAGCATTTCTGACCTTGTGGGGCATTCACAGCCATGATCTCGGAATCTCGTTTCCATGAGCGGAATGCCACAGGGCTGCCCGTCACAGTTTCGGCCAGCCTCGCATACCTCCACTAGCTTAGCGCTTTCACGGTAGAAGAAGCCCACCGCGAAGTGGCGGTATGCTATCTGGTGGTCGGGTACGCCACTTGCGGCCATGAAAATCACGCTGGCCGATGAAGTGAGTGCCGGATCTTGCAATGGCGTGCAATATATTACCACTTTTGTTGGCGTACGGCGTCTTCTTGAAGTGGTTCCTAGAAAGAGATCGAGAAAGAACAGTATTAAAGTACAGCCTCAAATACAGAAATATTGTGTTGAGAGTGATTTGGTCTTGCCCTGAAGCATTTACTCAAATACAAAAAACGTTAGCTAAGAGTTAGTGCAAACAATAAAATCTAGATCTTGGGCACGCACCTTCTTGAATGAGACTGATTGCATACAAAGGTGCATTATTAGGCATGGAGACGAACATGCAGTACATTTTGTCATTTATTGCGCTGATACTGTGCACAAAATTTAAGTTAATGTAAAAACGAGAAACACTCCAGATTTTCTTCATGCCAAGGTTTCACTAAAGAATGATAAACGCTGCTGCAAAGTATCAAAAGCTTTGTAACTGTCCATCCACATTTGCAGGCACCATCAGTATTTCGCTGTCATCTTAGCCATTTATCCACAGCGACGCTTACGTTCTAGGTAGTTTGTAGATATGACGCAGGACCACTTCTAAAATAGCGTCCTTTTCGTGCAAAAAATGAGCAGGCAGACCTAAATCTAGAACTCGGATCCTCTCAATAGCAACATGCCTGTTGGTTTGCAAGTTCATAAACTCCTAAAGGAAAGCTTGCGCCTTCTAAATCTATTCTTTTTCTCTGCAAACGCTTTTAACATGCCCCAGTCTTGCAGTTTTGCAGCTGCCGAATGTGTCCGACTGAAAATGATCTGAGGCGCATGAAGAACTAAGGAATTTTCAGGGCGTGTTTAACAATTAACAATGCTAGCTCCGTGTACGATCCATTCTAGAATGCTTACCTTACCCCGTTTTTTGGTTGACTCTTTTTACTATTCCTGATACTGCCACCAATTGATAGCCTGCTGCACTAAGGAATTGTGTCTCCATCTTGTCCGTCTTGCAGTGTCCTGTTAATTTTAGCAGTGTCTATTTCTGTATGACGTTGCATTCTCTTGGAGTCGAGGTGGCATCGCGCTTGATTCTAACTTTTTGAATGTTATTTAGACACCTAATACGTTTTTCAATAGTTTGCCTGGCCATCACACATAAGCAGTTTACTCTTTCCACTCCAATTTTCTAGCCGAGTATGTCTATCTCTACATGACATCTACCAGCTCCTTGGAATCCATGACTGTTGTAGAAGGTGCATTTATTTATGTTTCTAGGCTTTTGACCATATCAGCTAAATACTTTTTATTCCTTTTTAATTATAATGTTGCTGTTGCTTTCAGTCTTGCATCGACATAGTTCCGAAAGTTTAACGTCACATGTGTGGACGCGGGAGAATCGCAAGCGGGTGCTTGTGGCTAAAGAGAACCCACAGGGGCAAATAGGACTGGCACAAAATTACAACATGCGCGTGGTCTCCGCCTAAGGGGGCATGCTACCAGGAACCCTCAACTCAATGACTAGCTGGCTGCAATAAATTCTGCTGGCTCGTCTTTCCGGAGCCGCATCATCAGATTGGTGACACCACATGACCGAGTCCAGCCATGCCAGTGTCATAGCAGCGACTCATCCAAGACCGACTGTGAGAGGGCCTAACGCTCACTGAGAGGAATACCGCGGATATAGGTGTGATAGAAAAGGTTTGTGGGCCCAGGGGCTCAACACACAGTGAGGCGAGCACGGAGCACAGATATTGTCTTTATCTCATTCAGATTCCGGTCACATATCAAACTTAGAGACACAACAAAACAATACATAGAACACTTAAGCATATAAGAGAAGGTTCCGTTAACCAATCCTAACTGTCCGTGCATACGCGGTATAGTTGTTCGCTATCGTGTCTGTTTTCACTTGATAGCCTACTCTCACATGCGCAGTCTCGTGGCTGTGCACTTACGGTACGAAGACTTTGTACGGGTACGTCGGCTACCCACGTCCTGGCACCAAGTAGGCACGGCTACCCCTCTGGGGGCTCGAGGGTCGTGGCAGGTGAAAATCTTCGCTGGCAGAAGCCAGCGAAATTGTGCCGAAGGCAATGCTGGTGCCCTCAGGCGGGACCACAGCCACAGGCACGGCCAACAGGACAGACCGTCAGCCGCCGGTCCGTCGCTGACTGACGGGCTGACCGTCCGTCCATCAGCCGTCCCGCTGGTCCCCGGATGGCTGCCCAACTGGACCGTCAGCCGCTCCTGTGTGGGTTGACCAGGCTGTCTCCGTGAACAGGCAGGCGTCAAGCCATCTTGATCATCCTGGGACACGTCCCACCAGGTCCGCGACGATCCGTGCTCCTTCACAGAGTCGTTTGCAAACGAATGTCACCACGCACTCCTCTCGTGTGCCATACCATTGTCTTTGGCCACATCGCCACGCACCACCTCGCACACTTTTTTCACGCAGCTGCGCGTTTCACGCATTTTAATTATTCCAGTCCACACGTCACAGTAGGGCCTCTGGTTATTTTACGTTGATATTGTGGCCCATTTTTACTACACTCGATCAATCCAGACATGTACACTAGCGACACCTGCCCTCAGGGAGGCTATTCAGCTAGCTTAGAAAATATGCTCTGGCGACGCCCCTCATTACGAGGCACAGATCAAGCAGACCAGTCAAGATGGAATACCTCACTGCGAAGCTCCGAGGGACCAAATCTGGGCTGTCCAGAGAGCCCATGATGTGGCGGCAGGCTCGGCCTGTCCGTCCCAACGTGGGTGCGGCTTGCTGCGCGATAATTGTGTATCTCAGGTAAACCAAACTGAACAGCAAGAACATATGGAACCAACAGGTACGAAATATGGGTGAATTATCATGCTTGCAACTGTTTGATACATTAAATTCAGTACTTTAGCTTCAGTTTATCAAAGGGTTATTCAGTTCTGTGGTCGAAAAAACTTGCAGGCAGACTCGAAAAAAAAAATGCATTGATAAGGCTACTGTGTCACCCACGGCTAGGGCTACAACGAGATAAAAAATGTGACGCGCGTTCCAATATCGCTTTCTCTTTCGTGAATTCGCAACTAAAAGTTTATTTCGGAAACAGTAACGGAGGGTCCTGACCGCCCATATGTAATGCAGCATCTAGTTCGTTAACTTGTCTCCGCCTGTAAGTTAATGAGACCAATATTGCATAGGGATTCAGGCAGCGATATTAAACTCACTGGTACTGCTGTCCTCAGTCACAGAATACGATTCCCGTTTCGATGCAGATGTATGGCTCACGACCGAAACGTAGCTTTCGGGCTTACATGTCTGCTTCCAAGCACGTCACTTGACCCCAAGTTAAATAAAGCGAGACATCGAAGAGCAATAAACTAGTTTTAGCAAGAAAGAAGCAACCAGTCTAAGTGTAGGAACGAATGAATCCGTGCCGCCATGCACTCAAAAATACCGGTAAAAATTTTAAATCCATGCCAGAGGTCACGTGAAAGATTGATGATGCTGAACGCTAGTTGCTTGTATAATGACAAAAAACAATAAACTTACTAATGAAAAGTACAGTATCTAATTAGCAATGATAATTTTGTGGCCTATATTATGTAATAAACATGCTACGGTGATTGTAGGAGAAAGTTAGCAAAAAAATTGCCCTTATTACAGTGCCCCTAGCGGGAGATATTGAAACTAACTCGGGCATTCCTTGAGTACTACTACTATGCTTGTTTTATGAGCAGCGGCGCGCGGACGATGTTTTCGCTCTCTGTGGCCATTTCTTGAACATGAGAGTGTGTTGATGTTGGCGCCTTTGCTACGCTCGAGCAGTGTAGGTGGCGCCACGGTCGAGGAGGGAGCGTGAAGGAGAGGAGAAACGAGGGGGAGTGAAAGCGGAGGAGGAGAGTGTGGCTGCTTTACGAAGTTTAAGGGGCTTTATGTATGCAGGCCCTCAACCCCCAGGGCGGTTAGAAGAATCCTCTTTTCGAAATCAGGAGTGGTGTCTCTGGCCAGTTCCACATCCGAAAGCGCGACGCCACTTCGACCACGGTATGGGGGGGGGGGGGGGCGGCGGCGGACCCGGCGTCTGCAGAAAAGGCAGCACCGTATGCAGAAATGCATTTTGACTCGAAGCCCATAATTGACTTGAACTAAATGCCGCCGATATATCGTCAACGTGCCGAAGAAAACGGCGTCTCTGGGCGCGTTCACGCCAGGCGTCATTTAAATCAAGCATGGGCTTCCACTTAGGTTGCATTTCTGAATACGGGCGGCGGCGGAATTCCACAAAGCATGGTTGTAGGTCGAACACGGTCGTCGTGCGAGTACGCGTACTCTGCATATGGTGCAGTAAGACTGCAATGTATACGTCTTTGGCTTCAGTAGTTGGAGCGGTCTGTGTCTTGGCAGCGTCTATGCTCCACGTGAGCATTGATGAAATGCGCCGTAGCGTTCAGCGTCCGTAGACCGAAGCAGTAGAAGGCACACGCCCGGGTATCCGCAGTAGCGTCGCAGCAGACGAGGCACACGTGGGATCCGTGGACGGAGTGAACGCGCCGCAGCAGATAGCGTTCGAAGTAGGGTTAGCGCCCGGGTAGCGTCTGAGCCGTTCCAAGTCCGAAGAAGCGGTCGCAGGAAGTAGGGACGCGTTTCCGTAGTAGCGTCTGAAGTCCGTAGTGTCCTTCATAGACAGCACGGGCCAACTTGGACGCGTCGCAGCAGCAGTAGTAGAGAAAGTGCAGGTACGCGTCTCTGTAGCGCCAAAGTCCCTGGCGTCTATCGCAGAAGTATAATCCGAAGCAGCAGTATGGAGCAGTGGTAAGGTTCGGAAGTAGTGCCCGCAGCAGTAGAAGTCACTTTCACTTCGTCGCCAATTGTTATGTAGTCGACAGCGGCCCGGGCGGCGGCGGAGGCGCCGCCGTACAACAAGGGGGATCGCGGCGCAGGCCGTTGGCTGACGACATGGCAGGAAAGACAAGTGAACAGTTGAAGAACCCCTCATACTATCCTCATTTAACCATGGTGACACCTGTATTACAGTGCACTATAAATAGAATTATTCTAGCACACTGTAACCAGTATAAATAGGCATGCCACCAAGAGACGCCAACAGCGCTTGTCCACTGCCTCTTGGGGCGTCCCTGCCGGTGGATGCATGGAAGACATCACAGATTTCCCACGCGTTCCAATGGGGCACAAACTGCTGCACAGAAGTAGATGCATTCCAAGGCATATGCACATGCATGCCAGATGTGCACATTACGCATGCATAAATACATATGCATGCCTTGCCAGCTTGTGTCATCGTTTCCTCACACTTAGTAGCAATGGTGCTATAGCTGTCGGAGTGGAGATTTCTGCAGCAAAGCACCGTCTCGCTCTCACGTCTTACAATTATGTCTCCGCGTGTTTAGTTGTCAGAACACCAGCGGAGATGCTAATGTGAAACGCTAAATATGCGGAAGCACGGAAGAGGGGCCCGAATATGCGCAAGGACCGTTAGCCCAGCTGCCGAAAGAAGCACGCTGCAGCTCATCGCCGGAGGTACAGTGTACAGTGTACCGGAGGTGTCCAAACGACGGACTGTATAAAAAGACATGGCGCCGAGGATAAGCAGGGGCATGGTCGACAAAACCCCGCAGTTCAAAAACGAGAAGCAGATGCATACAGCGTGCCCACCGTGGTAACTTTCGACCGCTCTGCTCTGTGGAGGCGCGCTTGCGACGTGGCGTTGCAGCGAATTGTCATTTAGGTGCCGTTTCGCTGTTGCAAACGACAGACTCAGGCTTTTACACTTAATGAGCCATTTGATGCTTCCGCATCAACACTCAATTATAGCGCCTCCGTATTCTAACCCAGCGCGAGAACAAATGTCACGTGCCAGGAGGAAACTTAATCCAAGTACCAACAGGTTCATTCCACGCGTCTATGCAATTCGTGGCAGGTAAGATCAATGTTGAGTCGAAATCGCTGAAACGCCGAAATGCAGTTACCGGAGGACAACAGCACTATTGCCGTCATTGCTAAGAGTGATCAAATAAATAACTGTCGGCTATCACGTAGCGCTTATACTTCGATAAAGAACAATATTCAAGAAAAATTGCATTGTGTCAATAATGTCATGCTCGTTATTCGGATTAGTGTGCTATTAACAGAAAAAAAAAGTTAGGTGTGTTGTAGCAGGAGGCGACTTTTCACGCGTCCGTGAGCAAACGGCCTGAAAGCCATCCGCTAGCAGACGACATTAAGCTTGTGCGAGAACTTGGTTAAACGAGTGGTCAGTTGTTCAGGAAATGGAAACCAGATGCGCTTCCGGCCTTCAATTTCTAAACACGTAAAGTAACAACTTTCTAGAAGATACTTAGTTACATAAAAACCTGTCAACTATGTAACTAAAACTGTCAACCATGCCTCGTGTCCACGCTCGATCACGCGTGGACCCTATCGCCGGTCAGCGGTCGAACACAATGCACGCGGGGTGGGTTTGTTGTCTTCCGCTTTCCTCCGTTTCTGACAGTGCAAATAAGTACGTACCTTAATCTTTGACAATGACGAAGTTATTGCGGTAGTTCCAAATTAGCATATTACATGGCAAAAAAGATCGTAGCTTTAGCGGCAGCATTATTTGATGCAAACCTACACCGGCTAAGTAAACACTCCAGCAGAACTTTTTGTTGGGCTAGTTGGTGCATTACTGAAGTACAATAGCGCCAAACAGACGACACAGACGACACGTCCGTGTCTCTTCTGCTGTGTCGTCTGTTTGGCGCTATAGTACTTCAGTAAGTAAACACGCTTGGCATGGACGTGTGCAGAAAACAAAGGGACAAAAAATACTCGATGACCGCGCACGGGGTCTTCTGAACCACAGGGTCTTAATTGTCGGCGTTGTCCCCTTACGCGGACCTCGTGATCCCGTAGTGGGGCATGCTCGCGGTGGACACGTTGTGTGCATCTGCTTCACGTTTTTCAACTGCGGAACTTTGTCGACCTTTCCGCTTATCCTCGGCGCCATGTCCATACAGTCCCCTCGTCAGTCCTTGCGCATATTCGGGCCCTCCTTGCTTCCGCATATTTGCCGTTTCACGGTAGCATCTCCGCTGGTGTTCTGACAACAAACACGCGGAGAGATGTTTGCGAGACCTGAGTGAGACACGGTGCTTTGCTGCAGAAGTTGCGCAGGGCGTGCAGAAGCAGAGCCACATTAAGTAAAGCGCACAGCAAGGTCCAGGTAGCTTTGCGGCTATGGCATTGCTCGAGGTCGCGAATTCGATCCTGACCGCGCAACCGCGCATTTCGACGGGGGCAAAATAGAAAACGAACGTGCACTTGAATTTGGGACACGTTCAAGGACACCACGGTGTCAATCCGGAGTCCGCCACTATGGCGTGCCTCACTCATTAATTACCCTATTGCGGTTTTGGCCCATATAGACAGCCCCACAATGAAATTCAGTTTAATACTTCTGGCACAATGCGATGTGCCATGCGAGGCACGCGACAATCAAGCACATCTCCCACGAGTGTTCCGTGTGCAACGCAGCAGTGGCTATCGCTTATTGTGGCGTTGCATCGAACGCTACCACCAGCGCTCTGATGAACGCATCGAACGCGACCAGCGCTCCCATGGACGCGCACCGGCGTTCTACTGAGCGCCGCCCGCGTTGCAAGACTGCTGCGGCGTCCAAGCTCGCTGGTGACGTCACCGCCCGTCAGGGTATATAAAGGGGTGCAAAGCGGGCAAAGCTCATCGGTGTCCGTGCTGCGGCCAAGCGTCGCATCCAAGATTTGCGTTCCCGGCAAAGGCAGCAAAGTGCTACCACTGCAACGTGAAGGGACACTTCAGCGCCGTCTGTCGCAAGAAGGGCTCCACATCCAGCAAGGTAGGACTGCCTTCATTTGAGAAAGACAATGCCTTGTACTTTCTCGGTACTGTTGACAATTACTCCTCGCGTGCCAAGTTCATTCAAGTGGGAATAGTTCAATGAGGTTATTAGTTGGAAACAGGCAATTATCAAACAGACAATATTTGTCGTTGCTTCGTTGCGGTCAGTTCTTCTTGGTAGAGAAGCCTCAGAACCGGCTCGGAGTGGGTAAATTTGTAGACGGCATAGCGTCTTCAACAATTTCAGAGCATCCTACCCCCCAGCTGTTTCACTGATTAGTGCGTGGATTTGACGCACCTAAATCGAAATGTCCTTAGGGGACGTTATGTTATGCCAATTGTGGATGATGCGCTAGGGCTGTTAAGTGGAACAATATTTTAAAGCAAGACGCGAATTCTGGCTTTTACCAGATTACGTTGAGTAAGGTCTGTTGACCATTTTCATTGCGCCGTACGGAACTTACTGTTTTCAAAGGAGGCCTTTTTGTATCACATCGGCGCCGGAGTACATTCTGAAACGAATGTC
Source organism: Dermacentor albipictus (assembly GCF_038994185.2). Classification (NCBI taxonomy): domain Eukaryota; kingdom Metazoa; phylum Arthropoda; class Arachnida; order Ixodida; family Ixodidae; genus Dermacentor; species Dermacentor albipictus. The sequence continues at coordinate 38,897,625 of NC_091827.1, read as the reverse complement.
CCACGAAAGCAGATGATGACGAGCGTCTTGAGAAAACATTGGAAAAGCTGGAAAATGAAGGTATAAAGTTAAACAAAGCAAAGTGTTGCTTTGGTGTCACAGAAGCAGCGTTCCTGGGGAAAGCGGGTGCCCTTAAAAGCCTAAAAACACCTTGTGACGTAAGCTGCGCAGACTTCTTAGCATGGCTAATTCACCTAGCCAGGTTTATTCATGATATGTCACGGATAAACGCTCCGCTGCGCGGACTTTTGCAAAAGGGTCGCGAGTGAACATAGGGTTACCTCAATAAGAGGCTCTGAATAGCATCAAAGAATTGATATGTTCTGATCGTTGCATGGCACAATACGACCCAAAGCACCCGTCAATAGTTTCCACTGATGCCTCTTCTTTGGCCTCGACGCGGTCTTGTTCCAAGAGCAAAGTGATGGTTAGCGCCGTCCAGTGGCGTTTGCCTCCAGGTCGTTATCGCCGACAGTGTCTCGGTACGACGCACAGATCGAGAAGGAAACCCTAGCCCTAACATAGATAGGCAGCGGAGAGGTGAAAGGGTTTGAGGGGTGTCTCAGAGGCCTCGAAGTTGGAGGCTGACCACAAACCGCTCATAATGCCGCTGGGCAAAGCACCGCTTGATTTGCTTCCTCCGCGCATTCAGCGCTTCCCAATGAGGCTAATGCGCTCCATGTTCAAAGCTAAGTACGCGCCCGGCAAAAAGCGCCATGACAAGTGGTAATGTTGACGATGTATTATGGAAGACGTGACTTGGCTGTAAAGTGGCCTAAAAATATTCGCTGTAAAGTGCGTAAAATTAACTTGTTATAAAATTATGGCGATGACAAAAGACGAATATACCATGAACATTAAAATCCAAGTAGAAAAAAGATATGATGTTAAAATTACTTAGAGCACTGCTGCCTCGCCAGAGCCCTTGAAACACGAGGGCCTAGAGGCATGTGCTATACGAAAAAGCTCATCCTCTGAAGAGAGGACCCGCTACGAACATATGGGGCTAAAAACATGCAAGACATCTTTCAGAAAACTTAGGACTGCGTTGGTGTCAAATACAGGTTCTGGGCCGAGTAACATAACAGGATGAAGGGGGATGTGCTGCCGGTATGCTAAGGGAAAATGTTTCTTTCTTTCATATTCGGCTTCCCGACACTCCAGGAGGACGTGGAGGACGGTCAGCCTCTCCCCGCATCTACCGCAGGTTGGAGGATCATTTTCAGTGAGTACATAGTTAGTTAGTTAAATAGCTTGTCTTGGCTAATAATACTTTGTCAAGGTCTCCGCTCCGATTGAGCCAGAGAGATCATCAAGCAGTGTCTGTATCTGAAGTCGAACGCTTTGCTTCGCCCGAGGTTGCGTTAATACCGTGGCTGAAATTAGCGGCTTTGACAAGGTGAAGCAGAATCAGGCAGAAGATGCTGTCTGCCACACGTTGGTTCGCTTCCGTCGAAACCCATGCCAGGCCTACCCCTGGACCTTTGGAAAAAAACTCGAAACGGTTATACCTCAGTTTTGACTCAATCTGAAGCCCGAAACTTTTTTTTACTTTCAACAGGATTCTGTCACACATCATCCACAGAAAATCTCTTTTTTGGTAGAGAAAATTTCCTTAACACGTCTCTGTTTATACAGCAGCTGCGTGGTGGCCGCCCGTCTACACGGCCCCGTCTCCAGCCCCCGATGTGCCGCAGCCACCACAGACACCGCGGCCGCCGCCTGGCCACCGTATGTGTTCACCTCTTTATCGCAAACGTTGGCAATGACGTCCGGTATAACCACACAGCAGACACAACGTTTCCATGCAGTGAGAGAGAATCAAACACAGCGACAATAATGGCAGGTTTTGTATTTCCCACCGATTCGTTACGACTTAAGTCTTCGAGAAAAGAACGCATTTTATTGCGCGAATCGCTTAACCTGCGAATTGACGTTTGCCTCGTTCGCTCGCACTTTAAGGTCATCGAACAGCAGGCCAAGTCAGCCCCGCCGCCTCCGCAGATCCTCTCGTTCCCTTTCGTTCACTTCTCGTGGTAGCACGCATTCTACGGGTCGGGAACGTGCCCTTGGCATAGCGACTTTCTTCAGTCAGTCGACACGACATCATGCACACATGCGGCTGAACAGAATAAAAGGGCGCATTCTCAGGACAGGGTTTTTCCCGTTTCCGTGTTAGAACTTCGAGTTCCGGCCACTGCGTCTACATTCAGATGATGGAATAGTAAGAACACATTGCGTATGTCGACGTATGTCGACGAATGTGGTCGATGGCGCCATATAAATCGCTAATATTGGTGTGCTTCGTGAATGACTAGAGATTTTGTAAGGCTGTTATACTGTAAAAAATGTTTCCCTAAGAAACAAAAAATTTACGGCAGTGCCCTGCCGGACAACTTCTGTGAAGCTCTCCTTCCTTTTTTTTTTAAATTTAACTTCGTTCCCAACACCTTCGAACAAACACGAACTGCGCCGTTTTCTAGGGCTTTGCGCATATTTTCGACGCTTCGTTGCTAACTTTTCACAGATAGCCGAACCTTTGCAAGGGTTAACAAATGATAATAACAAGTTTTTTCTCTTTTACAGTAAGAGAAATTTGGTTTTACAGACAGTTATCCGCACCAAGTTCGTCCGCTATTTTCCTCGATGTGAAAAATGAGACTTAAGTTGCGCGTTCCACAATTTGAAGAACCCGGTCCTCGGTCGTGGCTCGACGTCTGTGTGCACGAGATAGATTTCCAAGCCGTCGCTCGTCACGGTATGCCTGCAGTATCCGATCCAAGCCGTCGCTCGTCACGGTATGCCTGCAGCATCCGATTAACAGTTCACAGCTGGCGGCCTTTATTGCTGGCAAGGCCACGCGTCGGCACATTGTACCGGTAAACGCCAATAACCTGAAGTCCGTCTTCTTTAGACACACCAGGCATGCGCGAGTTTTCATGACCTTCGGAACACTGGTTCTTGCAGTTATATACAATAGCGCCGACACGGCAACACGGCCCCTTTAAGATGTGGCTCTTGTGAAAGAGGACGCCTAAAACTATACAATCGAATGGCGCGAGCAGTGCTGCCTTCCGGCACTTGAAGCGCCGGTGAAAGCGAGGCGGCGATGGTGGCAGAAATAGGTACGTGATTGAAAAGCCGCGCTTGATAGCGATCAAAGCAAACGCTCGTCTTCCATGTGCGGGCTGCCTTTAGGCAACACCGCGTGGAATGGCAACGTCAGCAGAGCGCCGTTCTGGCGGTATGACAAAACTAGCGCACACGAAACTGCGGTCGAACGTATCGCAGTGGGACGCGTACTCTCGCACGCATCGCCCGACTTGAGCGCGGCCGGCAGGTGGCGCTGATTGGACTACCGGCCACGCGCTCCGCTGTTCCCGTTTCATTTGTCCGCGATCGTATATTCCGAAAAGCAACAATAGGCAATAATGGGTTCGGCAGGCCTGCACAAGGCCGAACCTAAATTTAATACCCAAATCTCACGTTATCTCACAAAGCGCAACGTACGCTGAATCGTCGGAGAACGCAGTTGCTAAACTTTGTCATCTTCCGCCTAGATTTTCTTTCCAGACCACGTTGTAGTCCACTTCTATGTTATGAACAGGCAGGAAATACGTGCCAAATTACACCTCGTGCACCGTTTGTGACGTACCTGAAAAGAAAACCACTCAGCTCTTCCGATTTTTGAAATCAGGAACGGAATAGTGCCGACACAGCTCGACTCGAACAGCAGCCATCTTGATTATGGCACCGGCCACGAAACCAGTACCGCAAACAACGCGTCGTGCGCGGTATATGCCGGGAAAAAAAGAGCCGTGTAAGAAGGAGAAACTCGACATTTTTATTTCAGTCTTATTTACGGAGGTGCCCGACAACCTAAAACGGTTATACTTCAGTTTTGACTCGATCTGAAGCCTATAGAGACCAAGAAGGACCGAAACTTTCGTTTTTTTTTTAACTCTCGACAGGATTCTGTCATACATCATTCACAGAAAATCTCTTTTTCGGTAGAGAGAATTTCCTTAAATTTCCTTTACGTTCACGTCTTTGTTTATACAGAAGCTGACCGGTGGCCGCCGGCCGACTGGGGCCCTGGACCTGCCCCCACTGCGCCGCAGCCAACACAGACACCACGGCCACCACCTGGCCATCGTATGTGTTCACCTCTTTATCGCAAACGTTGGCAATGACGTCCGGTAATAACCACACAGCAGACACAGCAGACACAAAGTTTCCATGCAGTGAGAGAGAATCAAACACAGCGACAATAATGGCAGGTTTTGTATTTACCACCGATTCGTTACAAGTCTTCGAGAAAAGAACGCATTTTATTGCACGAATCGCTTAACCTTCGAATCGACGTTTGCCTCGTTCGCTCGCACTTTACGGTCATCGACAGCAGGCCGAGTCAGCCCCTTGTCTCCGCAGCAGCTCAATCCTCTCGTTACCTTTCGTTCACCTCTCGTGGTAGCACGCATTCTACGGGTCGGGAACGTGCCTTGGCCTAGCGACTTTCTTCAGTCAGTCGACACGACATCGTGCACACATGCGGCTGAACAGAATAAAAGGGCGCATTCTCGGGACAGGGTTTTCACGTTTCCGCGTAGAACTTTGAGTTCCGACCACTGCGTCACTGCAGCTACATTCAGATGATGGAATAGTAAGAACATGTGACGCATGTTGACGAATGTGATCGGCGGCGCCGTATGAATCGCCACTATTGGCGTGCTTCGCCGAGGACGGTGGATTTTGTGAGGATAAGGTACCCTGCAAAAAAGGTTTCCTTTCCGACCGAGACCTCGAGACGCTAAATCCTTGAAGGAACCAAAATAATGTTTCTCTCTCTCTCTCTCCTTTAAAAAAAAGAAAATTTATGGCATCGCCTTGCCGCACCATTTCTGTAAAGATCGGCTTTCTATTTCTCATTTTTCTGTAATTTAACAAGTTTCTTTATCTGTTACAGTAAGAGAAATTTGGTTCTACAGAGAGTTAGCCGCTTCGCATTGCAGGAAAAGTTCTGTTTCCTGTTTAATTTTTTTTATCACTTAAAAAATATAATCTGTTTGATTTTACAGAAGATGTATGTAGTAAATAAGTGTCCATTTTCAGGATCGGTGAAAGTTCTGTTTTCTGTTCATATTTTTCCGTTTCTTCACACATTCGTTTTCTTTTCCGCTGTCCAGAAGTGTCGTGTGTAAATACAATTTTCTACGATGATGAATAATGGACGAACCAGGACTGTCGCTGAAGCCAACGCTTGGAAGCGGCACTTCTCTACGTGTGGCAGTTGCCGCACTCACGAAGGGAGTTTTCCTTGAAGAAACGTTGATTGCAGCCAATATTCCTTGCTCGACCAGTGTTTGTCAGTTGTAAGCCTCCATTTTCATCCGAACCTCTCTTATGTTTGAGTTCTTTATCGCGCATCACATGATCATTATGTATCAAACAAATTTAATGTACATGTGCAGCTGGTCTCAAAATGAAAATTGGGCTCTGTGCTCAAACCTGAATATGTTCAACTGCAGCGCAAAACAGAGCTCAAACCTGAATATGTTCAACTGCAGCGCAAAAATACAAAGGTCACACGTAGCGCTCGTGTGCGTCTGTTTTTAATTTACTCACTTTTATTTTGGTCCTCCTGGCAAATGTGGTTCACTCCTTCTCTCAGTGGCTATAATAAATCATTTGTAATTTAGGACGTTGCGGAACACTTGACAGATAAATATGAAAACAGGTATTGAATAGAACTCCGTATGCGCACATTCAGAAAACAAGTAACATCGCTTTTCCCACAGATATTATAACAGCTGAAAAGTCAATTTCCCAAGCTAGGGATAAGCTTCCGCTTTCCGTGTATCACATGCGTACGTAGATAAGGAATAACAGGAAAAATAAATGCCGTTTCAAAGCAAGGCAAGCGAAGTAAATAAATACGCACATCTTTGTGTATAATATTTGTTACGAATAAGTCACGGCATATATTTATGCACGCATTTGCGACACACATAAACATCATGGCTGTGCACGGTGTGTATGAGGCATCATGGTGGGTGTGATATTGTGAAAGGAACTGTTGTGTAAAGTCATGTTGGTGTAACCATTGTAGCCGAGTCACAAAATATATCTTGTTCTGGCAGCCACAACAAAAAGAAGTACATTCCGAAAGGCAACAATAGACTATAATGCATTCGTCAAGCCCATTCAACACTCGCTCAACACAATACCCACTCAACAGAATACCCAAGTCTGCCATGAAACATCAGAACACGCAGTTGCTAAAGTTTGTCATTACCGCCTCAGTTTTCTTTGCGGGCGACATTGTTGTCCTCTTCTATGTTATGAACAGGCGGAAAATATGTGCTAAAAGTATGTCGACCACTGCTTGTAGTGTACTTGAAAAGAAAACCACTCACCTCTTCGGATTTTCGAAATCAGAAACAGAGCATTGCAAACACGCGTTGACTCGAAGAGCAGCCATATTGTTTATGTCACGGGGCATGAAACTAGTGCCTCAAACAGCGTGTCATGCGTGGTATATGAAAAATAAAACGGCGTTTGTGAAAAGAAAGAAAAGCTCTACATTCTTATTTTATAGTTTCTTTTTATGCGTGTGCACTAATTTAGGACGGTTTTATTTTAGGTTTGGCTAGACCTATCAGCTAGAGGATAAGATGAAACGAAACTTTGTGTTTTTTTTGCTGTTAACAGGGTTCTGTCGTACAGCATTCAGAGAATATTTCTTTGGTGGTATAGAAACAGTTCACGCCTTTTTTAACAGTGATGGCTGTAGGTCAGTGATTATGTTGAAGTTGAAATGGCAGTCCAGCTGTGTGAACCGCTGTGCCAGAATGTTTACGTAACATAACCGGAGGCCATACATCCCGGCTACTGTGGTCGGTGCGCATTATGCCCCCTCACACTCCGCCTTAGACGAGTAGCTGCTATGACACTGCCATGGCTGGACTCAGTCATGCGGTGTCACCAACCTGATGACGCGGCACCATAAATACGAGCCGCCTGAATTTATTGTAGCCAGCCAGCCGTTGCATTGATCTTTCCTGGTAGCGCTGTATGGACACGCCTGCTTAGATGGGGACTGCTTGCATGCTGGAATTTTTTACCAGTCCTATTTTCCCATGTGGCTTTTCTTGCGCCATAGACACCAGCCTGCGATTGTCCCACATCCACAGATGTCACCTTAAACTTTGTGAAACATGTCGACGCAAGACTTTTGAAAGCAACAGCGGCACAATAATTAAAAACGAATAAAAAATATTTAGCTGATATAGCGCAAAGCCTACAAAAATGAATAAATGCGCGCTAGAGGTATGACAAACGCGGTTGCAAAATTGGAGTGGGAAAAAAAAACCGCCTATGTGATGGAACAAGGAAGTCAGGCAAACTATAGAAAAGCGCAATTATGTGTCTAAATAAAATGTAGCATTCGAAAAGTTACAATCAAGCGCTAAACCACCTTAATTTTATGAGAAGGCGACATCATATAGGAATGAACAATGTTAAAATTACAGGACGCTGCAAGACAAGATGGAGAGAAAACTCCTTAGTGTAGCAGGCTATGACTTTCGTGGCACTATCGGGAATAGTAAAAATAATAAACCATAAAATGGGCTAAGCAAAGCATAGAATGGATCGTTAAAGGAGCTAGCATACTTGATTGTCAAGTACGCTCTACAAATGATTTAGTTCTACAAACACTAAAGATCATTTTCGATGAGACACATTTGGCAGCTGAAAAACTGGCAGAATGGGGCAAGATAGAAGCGTTCGCATAGAAAAAAAAATCGATTTAGAAGGTGGAAGGTTTCTGTAATGAGTTTGGGAACTTGTAAATAGACCGGTATGCCGCTATCAAGTGATTCATGCAAATGTGTTAAAAGCTTACGGACGACTAACTGCGTGAGCATAACTAGACAGCAGATCCAAGTTCTAAATGTAGGTTAGCCTGCTCATTTTTTGCACGAAAACGATTTAATTAAAACTGAAGCTTTCTAGGTCTCACTGATCCGTCCGTAAGCGTTGTAAATGCATTGCCGGAAAGCCGACTTGCACATCTGCGTTGAATACTAAAGTTTACATTCGAAGTAGGGCGCCTGCATCGACTGTCCGGCCGGCCAGTGCCCGATAATGGCGCGAAGTGACAGGCTGGGGAAGAGTAGCGCATGCGCACAAAGTTCACTGGAAGTGCAAGTTGCTTCTGCTAGGCATGACACCGCCCCTGCCGCGATGAACTGAGCTTCCTACTTATCGGAGACAGCAAGCGCACGTGAACACGGGCTCATCTTAAGATCTGGAAAAAAAATTCAAAGCCCTTTTTTTTTTTACAGAAAGATGGTCGCACGCCGCACTACGCAGACAAACTGTATACATCTGCATTGAATTACGTGGGTCACGCAATACATTCCCGGGCGTCACCATGGGTAGGCCGCGGTATCAGCGCATGACAGAAGAGGCTGTCGTACGCGAGTGCAAGTGTAGGGTCGTGCGTGACAATGTGAGTGTGTGCGTGTAATCAACGGTTACATGATCTAAAATAAAGGCTGTGCAACTTAACGAAATGTGTCTTCATTCAACTTCAACGTTCGAAACATACAATCCTCAGTAGGCAATCAAATTACGTGTGGATAGCATCAGGTTGCTCTGCATTTCTTTGGTTCGTTGCGTGGTCCTTGGCTCTAGAATTTGACTTTGATTCAGTTTGCATTGAGGTTAAGCTTCGCGTTCCAGCATCTTTCTTTCAGAAAGGAGCTTTGATATTTTTTAGAAGTCTTCCTCAGTCATATGTACAAGCTGCACCGAACGTATGCATGCATTCTGGGTAAATGGCGAACAAGACGACAGCGAAATACTGATGGCACCGGAAAATGTCGATGGACAGTTAAAAAGATTTTAATACTTCTCAGCAGTGTTTGTCATCCTTTAGTCAAACCTTGGCATGAAGAAAATTTTAGAATGCTTCTCATTTTTATTTTACTTTAAATTTTTTTCACAGTACCAGCGCAATACATTACAAAATGTTCCGTCCGTCTCCATGTCTGATACTAATGCACCTTCGTATGTAATCGGTCACTAACTTAACGCTTTTTTTATTTGAAAAAGTGCTTCAGGGCGAGACCGCGTAGGCAACGACACTCTCAAAACTGGTTTTGTATTAGAGGCTGTACTTTTAATAGCGTTCTTTCTCGATCTCTTTCCAGGAAAGCGGCCGCGGCGCCCTACGAGGGTCGTCGTTTATTGTGTGCCCATGGAAGATTCGGCGTTGGCCAGTTCCGGCAGCTCGATTGCCGCGGCGGCGAGTGCCGTGCCCGGCCATGACCTGGCGACGAGGCACTTCGCCGCCGGGTTTTTCTATGCCGGCAGTGTGGATCTTGTTGATGTTTGTGAAGCCGGACGTGACGCTGCCAGCGGGGATCTCGTCGCCTATAGGAGCTGGCGACGAGATACCCAGATGATGGCCGGAAATGCTGTCAAGGTCAGAAATGCTTACGTTATGGCGACACGCACGTTAGGATACATCCTCCCTACTGGAGCACTACTCGAAACTTCGCGAGTTTAAGCACAGTCTTGACTTCCTGACAAATGAAGGGAACGAAACAGACGGGCCACAGTTAAGCTTTGGCATTTGCTTCGAGCGAGCAACCGAGAAAATGGCGAGCCACATGTAGTCTGTCCAGAAAGTAAGGGGATCGACAATGTAGGGAAACACGACATTCATACTTCGTGAAGCGCAGATTTCTAAATTCTGCGATTCCAGTAGCCCATGATTATTTGTACAGTCAGGCTGATTTTATTCCATTACACGTACCTTAGAGTGCATAAATTAAAATGCATATACAACTGGCATGACACACAATCGGAAACTTCCATCTGGCTGTTATTGTCGAGCACATGCATACCGCACTGATTTACGGTATGTCTGACATATTATATTTTAGTAGGACCCGAAAGGACAAGCTGAGGGAGACAACCTCACCAAAACAATTCTAAAATGTTCGCGCTAAGCCCACCTGCCGTCATTACTCCACGATGTGTTCAAAAATGCTTTTTCGTTAACTCAATGGTTGGCAAACTCTGCCTATAGCTAGTTGTATTTTCTATGGCTGATTGGCATTCTACTGTGGCCAGTTTGCCACGTTGGCGTTGTCTCTCTTTCACGACTCGAGAATTGCCACCGTCTCACAGCGCAATATATTATAAAGTGTTCCGCATGTTCGTATGCGTGTCTGATAATGCACCTTTGGATGTAATCAGTTTGTATCAAGAAAATACTATGGAGTCTTTCATTTGCCTGTAAAGGTTCATGTGTGAAGAGTTTAACATGAGTGAACGAAAAAACGGAAGGCAACCGACAAGTTGAATCAGGCTCTAATCTCCAGCTGTGAGCGTCGGTGGCCCGGTCAACAGCCGTCTTCATTCTGGTGCGGAACAGCAGAAAAGAAGCGGCCGTGTTGCCTCCCGCTCTGCAGGAGGCAAAGTTAGCCATTAACTATTCTTGCAAGACATCCACATCGATGTCGTGTTCGCCAACCTCACTTCCCCGAGCCACAAAAATGACAAGAGGTGAACTGACAAAAACAGGCCATTTACGATGTGTTTAGACTGACGTCAAGCGACATAGCCGACACAGTCAACGTTCGCTCGGCAAATGCCGGAGTGCATATGTGAGCCCAAAAATTCTCTGGTGGCTCTTACGCATCGTGCAGTGAGACCGAGCTCAGCAGTGTCTACTAATGACATGGATTGCTGACTTTAAAAATTTTTTTTTTCGCTTCAAACAAAATTTACTCGAATGAAACTTTCTATATCACAAGCTAAGAAGCCGGTGCGTATATTGACCTATCTGACATATTTTTATCTGGAGGGCCTTAATGCTTAAATGTGGCCTGAATCTCACCAAAAAGTCATTTTTTCCAACTTTGGAGGTATTTTTTTCAAAAAATATATTTCTTAATAATTGGGAATTATTTTTAACATACAATATTGCAAGAGGCAAAAAGTCAGAAAAATTATTGCAGCTCAAAAGTCAACGCAGTTTATGCAAGAAATGTCTGAAAACGCAACTTTTTTTGCTTTTTTACTGAGCCAAACAAATTCGGAAAATTCTAAAATTCATTCAATTATAACGTAATATGAAAGAAGGATGCCAGTACAGTGTTCTAAAATAAACTTTGTTATTGTACCTACTTTCAGGCTTGAATAAAAAAAAAATTACCTTCAACCAACTTTTGCTTCTTCCAGAAATTTCAAAGAGCAATGACGTGATAAAAAAAATTTTTTAGACGAAAATACTTTGGCATCTCCTTCGGCCACAACTTTTACGGGTGGACTTCGATGCTGCTCGTGGCCACTGCGCTCAAGGCTATTGCCACGCGGGATTTCAAGAAGTACGTGAAAAGCAGGCGTGGGAGGTTGTTAACGACGATTCACGGACTCGAGGCAGCCAAATACTACCACATCGGGGACCTGGCCCTGAGCGCGCTCCCCGTGGTAGATGCTGAGAACTACCCCACGGGCCATGGCGCATTGCTGCTGATATATGTTGTATGCTCCAGCCACGTGATCTCAACGAAGGCCACTGCACTGAAGGCAGTGGCATATAAGGTACGTGTTTTCACTATAAGCATCTGTGTGCAATTTTGTGATGGATTAGGGGACATGTGTGAAGAAAAATATTTCCATACGGAGGAAAACGACTGGTCATCTCAATATCACGAAGCATGTTAAAAAGCATGCTTTTCTTGTTCTTTATGTAGTTTACGATTATGCACTTGCAGCTAGGCTAGTTCTCAGAATGTAGGTGGAGGCGCGCACAACGGACACACTACGTCAGTTGTTTGAAAAAAAGAAACTAATTGTCAGTCTGCACTCGTATCATGCACTTCGTTTTGTCCTTCGTCCAGGTTGCGCTGTACACCCATAGGAATGTGTTCAGTCACCAACTCGCCCGGCTTGCTGTGTTAATACAATCTTCAACCTGAATATGTCAAGCTTACTGTTGTGTTAGTATTGTTTTACAACACTTGGTCGAATTTGCACAGGAATAGAATTCAATATTTTCATTATTACCTCTGTAAATTACGTGGTAATAAATACATGGTGATGGTATTTATTTTTCTGCACTGCCTTTCTTTTTGGCGCATTGGTCAGACCTGCCGCATGAAACTTGCTCTCTACACCAATGTTTTGCGTGGTTTTCTATTTAATAAGTCTCTTCGCGGTTGCGCCGCCAACAGTCTCAAAGTGCCTTTCGTACGGCCACAGCACTTTTGGATGGACTTCCATGCTGCTCGTGGCCGCTGCACTCAAGGCTATTGCTACCCGGGATCTGAAGAAGTAGGTGAAAAGCAGATGTGGGCGGATGTTGTCGACGATGCACGAACTCGAAACAGCGAAGTACTACCACATCTGGGACCTGGCCCTGAGCGCGCTCCCCGTGGTAGATGCCGACAACTACCTGACTGGCCATGGTGTATTGTTGCTGGTTTACGTGGTATGCTCCAGCCACGTGGTCTTTACGAAGGCCACTGCACTGAAAGCAGTGGCATCTAAGGTACGTGTTTTCACTATAAGCATCTGTGTGCAATTTTGTGATGGATTAGGGGACATGTGTGAAGAAAAATATTTCCATACGGAGGAAAACGACTGGTCACCTCAATATCACGAAGCATGTTAAAAAGCATGCTTTTCTTGTTCTTTATGCGGTTTACGATTATGCACTTGCAGCTGGGCTAGTTCTCAGAGTGGAGGTGGAGGCGCGCACAACGGACACACTACGTCAGTTGTTTGAAAAAAAGAAACTAATTGTCAGTCTGCACTCGTATCATGCACTTCGTTTTGTCCTTCGTCCGGGTTGCGCTGTACACCCATAGGAATGTGTTCAGTCACCAACTCGCCCGGCTTGCTGTGTTAATACAATCTTCAACCTGAATATGTCAAGCTTACCGTTGTGTTAGTATTGTTTTACAACACTTGGTCGAATTTGCACAGGAATAGAATTCAATATTTTCATTATTACCTCTGTAAATTACGTGGTAATAAATACATGGTGATGGTATTTATTTTTCTGCACTGCCTTTCTTTTTGGCGCATTGGTCAGACCTGCCGCATGAAACTTGCTCTCTACACCAATGTTTTGCGTGGTTTTCTATTTAATAAGTCTCTTCGCGGTTGCGCCGCCAACAGTCTCAAAGTGCCTTTCGTACGGCCACAGCACTTTTGGATGGACTTCCATGCTGCTCGTGGCCGCTGCACTCAAGGCTATTGCTACCCGGGATCTGAAGTAGGTGAAAAGCAGATGTGGGCGGATGTTGTCGACGATGCACGAACTCGAAACAGCGAAGTACTACCACATCTGGGACCTGGCCCTGAGCGCGCTCCCCGTGGTAGATGCCGACAACTACCTGACTGGCCATGGTGTATTGTTGCTGGTTTACGTGGTATGCTCCAGCCACGTGGTCTTTACGAAGGCCACTGCACTGAAAGCAGTGGCATCTAAGGTACGTGTTTTCACTATAAGCATCTGTGTGCAATTTTGTGATGGATTAGGGGACATGTGTGAAGAAAAATATTTCCATACGGAGGAAAACGACTGGTCACCTCAATATCACGAAGCATGTTAAAAAGCATGCTTTTCTTGTTCTTTATGTAGTTTACGATTATGTATTGCAGCTAGGCTAGTTCTCAGACTGGAGGTGGAGGCACACACAACGGACACACTACGTCAGTTGTTTGAAAAAAAGAAACTAATTGTCAGTCTGCACTCGTATCATGCACTTCGTTTTGTCCTTCGTCCAGGTTGCGCTGTACACCCATAGGAATGTGTTCAGTCACCAACTCGCCCGGCTTGCTGTGTTAATACAATCTTCAACCTGAATATGTCAAGCTTACTGTTGTGTTAGTATTGTTTTACAACACTTGGTCGAATTTGCACAGGAATAGAATTCAATATTTTCATTATTACCTCTGTAAATTACGTGGTAATAAATACATGGTGATGGTATTTATTTTTCTGCACTGCCTTTCTTTTTGGCGCATTGGTCAGACCTGCCGCATGAAACTTGCTCTCTACACCAATGTTTTGCGTGGTTTTCTATTTAATAAGCCTCTTAATTCCTTTACTATTTACGTTTTTCTTGGTTCTCGTTCCCAGATTGCGGTCGCGCCGCCTACGGTATCCAAATGTATTTCTTACTGCCATGGCAGTTTTGGTTGGACCGTAGTCCTCATCGTGGCCGCAGCACTGAAGGCGATGGCCACCCAGGAGGCTAAAAAGTTTGTCCGGAACATACGTGGAGGGTGGCGGGGAACGGCGATCCGCGCACTCGAGGAGGCGACCGTTTACCACATCGGGGACGTAGCCTTAAGCGCGCTCCCCGTTGTCGACGCGGACAACCACCCGACGGCCCATGGAGCGCTGCTCCTCATTTATGTTGCATGCGCCACCCAAGTGGCCATAAACAAGGCCGCTGCACTGAAGGCAGTGGCATCTAAGGTACGTGTTTTCACTATAAGCATCTGTGCGCAATTTTGTGATGGATTAGGGGACATGTGTGAAGAAAAATATTTCCATACGGAGGAAAACGACTGGTCATCTCAATATCACGAAGCATGTTAAAAAGCATACTTTTCTTGTTCTTTATGCGGTTTACGATTATGCACTTGCAGCCGGGCTAGTTCTCAGAGTGGAGGTGGAGGCGCGCACAACGGACACACTACGTCAGTTGTTTGAAAAAAAGAAACTAATTGTCAGTCTGCACTCGTATCATGCACTTCGTTTTGTCCTTCGTCCAGGTTGCGCTGTACACCCATAGGAATGTGTTTAGTCACCAACTCGCACGGCTTGCTGTGTTAATACAATCTTCAACCTGAATATGTCAAGCTTACTGTTGTGTTAGTATTGTTTTACAACACTTGGTCGAATTTGCACAGGAATAGAATTCAATATTTTCATTATTACCTCTGTAAATTACGTGGTAATAAATACATGGTGATGGTATTTATTTTTCTGCACTGCCTTTCTTTTTGGCGCATTGGTCAGACCTGCCGCATGAAACTTGCTCTCTACACCAATGTTTTGCGTGGTTTTCTATTTAATAAGTCTCTTCGCGGTTGCGCCGCCAACAGTCTCAAAGTGCCTTTCGTACGGCCACAGCACTTTTGGATGGACTTCCATGCTGCTCGTGGCCGCTGCACTCAAGGCTATTGCTACCCGGGATCTGAAGAAGTAGGTGAAAAGCAGATGTGGGCGGATGTTGTCGACGATGCACGAACTCGAAACAGCGAAGTACTACCACCTCGGGGACCTGGCCCTGAGCGCGCTCCCCGTGGTAGATGCCGACAACTACCTGACTGGCCATGGTGTATTGTTGCTGGTTTACGTGGTATGCTCCAGCCACGTGGTCTTTACGAAGGCCACTGCACTGAAAGCAGTGGCATCTAAGGTACGTGTTTTCACTATAAGCATCTGTGTGCAATTTTGTGATGGATTAGGGGACATGTGTGAAGAAAAATATTTCCATACGGAGGAAAACGACTGGTCATCTCAATATCACGAAGCATGTTAAAAAGCATGCTTTTCTTGTTCTTTATGTAGTTTACGATTATGTATTGCAGCTAGGCTAGTTCTCAGGCTGGAGGTGGAGGCACACACAACGGACACACTACGTCAGTTGTTTGAAAAAAAGAAACTAATTGTCAGTCTGCACTCGTATCATGCACTTCGTTTTGTCCTTCGTCCAGGTTGCGCTGTACACCCATAGGAATGTGTTCAGTCACCAACTCGCCCGGCTTGCTGTGTTAATACAATCTTCAACCTGAATATGTCAAGCTTACTGTTGTGTTAGTATTGTTTTACAACACTTGGTCGAATTTGCACAGGAATAGAATTCAATATTTTCATTATTACCTCTGTAAATTACGTGGTAATAAATACATGGTGATGGTATTTATTTTTCTGCACTGCCTTTCTTTTTGGCGCATTGGTCAGACCTGCCGCATGAAACTTGCTCTCTACACCAATGTTTTGCGTGGTTTTCTATTTAATAAGTCTCTTAATTCCTTTACTATTTACGTTTTTCTTGGTTCTCGTTCCCAGATTGCGGTCGCGCCGCCTACGCTATCCAAATGTATTGCTTACTGCCATGGCAGTTTTGGTTGGACCGTAGTCCTCATCGTGGCCGCAGCACTGAAGGCGATGGCCACCCAGGAGGCTAAAAAGTTTGTCCGGAACATACGTGGAGGGTGGCGGGGAACGGCGATCCGCGCACTCGAGGAGGCGACCGTTTACCACATCGGGGACGTAGCCTTAAGCGCGCTCCCCGTTGTCGACGCGGACAACCACCCGACGGCCCATGGAGCGCTGCTCCTCATTTATGTTGCATGCGCCACCCAAGTGGCCATAAACAAGGCCGCTGCACTGAAGGCAGTGGCATCTAAGGTACGTGTTTTCACTATAAGCATCTGTGCGCAATTTTGTGATGGATTAGGGGACATGTGTGAAGAAAAATATTTCCATACGGAGGAAAACGACTGGTCATCTCAATATCACGAAGCATGTTAAAAAGCATACTTTTCTTGTTCTTTATGCGGTTTACGATTATGCACTTGCAGCTGGGCTAGTTCTCAGAGTGGAGGTGGAGGCGCGCACAACGGACACACTACGTCAGTTGTTTGAAAAAAAGAAACTAATTGTCAGTCTGCACTCGTATCATGCACTTCGTTTTGTCCTTCGTCCAGGTTGCGCTGTACACCCATAGGAATGTGTTCAGTCACCAACTCGCCCGGCTTGCTGTGTTAATACAATCTTCAACCTGAATATGTCAAGCTTACTGTTGTGTTAGTATTGTTTTACAACACTTGGTCGAATTTGCACAGGAATAGAATTCAATATTTTCATTATTACCTCTGTAAATTACGTGGTAATAAATACATGGTGATGGTATTTATTTTTCTGCACTGCCTTTCTTTTTGGCGCATTGGTCAGACCTGCCGCATGAAACTTGCTCTCTACACCAATGTTTTGCGTGGTTTTCTATTTAATAAGTCTCTTCGCGGTTGCGCCGCCAACAGTCTCAAAGTGCCTTTCGTACGGCCACAGCACTTTTGGATGGACTTCCATGCTGCTCGTGGCCGCTGCACTCAAGGCTATTGCTACCCGGGATCTGAAGAAGTAGGTGAAAAGCAGATGTGGGCGGATGTTGTCGACGATGCACGAACTCGAAACAGCGAAGTACTACCACATCTGGGACCTGGCCCTGAGCGCGCTCCCCGTGGTAGATGCCGACAACTACCTGACTGGCCATGGTGTATTGTTGCTGGTTTACGTGGTATGCTCCAGCCACGTGGTCTTTACGAAGGCCACTGCACTGAAAGCAGTGGCATCTAAGGTACGTGTTTTCACTATAAGCATCTGTGTGCAATTTTGTGATGGATTAGGGGACATGTGTGAAGAAAAATATTTCCATACGGAGGAAAACGACTGGTCACCTCAATATCACGAAGCATGTTAAAAAGCATGCTTTTCTTGTTCTTTATGTAGTTTACGATTATGTATTGCAGCTAGGCTAGTTCTCAGACTGGAGGTGGAGGCACACACAACGGACACACTACGTCAGTTGTTTGAAAAAAAGAAACTAATTGTCAGTCTGCACTCGTATCATGCACTTCGTTTTGTCCTTCGTCCAGGTTGCGCTGTACACCCATAGGAATGTGTTCAGTCACCAACTCGCCCGGCTTGCTGTGTTAATACAATCTTCAACCTGAATATGTCAAGCTTACTGTTGTGTTAGTATTGTTTTACAACACTTGGTCGAATTTGCACAGGAATAGAATTCAATATTTTCATTATTACCTCTGTAAATTACGTGGTAATAAATACATGGTGATGGTATTTATTTTTCTGCACTGCCTTTCTTTTTGGCGCATTGGTCAGACCTGCCGCATGAAACTTGCTCTCTACACCAATGTTTTGCGTGGTTTTCTATTTAATAAGTCTCTTAATTCCTTTACTATTTACGTTTTTCTTGGTTCTCGTTCCCAGATTGCGGTCGTGGCGCCTACGGTATCCAAATGTATTTCTTACTGCCATGGCAGTTTTGGTTGGACCGTAGTCCTCATCGTGGCCGCAGCACTGAAGGCGATGGCCACCCAGGAGGCTAAAAAGTTTGTCCGGAACATACGTGGAGGGTGGCGGGGAACGGCGATCCGCGCACTCGAGGAGGCGACCGTTTACCACATCGGGGACGTAGCCTTAAGCGCGCTCCCCGTTGTCGACGCAGACAACCACCCGACGGCCCATGGAGCGCTGCTCCTCATTTATGTTGCATGCGCCACCCAAGTGGCCATAAACAAGGCCGCTGCACTGAAGGCAGTGGCATCTAAGGTACGTGTTTTCACTATAAGCATCTGTGCGCAATTTTGTGATGGATTAGGGGACATGTGTGAAGAAAAATATTTCCATACGGAGGAAAACGACTGGTCATCTCAATATCACGAAGCATGTTAAAAAGCATACTTTTCTTGTTCTTTATGCGGTTTACGATTATGCACTTGCAGCTGGGCTAGTTCTCAGAGTGGAGGTGGAGGCGCGCACAACGGACACACTACGTCAGTTGTTTGAAAAAAAGAAACTAATTGTCAGTCTGCACTCGTATCATGCACTTCGTTTTGTCCTTCGTCCGGGTTGCGCTGTACACCCATAGGAATGTGTTCAGTCACCAACTCGCCCGGCTTGCTGTGTTAATACAATCTTCAACCTGAATATGTCAAGCTTACCGTTGTGTTAGTATTGTTTTACAACACTTGGTCGAATTTGCACAGGAATAGAATTCAATATTTTCATTATTACCTCTGTAAATTACGTGGTAATAAATACATGGTGATGGTATTTATTTTTGTGCACTGCCTTTCTTTTTGGCGCATTGGTCAGACCTGCCGCATGAAACTTGCTCTCTACACCAATGTTTTGCGTGGTTTTCTATTTAATAAGTCTCTTAATTCCTTTACTATTTACGTTTTTCTTGGTTCTCGTTCCCAGATTGCGGTTGCGCCGCCTACGGTATCCAAATGTATTTCTTACTGCCATGGCAGTTTTGGTTGGACCGTAGTCCTCATCGTGGCCGCAGCACTGAAGGCGATGGCCACCCAGGAGGCTAAAAAGTTTGTCCGGAACATACGTGGAGGGTGGCGGGGAACGGCGATCCGCGCACTCGAGGAGGCGACCGTTTACCACATCGGGGACGTAGCCTTAAGCGCGCTCCCCGTTGTCGACGCGGACAACCACCCGACGGCCCATGGAGCGCTGCTCCTCATTTATGTTGCATGCGCCACCCAAGTGGCCATAAACAAGGCCGCTGCACTGAAGGCAGTGGCATCTAAGGTACGTGTTTTCACTATAAGCATCTGTGCGCAATTTTGTGATGGATTAGGGGACATGTGTGAAGAAAAATATTTCCATACGGAGGAAAACGACTGGTCATCTCAATATCACGAAGCATGTTAAAAAGCATACTTTTCTTGTTCTTTATGCGGTTTACGATTATGCACTTGCAGCTGGGCTAGTTCTCAGAGTGGAGGTGGAGGCGCGCACAACGGACACACTACGTCAGTTGTTTGAAAAAAAGAAACTAATTGTCAGTCTACACTCGTATCATGCACTTCGTTTTGTCCTTCGTCCAGGTTGCGCTGTACACCCATAGGAATGTGTTCAGTCACCAACTCGCCCGGCTTGCTGTGTTAATACAATCTTCAACCTGAATATGTCAAGCTTACTGTTGTGTTAGTATTGTTTTACAACACTTGGTCGAATTTGCACAGGAATAGAATTCAATATTTTCATTATTACCTCTGTAAATTACGTGGTAATAAATACATGGTGATGGTATTTATTTTTCTGCACTGCCTTTCTTTTTGGCGCATTGGTCAGACCTGCCGCATGAAACTTGCTCTCTACACCAATGTTTTGCGTGGTTTTCTATTTAATAAGTCTCTTCGCGGTTGCGCCGCCAACAGTCTCAAAGTGCCTTTCGTACGGCCACAGCACTTTTGGATGGACTTCCATGCTGCTCGTGGCCGCTGCACTCAAGGCTATTGCTACCCGGGATCTGAAGAAGTAGGTGAAAAGCAGATGTGGGCGGATGTTGTCGACGATGCACGAACTCGAAACAGCGAAGTACTACCACATCTGGGACCTGGCCCTGAGCGCGCTCCCCGTGGTAGATGCCGACAACTACCTGACTGGCCATGGTGTATTGTTGCTGGTTTACGTGGTATGCTCCAGCCACGTGGTCTTTACGAAGGCCACTGCACTGAAAGCAGTGGCATCTAAGGTACGTGTTTTCACTATAAGCATCTGTGTGCAATTTTGTGATGGATTAGGGGACATGTGTGAAGAAAAATATTTCCATACGGAGGAAAACGACTGGTCACCTCAATATCACGAAGCATGTTAAAAAGCATGCTTTTCTTGTTCTTTATGTAGTTTACGATTATGTATTGCAGCTAGGCTAGTTCTCAGACTGGAGGTGGAGGCACACACAACGGACACACTACGTCAGTTGTTTGAAAAAAAGAAACTAATTGTCAGTCTGCACTCGTATCATGCACTTCGTTTTGTCCTTCGTCCAGGTTGCGCTGTACACCCATAGGAATGTGTTCAGTCACCAACTCGCCCGGCTTGCTGTGTTAATACAATCTTCAACCTGAATATGTCAAGCTTACTGTTGTGTTAGTATTGTTTTACAACACTTGGTCGAATTTGCACAGGAATAGAATTCAATATTTTCATTATTACCTCTGTAAATTACGTGGTAATAAATACATGGTGATGGTATTTATTTTTCTGCACTGCCTTTCTTTTTGGCGCATTGGTCAGACCTGCCGCATGAAACTTGCTCTCTACACCAATGTTTTGCGTGGTTTTCTATTTAATAAGTCTCTTAATTCCTTTACTATTTACGTTTTTCTTGGTTCTCGTTCCCAGATTGCGGTCGTGGCGCCTACGGTATCCAAATGTATTTCTTACTGCCATGGCAGTTTTGGTTGGACCGTAGTCCTCATCGTGGCCGCAGCACTGAAGGCGATGGCCACCCAGGAGGCTAAAAAGTTTGTCCGGAACATACGTGGAGGGTGGCGGGGAACGGCGATCCGCGCACTCGAGGAGGCGACCGTTTACCACATCGGGGACGTAGCCTTAAGCGCGCTCCCCGTTGTCGACGCAGACAACCACCCGACGGCCCATGGAGCGCTGCTCCTCATTTATGTTGCATGCGCCACCCAAGTGGCCATAAACAAGGCCGCTGCACTGAAGGCAGTGGCATCTAAGGTACGTGTTTTCACTATAAGCATCTGTGCGCAATTTTGTGATGGATTAGGGGACATGTGTGAAGAAAAATATTTCCATACGGAGGAAAACGACTGGTCATCTCAATATCACGAAGCATGTTAAAAAGCATACTTTTCTTGTTCTTTATGCGGTTTACGATTATGCACTTGCAGCTGGGCTAGTTCTCAGAGTGGAGGTGGAGGCGCGCACAACGGACACACTACGTCAGTTGTTTGAAAAAAAGAAACTAATTGTCAGTCTGCACTCGTATCATGCACTTCGTTTTGTCCTTCGTCCGGGTTGCGCTGTACACCCATAGGAATGTGTTCAGTCACCAACTCGCCCGGCTTGCTGTGTTAATACAATCTTCAACCTGAATATGTCAAGCTTACCGTTGTGTTAGTATTGTTTTACAACACTTGGTCGAATTTGCACAGGAATAGAATTCAATATTTTCATTATTACCTCTGTAAATTACGTGGTAATAAATACATGGTGATGGTATTTATTTTTGTGCACTGCCTTTCTTTTTGGCGCATTGGTCAGACCTGCCGCATGAAACTTGCTCTCTACACCAATGTTTTGCGTGGTTTTCTATTTAATAAGTCTCTTAATTCCTTTACTATTTACGTTTTTCTTGGTTCTCGTTCCCAGATTGCGGTTGCGCCGCCTACGGTATCCAAATGTATTTCTTACTGCCATGGCAGTTTTGGTTGGACCGTAGTCCTCATCGTGGCCGCAGCACTGAAGGCGATGGCCACCCAGGAGGCTAAAAAGTTTGTCCGGAACATACGTGGAGGGTGGCGGGGAACGGCGATCCGCGCACTCGAGGAGGCGACCGTTTACCACATCGGGGACGTAGCCTTAAGCGCGCTCCCCGTTGTCGACGCGGACAACCACCCGACGGCCCATGGAGCGCTGCTCCTCATTTATGTTGCATGCGCCACCCAAGTGGCCATAAACAAGGCCGCTGCACTGAAGGCAGTGGCATCTAAGGTACGTGTTTTCACTATAAGCATCTGTGCGCAATTTTGTGATGGATTAGGGGACATGTGTGAAGAAAAATATTTCCATACGGAGGAAAACGACTGGTCATCTCAATATCACGAAGCATGTTAAAAAGCATACTTTTCTTGTTCTTTATGCGGTTTACGATTATGCACTTGCAGCTGGGCTAGTTCTCAGAGTGGAGGTGGAGGCGCGCACAACGGACACACTACGTCAGTTGTTTGAAAAAAAGAAACTAATTGTCAGTCTACACTCGTATCATGCACTTCGTTTTGTCCTTCGTCCAGGTTGCGCTGTACACCCATAGGAATGTGTTCAGTCACCAACTCGCCCGGCTTGCTGTGTTAATACAATCTTCAACCTGAATATGTCAAGCTTACTGTTGTGTTAGTATTGTTTTACAACACTTGGTCGAATTTGCACAGGAATAGAATTCAATATTTTCATTATTACCTCTGTAAATTACGTGGTAATAAATACATGGTGATGGTATTTATTTTTCTGCACTGCCTTTCTTTTTGGCGCATTGGTCAGACCTGCCGCATGAAACTTGCTCTCTACACCAATGTTTTGCGTGGTTTTCTATTTAATAAGTCTCTTAATTCCTTTACTATTTACGTTTTTCTTGGTTCTCGTTCCCAGATTGCGGTCGCGCCGCCTACGGTATCCAAATGTATTTCTTACTGCCATGGCAGTTTTGGTTGGACCGTAGTCCTCATCGTGGCCGCAGCACTGAAGGCGATGGCCACCCAGGAGGCTAAAAAGTTTGTCCGGAACATACGTGGAGGGTGGCGGGGAACGGCGATCCGCGCACTCGAGGAGGCGACCGTTTACCACATCGGGGACGTAGCCTTAAGCGCGCTCCCCGTTGTCGACGCGGACAACCACCCGACGGCCCATGGAGCGCTGCTCCTCATTTATGTTGCATGCGCCACCCAAGTGGCCATAAACAAGGCCGCTGCACTGAAGGCAGTGGCATCTAAGGTACGTGTTTTCACTATAAGCATCTGTGCGCAATTTTGTGATGGATTAGGGGACATGTGTGAAGAAAAATATTTCCATACGGAGGAAAACGACTGGTCATCTCAATATCACGAAGCATGTTAAAAAGCATACTTTTCTTGTTCTTTATGCGGTTTACGATTATGCACTTGCAGCTGGGCTAGTTCTCAGAGTGGAGGTGGAGGCGCGCACAACGGACACACTACGTGTCATGACGCAATTCGCTCCTATTTTGACAAAGTTTTCTTCACCTCTTTTCTTTTTTGGCGACTTTAAGTTTCCTAATATAGTTTGGAACAATAATCTGCCTGACTTATTTTACTTTTTTATTCAAAAGAATTCTTGGATATTTCTACTTCATTTTCTTGAACTCGATTAGCTACGCAAGGCACAAAAATCACCCCCAATGCTTTAAACATTCTCGATTTCATCTTAACCAATCTTCCCGATTATGCCTGTTTCATCCATTACTTATCCAGCATTATCGACCATCTAATACTAAATATTCACTCTAATACTCCATTTCCGCAACTTCCAAATAGTAAAAGAATCCTTTTATCAGGAAGGCACTATATTTTCAATGCCTAATGGATCTTCAACCCTTGATTGTGGTGTGATGTTTGGTGTATGCTGTCATGTATGCTGTCATAGTGCATGCGACCCGTTACGGTGGAGTAGCTCTATTTATCAGGAAGGCGCTATATTTTCAATGCCTAATGGGCATCTCGAGCACTCAACAACCTGCTGAAACACCTTTTCCAACCCTTGTTTCTGGTGTGATGTTTGGTGTAGTATACCGCCCCCAACACTCTTGCGTTGATGATTTTATATCCGTCATGGAAAACACAATGGTTGCTTGTGTAGCCTCACATTCTCAAATAATCATCTGTGGTGATTTTAACATTGACCTTTCGAAAAACCAATGTCATGATTGTGTTCTTTTTGCAGTCTTTCAATCCTAGAAATTTATATCCAAACACACACGTTTCTTGGAATGTTCTGTGACACTTGATTCGACACAAATGTGGAAGGTGGAGCCTATGATTTGGCCATTTCTGATCACTGCCTGGCTTTTCTTGCCACGATCATACTTGCACCCTGCTCAAAAGTAGATGCTGAGAAATTGCATACGCGTAAACTATTCGCAAGTACGTACCCTGTATGTACCCTGCAGAAATTAACCTTGTTCGAAGCACTGTGCAAAATGTTCGCAGCACTGTATAATTTACAGCATCACCAATGCAATTAAAAATAAGACCACGCCATGCGTCCTTGGATAACTGAGGCTATGGTTGCACTGCCAAAAAAAAAGACTATTGCTACAAAACAAAACAAGTGATTATTATAAGGCCCAATCACAAGCAGTTGCAGGATACAGTGATAAAATAATCTATTTGTACTTTGCTATCAGGAGCTGGCGACGAGATTCCCAGATAATGGCGGCGAACGCCGACAAGGTCACATTTGCGGGCGTACCGGCACTTTGCCGCCGGCTTCTTTTACGGAGGGAGAACAGACTGGGTGGAGATTTGCGAGGCAGGACGTGACGGAGCCACAGGGGATCAGGAGCTCGCAACGAGATTCCCAGGTAATGGCGGCGAACGCCGACAAGGTCACATGAGCCTGCATATCGGCACTTTGCCGCCGGCTTTTTCTACGGAGGGAGCACAGACCGGGTGGAGATTTAGGAGGCAGGACGTGACGGAGCCACAGGGGATCAGAAGCTGGCGACGAGATTCCCAGATAATGGCGGTGAACGCCGACAAGGTCACATGAGCGGGCATGTCGGCACTTTGCCGCCGGCTTTTTCTACGGAGGGAGCACAGACCGGGTGGAGATTTGCGAGGCAGGACGTGACGGAGCCACAGGGGATCAGGAGCTGGCAACGAGATTCCCAGATAATGGCGGCGAACGTGCAGGTATTCGTGCAGGCATGCAAGTGCCGCTTGTTTCCATGTGTAGCTTTCTAGTTCCATTTATGGAGGTAAATTATTGGACATGCTTTTCTTTCTCCCTCTTTTTTTTCCCCTCAGACGGTGACCCAATATGGGTCACAATATGGGTCACCGACGGGACGAAGCAGCTCTCCAAACTTTCCTTTTCAGTGCATGTTGGTGTCTTTCTTTCTTTGCAATTCCGAGCTACCGTGTTCATAGTTGGTTTGCTCTTGTTTTTCGGTTAAATGGCCACGCACCCTGAGCTGCACAAAGGCCGCCGTCTTTCTACTCGAATGCCTAGTGGCGAAAAGTGAATCGAGCTTCCTTCAAAGCTCTCCATAGGCCTTGGCATCCGAGTGACCCAGACAGCGCCCGAATGCCTTGCGACATTCAGAAACGAGAGCCGTCGGCAAAGCTTCATGTGCTTCAATCTCAAATCGCGGAAATGCGAACCAAACCATTCCTTTGATTCCATATGGCTAATTCTGTGTGCATGGGCATAGCAAGACATTTGAACTGTCGCCTATAAGTAGCTAAAGGAGAAATAAATGGGAAAAGTTGTATTAGCAGTTCGACAGAGTATATTTTTATTTTCTAGAAGGTTTACAAGCGCGAAAACGGAGCAACAATTGAATTCACCGATGAAACCCGCAGCTCAAGCGCTAGGAGGAAAGTGGAGGAAAAGAGTATGGCCAAAGGGTGAGAAGGAAGGGGGAGTGCCACGGGAGGCATGCTCCGTGGCGGCGAATCAGTGTGCATGCGCTAGAGAATGCTACCGCTGCTGCTAAACAAGCGGCACGAGCAGAAGCTCAGCATCCGCCATGGAGAGAGCGTCCTGCTGTTCTGACCAAATTCAATAATTAAGCTGCGCATAAATTTCGCATTAGGGGGTATGATAATCATAGGTGAATTTTTTATACATTAACTTCTTCATAGCATTTCATCTTACGTGATGGACGGGTTTTCTTGTTGGGTAGGAATAGCAATGCTTATTGATATGGAGACGGATTGCTGCCATAATTACAGCCCAGCTACTCCGACGACGTCCCTAGATTTGTACTTGAAATTTTGCCAACATTCGCAATTGAGTGTAGATTGTGCATTCCTGTACAATGGCGCGTCAACTCGGCAAAATTACAGGATCAAGGCGAACAAGATCGCCTTTAGGAGGTACTGAAGCATAACCTCACTTTTGATGAAATAATCCAGGCATCTTAATTCACTACATGTTGCATTCGATATGACTGTAGTAGCTTCTGTGATTTTCCTAAAAGTACAAACGCAATGTTGAATCACGCACTCTCTTGTTCTTTCTTTGCAGGTGGTAGCAGGACACTACCAAATCACCAGAAGAAATGTGAATGCAGCCATGGACCAAATGAAGGACCTTGGCAGTTACAATCTGTTGAGCAACAACTGCCAAGACTTTGTTCGAAAACTTCTAGCAAAATTAAAGATAAAGTTCCCGTCAGAACTAGTAACGGCCAGGATCCTGGCCGCGGAGTTCGCCGTGAGCGTGGCAGCCCAAACAACTGGTGTTAAATTTTTAAAATAAAAGTCTGATACGACCTCTTGGGCTCTGGCGTCGTCCTCGGTCCGCTGTTGCTTTACTCAAGCTGACTGGGCCTAGTACAATAACTGAGTGAAATCATTAGCGATGCAGAGGTAAAAAAGCATGGCGCAAACATGAAAATGTACCATTATTTGAGTGTAATAACCGCAGCATAAAGAAAAATTTGGCCAACTGCTGATTTACCTGTCACAATGTTGGTTTAAGTACGACATCATTGCAATAACGGAAACATAGGTAAGAAAAGATAATCACAGTAATATATCTGAATACGTATTACTGTCACAGTGCATGCGACACGTTGCGGTGGAGTAGCTCTGTTTATCAGGAAGGCGCTATATTTTCAATGCCTAATGGACATCTCCAGCACTCAACGACCTGCTGAAAAACACTTTTTCACTTTTGCAACCCTTGATTGTCACGTCATGTTTGGTGCATACCACCCCCAACACTCATGCGTTGATTTTATATCTGCAATGAAAAATTCAATGGTTCCAATAGTGTGTGTGGTTATTTTAATATTCATCTATCAAAAGAACAATGTCACGATTACGTGTTCCTTTTGCAGTCCTTAAATTCTGGAAAAGCTGGAGTTTACGATTTCGCCATTGCTGATCACTGCCCCACTTTTCTTGCCACGATTATACTTGCATCCTGCTCAAAACTAGAGCCTGACATATCGCATGCGAGTTAACCATTTGCAAATATGTACCCTTGTGAAATGCACCTTGTTGGAAGCACTGTATAATGACGATGTTCAAGTAAAATGTGAAAAAATTATTCGCAGCATCACCGATGCAATTGGACAGTTATACGTGCACAGAACATAAATATGACCATGCCATATGTCCTTGGATAACTCTGGCTATTCTTGCACTGCTGAAGAAGAGACTACTACTACTACAACCACTAGTACAATAAGCTGGAACAACACATATGACTAAAGCTATTTACGTATTACAGAAATCAGTCCATCAGAAAGATGCGTAAATCCAAAAAGGCAGATTATACTGGTCTTATTACTTGTTGCGATACAAAACAAATATGGCAGATTGTAATTGAAATCACGGGATTCGGTAAGAAAAAATCATCTAGACAATATAACTAGCCTTACTAATGGTTTTAATCATTACTTTCCTACTGTTGGTGAAAATGTTACGCAACAATTTAGTGCTGCACAGCCCACCATTGATGTCGAAAGGAATGAAAAGAGGTCTGGTTTTCAGATCGTAACACAAGAGTCTGCTGTAGGTAGGCTACAGGTGAAGAAAGCTACAGGAATTGACGGCATACTAGCTAAGGTACTGAAAGATCATTCAGATACTTTGAGTACTCCACAATGCCATTTATTTACCCATTCGTTAAGCACCAATCCCTATCCTGCATACAGAGGCGGCAACCTCAATGATCCCAGTAGCTACAGGCCTAGATCCATTTAAGCATTATAAACAATAACTTCAAAAAATTATTCGTGCAACAACTGAATGGTTTCCTCAGCAAAATTAACACCATTTGCATGAGCAGCACGGTTTTGTCCCACGAAGCTCCCGATCTACTGCTGTCCCGACTCCACAAACTATTAACTCTGCACTTACCCATCAAATGATTGTTATCGGAATTTTTCTCGATATAAAGGAGGCATTCGGCATCATCTGTCCCTTGGCACTGTTAGAAAAGCTCAGGTGTTATGGTATTCTATTCTATTTCTTACTTCAACTTCTTTCGACGTCCTTTGAATGCTAGTTATCTTAAGTCACATAAGCAAAAAGTATACAGTGATGAGTTTCTATCCACTTCAAGAACCGTCGCAAGAAGCGTCACAGAGGAAGGAAAAATCTAAGAAGCGCAAGCTTTCTTTGATGAGTTTGTGAAGATGTGAAGTGACAGGTATTTTGCTATTAAGATATTGATGCAAGTGCTTAAAAAGCTTCCAGACTAACTTCGTGAGCAAACTAAGTAGATAGCGGATCCGAGTTCTGCCTCAAACGTAAGTGTGCACTGTGGATAAATGCCTAACAAGACAACAGTGAGATACTGATGGCGCCAACAAATGTGGATGGGCAGTTAGAAAGCTTTTCATACTTCGCAACAGTGTTTGTCATTCTTTTGTGAAACAATGGCATAAAGAAGAATGTCTCTCATATTTATGTTAAATTTTTTTCACAGTACCAGCGTAATAAATTAGAAAATGCTCTTCATGTTCATCTCCATGCCTGATAATTCACCTTCGTATGTAACGAGCATGTGTGAAGAAAGTGGGTGCTCAAGATTTGTATTTGCACTAACTCTTAGCTAATGTTTTTTTTTTATTTGAAAAAGTGCTTCAGGGCGACATTGCATAGGCAATGACACTTCCAAAACAGTAGTTCTATATTTGAGGCTGTGCTTTAATAGTGTTCTTTCTAGATCTCTTGACATCAAACAAAGTCAACAAAGTTTCTCGTCATCAACCAAGTCAACAAGGCGCAAGCTCACAAAGGTTGTGCTTTACTGCACACCCTTGGACGACGCCATCTTGGCCGGCTCAGCCAATGCGCTTACCTTAGCAGTGAGTGACATGCCAGGCAACATACAGTGGCCTACTGCCTACCGCGGTGGCTGACCGCCACTTCACGGTGGGCTTTCTTTATAATAGTAGCACCGAGCTCGTCAAGGTGGGCGAGGCGGCACGAGAAAGTGCCACAGGCAACCTTTGTCAGTAATGTAATGGCCAGTCACGAGATGGCGGCATTATCCTTTGATGCGCCGTCGCCATTTCACGTTTTAACGCAAAAGCGTTATGGAGCTCGTATCACAGAAAAGTCGGTGTCGGCGACGTTGGCCATGAGCGAAAAATCCCTGAAATCCCTGTAACCAATTGTCTACCACCAAAGTTGCTCATACCTTGTCTTTCATTCTTTACAAAGTTATTCCTTGGAATTTTGAGAAGGGCAGCCCACAAACAAATGTAATGAGAAAAAACATTGACAGTGCAAGCCCTTTATGTTAGCTCTACTCAGACTGAAATATTAAAAGTGCGAAACAATAACAGGAGATCGATCCACGCAAGAGGCCGTGTTTCTACCAGGAAGCTTGCCTTCGTGCATAGTGTTCGCAGCCAGCGTTTCCCGATAAATGTTACAGTTACATAACCTGCAGCTGCCGGGAAACATTAAAAGCAGTAAATGGTCTTTGAACGCTGTCGAATTCTGCCCTTAAAGGCGAAGCTTAAGCATCCTCCAAATTTTTTTCAAAGGCACTCTTGTTTTCTCCCTCTAATTTATTTTTCCCTGTGCTATTAAACAAAACGGAGGCTTGACAATTGTGTGTCGTATCATTGGCTTTGTGCCAAATCCACTCAATCCGTGACCATAAAAATCTGGCCACCCTGCGTACTTAACAAAACCAACACAGGTTATGGGCCCAGAACGACGCATCAACCACTTTTCGAAAGAAAGACAGATTGCCTTGGTTGAGTGATGAAAAAGTGCGACCACGTTGAAGCAGAAAACGTCAAGCTACACCGCCTTCACTACGTCATGCCGATGTCTTCAGAAGTTTAGACAGGCGTGAGCATCGTGAAACTGTCGGGAAGAAGTGACTGACAAGCGGTGTCTGCCCGTGAAGAAACGTGAGAAGTGCATATTTTTTCATGAGAAAGATGGACCGTCACACAACACCGGCGTTGCTGCAGGCTCCATGTTGGATGTGTACGGAAGGCACTTGGACACGTCTGGCATGAGTACGGCAAAACTGTCAGGAAGAAGTGACTGACAAAATCTTTTCAGTGGATACTGGTGGCGAAATTTTTCCGGAAGAAGTGACCGACAAATAGTTTTCACGTACGCTAATTGAGAAACAGCTGCGAAAAAGAAGTGCATTGTCCCTCTTGTGTTCGAGGATCAGTGAACATGTCGGCATTAGACAAGTATAGAATGCCGAAGTTGTCATCAGATAACTATCACACATGGTCGATAAGGGCAAGAGCAGCTCTCGTACAGAAGGCATGCTGGGAAGCGATCAACCCTGGATTCTTGAATAGAGAAATGAACGAGCGAGAAAAGCAGACTGAAAACAAGGCCCTGGCCTTTCTGTTCCTTATCGTCGAGGGCAACTACCTGGATGACATCGGGGCTTGCAAAACTGCAAAAGAAACCTGGAATGCGCTGCAGGAAATGCACTCAAAGTTTAGGTTCTTGCATATGCAATACTCCAGCTGATCCGCAATTTTTTCAAAAATAGAGGCGAGTCGATGCAAGATTACCTAGGAAGATTAATGGTGCTACATAGGAAGTTGTCAAATAAATAAAATAAAACGTTCATGTTCATGTTTGTCACAAATAATGACAACACTGTTGCGAAGTAATAAAAGCTTTCTAACTGTCTATCCACATTCGTTGGCACCATCAGTGTCTCACTGCATTTACAGAGAGGTTGCATTAGTGATGCTAATGGGGCTTCCCGACACATACGAACCGCTCATTCTGAATTTGGAGCAAGACGAACAAACCCTCACGACCAAAGCAGTGAAGACAAGGCTGCTGATCAAAGAAAAGAGAAAGCCGCGTCGTGACGAAGAGAGTCAAACAAGGGCCCTGATCACTAAAGCTAGATTAAGGACTGCGAGCAAGCAACTCAATGAGAAGGTGCATCATCAACTCACTGTCAAAAAGGACGAGAAGTTTCTTCAATGCACCTCAAGTATGCAAAAGAAGGTGCGATGCTTTGCTTGTGGCAAAACTGGTCATAAAGCCAGAGACTGTGACCAGTTTCAAGATGAAGGGGATGACCAGAAGAAGAGAAACTCGTCACAGGCAAAGATTGCAACACAGATAGCTTTATGTGCCAAAAATACAGGTGCCTCGATGCACGCGCTCCCCTCCGCCACCACGCAGGGTGAAGACAACCGCATCGTCTGCTACAGTGTCTGCCATTACGATGCCTTCTCCGTAGGCAGTCAACGGCCATCACACAGCTGCATGTACAGTTCGCTTTGATAGCGTGTGCTGCTTTAATGATATGTCGAGAACACGAAATTTTCGCATCAGCATTGTGAAGGTATCAATTTAATATGCTGTCATTTTTATTTTTAAAGCGGAATTTCCAACTGGACTTGCTGGCAGCAGAAAACTGCCGTCCACGCCAGCCGCGCAGACCTTAAAGAACGTCTTGTTGGGCTAGCTGGTGACTGTTCACCTTGGTTAAGGGCACGAAACATACACGGGCACAAGTCCCGCCGTCTTTTGCTGTGTCTGTGTGTGAGTTTCGTG
Organism: Dermacentor albipictus; assembly: GCF_038994185.2. Taxonomy (NCBI): domain Eukaryota; kingdom Metazoa; phylum Arthropoda; class Arachnida; order Ixodida; family Ixodidae; genus Dermacentor; species Dermacentor albipictus. The sequence continues at coordinate 38,865,519 of NC_091827.1, read as the reverse complement.
CCTTTAACCAAAGCGCAAAGACTGTTTGGCTGCCAGCTGAAACCAGAATTTGTTCAACAAACCGCGTGCTGCCACGGGACAAAAAAATAATTGTCATCGCACACCCTACTTTTAAATCTTGTTTGAATGTGGCAGCTTTTCATTTGTGTCTGTGTTACCTGTCTGTCTTACCTGTTTGTGTCTGTGTTACCTGTGCTGACATTTGCGAATTTTTTAACATCACATATTTCAACCAATATCCCATCCACGACCTTTCTTTGTGATTTTGTAGCATCGGGTGTGATGGATCCGTGGGAGAGGGCATCGGATATTTCGACCACCTGATGTTTTATTAACATGCACCGATACTGAACTCTATAGAAACTCTATAGAAACCTCTATAGAAACTTGGCCGCCACGGCTGGGTGGCTCCCACATCCTCAGGATCAGCAGTCGAGCGCGATAACTACGAAGCCTATACGTCCGGGCCGCTTTTATTGCTTCATTGTAGTTCAAAACGTAATTTATATTTGTTCTGTGGGATATTACATACTAATACTACTAAATTAACCATTTCTGGCGCATTTTTATGTTTAGCTTAAGTATATGGGATGCGCTTTCATTGAACGTTTTATTTATTTTGTGGCCGTATTCTGTGTAGCAGTGCTTCCATAGTTATATATAATTTTGTTTTGAATACTTTTACTTTACTGTAAATATGCCGATGAGGGTAAACAAAATATTGAATGCATACCAGATTATTTGGTGCCTTACATTTGGCTTATATAGCACTAAATCACGACTCTCACGTAGTAATTGACTATAAAGCCCTGTTTAGCATATTTTCTGCACGAATATATTGTCAACTGGTAATTGCTATAAATCGGTCATCGATGCTGCTAAAATAAAGTAACCATACAGCTTCTCAACACTGAGAAAAAGTGCGTTCAATAGATAGCAATTTTCGATGTGATAGGTTGTTTATTTGGTCGAGAACATTAAGGATTTCAAAAACAACAAGTGCTACAACTCACTGCAAATTAACTGCAGCACATGTCTTTCTTCCATGCCCACTAATTCTCGCAGCTTCGAGCTGGCGAAGGTGAATGTGTAGCCTTACTCTTGCATAACTTGATATCAGCATGTGTTCCAGAGAATCCATGTGACACTAACACACGCATGAACACACACATGCACAGACACCAAGTACTGCCGAGTTGGACAGCGGCACAAGAATAACGCCGGGAAAACATGTCAACACGATCTGTATGTGATTACGTGAAAGGCAAGCTTAAAGCTCACTTTACCTTCTACTGCGCCATGCGTATGCTCTTCCAGCTTATTACAAAATCAAATTGTACAAGGCGCCGGTCACAAAGAGTGCACAACGTACGCGTACTGTACATTTTGACGCTCTTGCAGCCGGTGTGCAACAAGCGGTTAAAAAGAAATCATTTTGTGTTATCAGAAATAAATGAGTTACACACGCATGCATATGTGCCAGATATCAAGAATACAAGACGAACACGCTATGGGAAAAAGCACACAAACGAACGAATAACTACGAATGCAGAAATGGCATAACTTACGCTGCACACACACGACCGGTCCGTGGGTTGCCACTTGTCACGCTTGACCTTAACCAGATCAGAGCAGTCGTCTTTTCGATTTTTTAGGAAATCGTTTCATGAGTGGTTCGTGCACTGGGGCACGCAACACCCGGGCATTTCGGACCAGAAAACAGCGTGCACATGTCTCTCTCAAACGACCATAACGAAATGTGGGGAGTGCAATGGCAGCCGGCGGTCGGAAGGCGGCACTGACCCCTTCACAGAATGACTCCACCCTCCGAGAAGGCGTGCGCATCAAGGCACCCTACCAAAAATGTGAGAACAGCGCCTCCTCATGTGTGGCATCTTGATAGCGGTGCTGCAGATCACATGACATCACACAAGGCGAAGGTCACCGACTTCAAGTCATGCGAGTCAGGAGTAGAAACTGCAAACAAAGAATCCATGAGTGTCATGGGGAAAGGAAGGGTTCAGATTCAACTATCTGAAGAGTGCGGTGGGTCATTCATCATGCTATATGTCCTTTATGTGCCCGACTTGAATGGCAACCTACTATCAGTCGGAAGAATTGAAGAGTGAGGTTTGCAAGTGATGTTCACCGGGGGCAAAGCCGAAGTTACAAAGGACACTGGTGAGCTGATCCTTACTGCAACTCAAGAAGGAAGACTGTATTATGTCAAAGAAATAATGTTGACGAAGATGGCAAAGACAAAAGAGCATGTAGCAGACAACTAGGCCACCTTAACCAGGATGCTGTTCGACGCCTGTGCAGAGCTATTGAAGACCCTGTGAAGGACAAATGTGACACATGTGAAATGTGAAAGCTAAGGCAAACCCAATTTCCCAAAGGGCGAGGCAACACGGGCTAAGATTCCACCGGAGCATTCAGATCAGGTTGGAAAGATCACACCAACGACTAAACGGGGCTCCAGTTACTTCGTAACCTTCGCAGACAACTACTCAAGATATACTGCGGTGTACCCCATGAAGGCCAAAAGCGAAGTGCTTCCGAAGTTTGAAAAGTACTCACGCATGGCAGAAAATCTGCACAACACAAAGGTGAAGACCTTGCGTAGTGACAATGGAGGAGAGTACAGAAGCAAGAGTTCAATGTACCTGGCCAAGCATGGCATAAGGCAACAGCTGACCCTTCCTGGCACGCCTGAGCAGAATGGAGTCGCAGAGAGAATGAACCAAACATTGCTTGACATGACAAGGTGCCTTCTCTTTGAATCAGGTGTCACCAGAAAGGCTCTGGGCTGACCCCGTCGTCACTGCAAGGCATATCAGAAACAAGTGCCCATTGAAGGCGGTTGGAGGAGAGTCACCAGATCTGCGGACAGGGGGAGAAGTGAAATTGGACCACTTAAGAGTGTTCTGGTGCAGAGCATGGAGTGTGCGAAATAGACGGTGCAAGGGGAGCAAGTTGGACCCGAAAGCAGAAGAGTGCATACTGGTCGGCTACCCGGAGGGAGTGAAGGGGTACAAGCTGTGGAACCAGAAGGAAGATCACTTCTTTGTAAGTCGGGACGTTACATTTGAAGAAGAGTTCTTCCCATGCAAGCTTACCCAATTAAAACTTCTTTCTGGGCGAGTTGATGCATACTTGACATAAGAATTGTAACAGCGCAAACAAATGCCACCACAAAGTAACAAGGACAAGACACAAGCGTTGACTGTCAACTAACTTTTAGTTGACAGTCAGCGCTTGTGTCTCGCCCTTGTTACTTTGTGGTTGCATTTGTTTGTGCTGTTACAATTTTTATGTCAAGCTTACCCAAATTGCAAGTAACAAGACTGAAGCACATAGCAACACTTATTGCACAATAACGTTACAAGTTGAAAGCTTGAGCAAGCCACATGATGTTGGCAGTTCAGATCATAATGATACTGATTACAACTATGCTGAAGAAGTTGGCTCATCAGCTGATGAAGACGAGGCAACTACACAGGACAAAGGAGCTATGCAGTGACTGTCCAGTGTGACAGATAGTGGTACACAGGCACTAAGATGGTGGGAAAGACTAGCAAACAAGAAACCATGTCAAAGTGAATGTCACGGCTGCTGCATAGCCAAGCAAAACAGCCAAAGAGATCCAGAAACTCTACACGAAGCCTTATCTCCACAAGACAAGGAGGAATGAAAAGCAGCTATACAGAGTGAACTGGACAGCCCCGAAGCTTCAATACATGGGGAGCTAGTGCCAGACTGAAAGATGGACAAGTCGTAAAATGCAAGTGGGTGTTCCGCAAGAAGTACGACGAAAATGGTGACCTAGAGCGCTACAAGGCACGGTTGGTTGCATGCGGATACAGTCGAGTCCACTTATAACAATGTTCAAGTGCCATGAAAATTTCATTGTTATAACCGATAATTGTTATAAATGGGTTGCACGAAAAAAAGCATAACAACTGCAAAGAGGGGTCACAGACGGCAAGTGACATGCCAGCCCTGCCGAGGCATCGTTTTGGTGGTCCCGAAAGGGGCCTTGTAAACAATACGAGAAGGTTGCCGCGGCTGCCTCTCAGCTTGAAAATCCCTTAGCCCCCCCCCCCTCCCCCCCAAAAAAAACAAAGAAAACATGAATACCTAAGAGCATTTAATGAGGGCAAAATAGCTTGCACTTCTCACTTCTTTGCTGAAACAAACCCGTAATCGGCGAGTTTCGACTGCTTCGCGGCAATCTTGCCGATGTCTTTCTGGAGGGCATCCAAATGTTGAACATGCCCGAGCGAAAGGTTTTTTGCAAAAATTAAGTCCCGCAGGGAATCAATAATTCTTGAGGCCTCCTGTTGAGACACAACTTGTACAGGTTCCGGTTCATCTTCGTCGTCAATGATGTCATCGTCTTCCGCGCCGGTGACTGCTGCAACGATCGCCTCGTCAGTCAATTCTTCGTTTGTCGCGACTGCATTGTCGGCGTGCAAGAATTCTTGAAGCCCCTCTGCGTCACCGTCATCAACACGCACCGTAGACCAAAGTTCTGTAATGGCTCCATCGGCAGTAGCTTCGCGATACTCCGCATCACTGATATCCCCGGCAAAGTCCGCTTTTCGGAAGCAATTCATGACGGTGGAGAGCTTTTTTAAACTTCACGGCAAGGGCCTGTCTTTTACCCATAGAGATTCCGGTTGAGAACATGCTGCAGTTTTTAGATTTAAATATGAAGCTTTTAAGACATGTTTGTTGGCACTATTCACCACGTGCTAAAAAAGAACTGTTACCAGTATACAATTCTGCCCACTCGAAAATTGTAAAACAAGGGATTGCAACAACCTGCTTGGGGTCTGCACTTAAGAAATCGTGTCGCCATTGGATCAAGACGAGTTTTGACAATGAGATTGAGCGGCTTTTAAAAGCCACCAACCCTCGGTTGGTGTTGACTTCAGTGGGGGAACTTTGCTCCAGAAGCTGAAAGGCAACGAAAAGCCTAAAGAGCGCGATGAACTGGAGCGTAGCGCTCCAAAATAGACACAAGTGGTCCTGTACTTCCACAGGGTTGGCGAAAATCTCAAGAAGGTGGTGAACAGGAATGGAGTACCTGTTGTCTTCTCTACCCCGAACAAGCTGGCCTATCTCTGAGCCCGAATCATTGGTGGCACTACGAACAGGTGTAAAGTACAGCATGTTAAACTTTACGTGCATTGCTCCACTGCAGTGGTTTACCTGATTCTGCTCAGCTATGGCAAGTGCTACATTGGGCAAATGGGCCACTGCATCAGTGATCGAATGAGAGAGCATGCAATATTTTAACGAAAGATGCAGCCAAGCTCCGCCCAGCAAAGCGACCCCGAGCTGCATTCATTTCGGAAAAAAGACTCGCTGCTCCAGCTTGCAGAGGTGCCCCTTCCCTACACAACAACATTGGTCATGTGCGACACATCGCACGCAGCTCCTCGCTCGTTCGTGCTATCAGTTTCGGCGGCCAACATTCGCTTCGCTGTACGGGCTAAGCTGTCCCGGCATCAGAGCGACACAAGAGGCTTATCAGAGACTGCTTCCTCTGGCCAGGGATCAACGAAGATGTTCAAAGCCAGGGAAGAAGCTACCATGCCTGCCAAGCCGTGAAAGTGACCTGGCACATGCGTTCAGCAGTGCAGCCGGTTCACCCACCAGATAGACGTTTCAATCACGTACACTTATACTTGGTGGGGTGTCTTCCACTGTGCCAAGGTTTCAGGTACCTCATCACATATGTCTACTGGTACTCAAGATGGCTTATGGCGATGCCGCTACAAGACATCATGGCCGAAGCAGTGGCGGAAGAGAGAGAGAATGAACTGCTATTTGGTAAACAAGTAGGAAGTTTTCCTCGTTGAGTGGGACCGTCATCAGTCCAAGGCTCCATTGCCATGTGCTACTTCGCGAGCCCACTGAATCAGTAGTTGCTGTTCCTGCCAGCTTGTACTGAGCAGCGCAGACTCCCACAACAGCAGAAGGGCTAGGGCAATCCCACAAGAAGTGGTACGCCGTGGGTTTGGCCTCACTGTAGGGGCAATAGGAAAGGCATAGGCTGGGATGAAATATATGTGGCATGTGAAGACAAGGAAAGGAATTTGTCTGCAGTTGCCAGGCAGTGGCATCTGCCCTATTAATCAGACTGACGAGGGATAGTTATGACAAACCTTGGGGGTAGTACTCGAGTGTCGCAGTGTAGTGTAGGAGCTCTGCCGGTGCGTCGTCTGGGTTGGACAGCTCTTCCGATGGTGCCCTGCCGGTCAGGCCTCGAGCTACCGCATTAACGCGTTCATTACCATGGAGAGAGGCGTGTCCAGGAGTCCAGACGATAAGCACACGCATAACGCAGTAGAGGGCACACAGGAGAAGATTCGGTGTGTGTGTGTGTGCGTGTGTGCGTGCAGCACAAGTCCTTGCACGAAGATCCAGACGCAGGCTCAGAGTCCGTCACTACGGTGACGGCGATGTCATGTGCGGGAATGGTTGAGGCGAAGACAATGCCCAAGGCGATATCTCCCTCCTCTGCCGAGCAGCTATCCATTCTAGGAACTCTGGTAAACATACTAACCGCTTCTGTGTTGTGAATTGCAGCTGAACACATGGCACACTTCCCTGAGTGGCGGGCCGCGTGAGTGTACAAAATTGGTGTCATTGTGGTGCCATCTCCAACAATGCGTGCCAGGGCCTGAGTTCGGGTGCGTCTACGGCCGGCGGGTTGCTCAGGATGCATATTGCATGGAATTGGAGCTACCTGGAAGCTAGCGCGTAAAGCAGGAGCGACGCAATGTTTTGGGATGTGTGTGGTACCTAAAGGACAGGGTAGCCAAAATGACAGACTAGCACAGCACTGACGGTTGTGCCTGAGACATTGGAACCGACCATTGCGATGAGCCTCGAGAAGCTCGCCTACGGTGTTGTGGATACCAAGCAGAAGAAGCCGTTGTTTGGAAGCATGTGGAGGCAGCCCCAGAGCCGCCTTCACTGCCTCCCGTAGAAGTGCCTCCATCTTCCGAGTCTGAATGAGGCCAAGATTATGATAAGGGAGGTGATAGGTGAGCTGGCTGATTATCAGAGCCTGTACTATGTGGAGGACATCTTTCTCACAAAGGCCCCTTCTATGATTAGTGATGCGATTTATCATATGTGTAACTTGTGCTATCTGCTGACCTAGAAGGATGGTAGTGTGCGTGGTTTTGCCATCAGACGGAATGTGGAGGCCCAAGCTACGGAGTCTAGCTACGTGAGGGATAGGAGTGCCATGTAAAAAGAGGGAAATATTAGGGGATTCGTCGGCTCTGCAGCGCCGCCTGTGCACAACGAGCAATTTGGATTTTCCAGCTGCACAGGAAAGGCTGCCTTCGACTGCATAGTTTTACGCGACATGAACAGCTTGATTGAGAGTATCCTGGTTGGCCTCGTCGGATCCCTGGGTTGGCCAGATCGTAATGTCGTTAGCGCAGGGAGCGTGAGTATTTCGTTCCTACGTGGGTTCCTACGGTTGCCCTTCGTGCATAAGTACTCACCGAGGCCGACGATTCGAGAACTCACTTTTTTCTGCTCTGGCAGGGTTTTGGCACGTGCCTTCATAACACCACTGCTTACCACCCGCAGAGCAACGGCATGGTCAGGCTTCTCGACCGCACAGCCTCACATATCGCACGCAGGTAGCCCGTGTTTAGTTTCCTGACAATGGACACAACCATGCACGTCTCTCTGCGACACGACTGTCAAGCCACCATTGACTCCTTCCTATGAAGGCCCCTTTCGTGTCATCTCACATTGAGAAAACCTTGAAGATTGACGTTCGTAGCAAAGAAGAGACATCTGCGGTACGCAAGTCAGTATGTGTGACGCCCTCACACTCAGGTCTTGGTCGGGTCGCTGCTATGACACTGGCATGGCTTGACTCAGTCATGTGGTGTCACCAATCTGATGATGCGGTGCTGGAAAAATGAGCCACCGGAATTTATTCTAGCCAGCCAGCCACTGTGTTGATGGTTCCTGGTAGCGCTATATGGAACATATGGCCTATATGGCTCAATATGGTCGAAACCCTGCTTAAGTAGAGATTGCGCGCATGCTGTAATTTCGTTCCAGTAATACTTGCGCTTGTGGCTTCTCTTTAGCCACGAACACCGGCTTGCGATTCTTCCACCTCCACACGTCACCTTAAACTTTGGGAACTATGCTGATGCAAGACGGAAAGCAACAGCGGCATAATATTTAAAAATGAAAAAAAAAGTTGTTCAGCTGATATGGCTGAAAGCCTAGAAAAATAAATAAATGCTCTTTCTACAGCAGTCATGGATTCCAAGGAGCTGGTAGATGTCACGCAGACAGAGGTATGAAAAATGGGGCAAGAAAATTGGAGTGGAAAGCATAAACCACTTATGTGATGGAACAAGTAAGTCAGGCAAACTATAGAAAAATGTAATTAGGTGTCTAAATAATATAAAGAATTCAAAAAGTTAGAATCAAGCATGAAACCACCTGGACCTTGTGAGAAGGCCACACCATATAGAAATAAAAACTTAAAATTAACATGCCACTGCAAGACAGACAAGATGGAGACAGAACTCCTTAATGTAGCAGGCTATCACTTGTTAGTATCGCATACTACCTTGGTGGTAGTATCACATATAGTAAAACGAATAAAGCAAAAAACAAGGTACGGAAAGCATTCTAAAATGCATAGTTCACGGAGCTACCACCCTTACTTGTCAAGTACACCCTGCAAATTCTTTACTACTGTAATGAAGCAGACGCACCTCGCGTTTCCGATAGCAGCTCGGAGATGACGATCTGTGCTGCGATTTGCATGAGAGCTCGGGCTGTTCATTGCTGCTAGGCTGCTGTTGATTTGGTGCTTCTCAGTTTTAATTAAACACCATTAAATTTGGTGGAGATTGCTGGAATCCCTCAAGTCACCCTGGAGCTTTGCAATTGTACGTTGCCCACCAACACCATGACTGATGCGACCTCCGCACCGACTGCACCAATGGCTGCCCCTGTCGCTCTCCGTCAGCGCGACGTAGCCATCTCTTGCGGGACCGGAGAACATGACGTGGAAGACTGGCTGTCTTCCTATGAACACGTAAGCACTCACAATAAGTGGGACAACCAGTGTGAACTGAATGATGTCATCTTTTACCTTGCTGACTTCACAAATTTTTGCTTTAAGAATTACGAATCTGACATTTCGAGTTGGTCCACATTCAAGACACATTTGACCGGCGTGGTTGGTGCCTCACTGTCCGCACGTTACGTGCCAAACAGCGTCTACGCCAGCGAGCACAGCAACTGGGCGAAACTTTCCCCAGCTATATCGAGGACGTCTTGGATCTTTGCAGGCGTGTTAATCCAACTATGGCGGAGGACGAGAACATCAACCATATTCTGAAGGGTATTGATAACGAGTTTCCAATGCTGCTGGCCAAGAGCCCAACCAGCGTCGCCGTACTCTTCAACATGTGTCAGAGTTTCTACGAATTGCGCCGCCAACGTAACATCGCCTGCCAAAACGTCCCACAGGCTGACTTGGTCTCAGCCATTGCACTTGCCACTCGCCATACTAATCCTTCTGCTCTCGTCCTTTAGCTCAAGAATTTCATTCGTGAGGAAGTGGCCCGCCAGCTGTCGCTGCTCCTTCCGAGCCAGGAACCTGCCCCAACACTGTCTCCGGCAGTGCAACAAGCCATCCGTGCCCAAATATCTGACACACTTGCCCCCATTCGCCCGCCAGCTCTTTTGACAGCACCGCTCTCCTATGTTGACTACTTGCTGCTATGACTCGCCATCGGTCGGCGCCGACCTCAGTGTTCGCAAAGTCTTCGTGGCTAACGGTACTGATATACCTCAAGAGACGTTGGTGCTTGTAACCTTGTCATGTACTGTCGTGCATGATTCAACTGTGGCGCTTATGCAATCTGACATGCTTGCTCACCGCAAGGACTTATTTCTCCATTCGCCGTCCTCGCTGTTAGGTCTGAATCTGCTTTGATCCCCATCTGAATCCGCACCAGTATCCAGAGACCATAGCGTGCAGTGAGACCTTAGGATTCATGCAAGCTGTCACGTGTATTGAAGACCTTGGCGTTGACGATGGCGCCACCTGTTTACATCTGAATGCCATAACTTCCATCTCATCAACACTGCCTTCGGCAGTTTTCGACAACGCCATCACCGCAAACCTTCCGCCGTCTCATCGCACCCAACTTCTTACTCTACTGAATGACCGTTTCTTCGTTCGACTGCAATGAACCATCCTTGGGTCGCACGACACGTGTCTCTCATGCTATCGACAAGGTTCCCTTGCCCCCTTTTGACAGCGTGTGTATCGCGTTGCCGCAGAAGAGCACCAAGTTATCACAGAACAAGTGGACGACATGCTGCAGCATGGTGTCATTCAGCCTTCTCAAAGCCCTTGGTCGTCACCTGTCGTTCTAGTGTGTAAAAAAGATGGCAGTATTCGGTTTTGTATCGATTATCGCAGCCTCGGATCAACGATGCTCTTGACTGTCTGCAAGCTGTTGAATACTTCTCATCTCTAGATCTCTGCTCTGGCTATTGGCAGGTTACCAATGCGAAGGCCATTACCAATAATGCGGAGGTAATAATTCTCCGCCCTTGCAATAATGCAAGGGCGGAGAACTCCCAATAGAATGGAATGAGTCCAATATCACCCTAATACCCAAGCCAGGTAAATCCAGGGACATTCAGAACCTAAGACCGATTTCGCTGATATCACGCGTGGGAAAGTTGTTTGAAAAAAATGGCTGTGGCTTAGCTAAGGTTAAGCCCAGGATGCGAAGCATACTAGCCTTTATTTTAGTTGTTGAACCACTGTTTAGCCTGGTGAACTGCTGTTGCTTGGCTATATTTGGTTCGGCTAGACGAAGAAACAACTCGTGCGTTACTCTGCTTCGCCTTCAAGAGTAGAACGCGACAGCGTTCCCGTCGACCCGCCAAAGGGCGTAAGACAATGGGCTACGGCGCAGCGACTACGCGCCCCGCGTTGGACGCGGTGAGCGTCGAGCAACCAAGCGTTCGGCGCGGCAACGAAATGTGCGCCTGAGCAAGCGACGCACGCCTGAGCCTTAGAAACAGCTCGTTTCTAAGGCAACACCGCATTCACTAGAGGCGCTTTTGTACCGCTTTGAAGCATCGTAATAAAAAAAAAATACTCGTGGCTCAGTGGTAGCGTCTGCGTCTCACACTCCGGAGACCCTGGTTCGATTCCCACCCAGCCCATCTTGCAAGAGTTGAGCCAAAGCCACTTCTCCTCTGTCGTGACGTCACGGTGTCACGTGGTATTGAAGGCGACACCGCCGCGCCTGAGGAGCTGGGTTGAGCTCTCGTAATATGCTTCGCATAAAAGTGATCTTAACCAGAGTGTCCAACTATGTAGAGATGGAAAAACTTCTTCTACTCAGCAACATGTTCGGCTTCAGGCCACACGCATCAGTTCAGGACGTGTTCCTCCTTCTGAAGTATGATGTCCTGCACCCGATCAGAGGCTCGAGTGATAATTTTATACTGGCGCTTGATATCAAGAAAGCTTTTGATACAATCTCCCATGACTCGATCATGGAAGGCCTGGAGTCCGTAAACTGTGGTCGCCACATATACGCGTACGTTAGGTCCTTGCCGACGTACCGAACCACGACAATAGGTTTGCGATCGACTCGGTCCGACACTTTCAACCTCCCAAATAGAGGCACCCCGCAAGGAGCTATACTTTCTCCTATCCTCTTCAATGTGGGCATGCGTAAGTTCGCCATTGAACTACAGCAGGACCCAGATTTAGGCGTCCCTATTTACGTGGACGACATAACCCTTTGGACACGAAGAGGGTCATACGCAGAAAAACAGGACACACTCCAGAGAGCACTGGACAAGATACTGGCTTTCACGGACGGAGCAGGGATGAAATGTTCCCCTGAGAAGACCGAGCTGATCAAAATTAGAGCTAAATACATGAGAAAAAACGATATTGTACCAATAACGATACATCTGGATGAACGTTCCGTCAGGGAGGTGAAAATACTGCACATTCTGGGAATGTGAGTACAACAGAATGGAGGCACCACACCCACCATCCAAAAGTTGAGAGCAATCGCAGGAAACGTAGCCCGTACGATAAGAAGCATATTCAGCAGTAAAGATGGGTTAACTGAAGTAGAAACGATCAGGCTGGTCCATGCCTTTATAATTAGCAGGGATACGTACACACTCAAATACCACCCGCCGTGGTTGCTCAGTGGCTATGGTTCGCATTTCGATGGGGGCGAAATGCGAAAACACCCGTGTACTTAGATTTAGGTGCACGTTAAAGAACCCCAGGTGGTCGAAATTTCCGGAGTCCTCCACTACGGCGTGCCTCATAATCAGAAAGTGGTTTTGGCACGTAAAACCCCATAATTTAATTTTTTTTTAACGCTCCCATACGAAGCACTAACAAACCAGGAGATGAAACAAGCTAATACAATTATAAGGAAAGCCTTCAAGGCAACGCTTAGCCTCCCCGAAATGCTAACATCGTTGTTAGCATTTTCGGGGAGGCTAAGCGTTGAAGTTGGGAAAATAGGCATCTACAGCACCTTTGAAGAATACACGAGCGCTGTCCTCATAGCTCAAGGAGAGCAGCTCTGCTCAACAAACCAGGGACATGCACTTCTAGAAAAGCTGGGCTTCATGCCACAACCGCTATACGGCGATGAGATACAGTGTTACTGGACAGGGACACGAGATCTCATATCACGGTGGCATTGATACCAAAGAATATGCACCCGATGTACTATGCAGGTAGAAGACGAGCACGAGCTGCAACCCTGCGGAATCGTTTTGGGAAAGGTTCTACCGGGTACTACACAGACGCTAGCAGAGCCAGTAGAGAGACTCACATGCTAGCAGTCACTCAAAAACGTGTCATATCGATTACAACGAAGGCACCAAATAAAACAACGGACGAAGGAAGGAAACACAAGGCGATCACGTAGGCTTACGTGGTTCATGTATCATGAATAACCAACTTGTTCACCAGCAAGTGCTCAGTGTCATAACGACCACAGTTGTAACTCGGTCCACGAATGCGGCCGAAGCAGCTGCAATAGCCATGGCCTTTGCAGACGCGAAACAAAAACAAATCGGCAGTCATATTCTCCGACTAGCAGACAGCATGTCGCCTGTATCTCAAAGGGATGATACCCAAAATGGTACGCAGAATTGTTGTACAAACCTTGACAGAACACAACATTATTTGGTGTCCGGCTCACAAGGGCTTGGAGGGTAACATTGCGGCAGACCGTATAGCTAGAGGATTCAACAACCGAGCTGCGGCCGAGCAGAGTGCGGGACTTCTTCCGAGCACTCGTAACATTCTTCTACAACAGCGGGAGGAACGCAGAGAGTACGGTCATCCACACAAGACCCTTCACAGAAAGCAGAGTAGGGACTGGCGATGCATTCAAAGAAGCAGCTTCCCCAACCTGCATCAACTCAGCAAAATAAACCCAACTAGTTTTCTAGACGTCTGTCCATGGTGTTCTAACAGACCGACACTACAACGTATCACATGGGAGTGCCTGCAAAGGCCTTCACATATTACTAGCCCATACATAACCGCACATTTACTTATGTTAAGTAGGCAGTGAGTGGGAGGCATGGCTCGCACCAGTGGAGCCCTGGACTAACTTTTCTTTTGAAAAATGAAGTTTCTTTTCTTCCTTCCTTCAAGCGCCAGCAGCGAAGGTGGCGCCACATGCAACGAAGCCGCTTCGTGCTCCTTTTTTTTTTCTTTTTGCCAATTTTTAAGCTTTTGGCAATGGTGGCGGCGGTCAGTGCGCGCTGACCGCTTACCTAAAGTGATACGAGCTTTCGAGTGGAAGGCATCGGATCGTGTTTGCAAGAACCGCAGCAACAACGTTGCTTTATTTCGGTTCGGTAAGTGATTTTATTACATGATTGAAGGGTTCCTACTTTTCTGGAAATCATGTTGCATGATTTGTGCGGCATGAACGTCGGTTAACGTTTCGGATTGTCGCGTTCGTGCAGTTACTGATGGAGGCTGTTTCAGTGTGCAAGTTTTTTTTTTTTTTAGGCTTGTTTATTTATTTATTGATTTGTTTATTGTACCCTCAAGGCATACAAGCATTATAGAGAGGAGGGGGTCAATCATTCAACATAAGTTCAGTTATTTGCACATACACAATCAAAAATTTCGAAAAATGGGAATGAATGTAATTTCTAATAACAAAAATTCACACTGTCATGCACGGCTTGTACAATTATTACGGCAAGAACGTACCATTGCAACCGATTGAGACAGTAAAGATGAAGTTTCCAACCAACATAGAGAAGAAAAAAAATGTTGGAATGCGTTAAATTTCGCTGGAAAGAGCTTCACAAAAATGGTCACAGTTGGTAATGTTAACTAATGAGGCGGGAAGATTGTTCCAGTCGAGGCTGGTTTCGGGCAGGAAAGAGTGCAAGTGTGTTGCAGTGTTTTGGTGAGGGACATGGACTTTATGGTTGTGATCGTGAAGGCAGTGACTCGTGAAGGCAAGGCCCTTAGTAGCATTATTTTTTTTTCTTGTGCCTCTTCGCAACTCAAATATGGTACTGGCTGTAGGCTAGGCACAGCGGGAGCTGTGTAATTCCGTTACCGACTCGACTTGCGGTTGCGAATGGCACGTGTGCTCGTTCGTCTTTCTCTCACGGTGACCGCTGTTCATCGGCTACAACTAATGTTAAACACTATCGCTTGGCGCAAGACGCGCCTGCATACGCGAATGTTATAGTTCATACTACGTGTTGTGTACGTCCTCGCTGAACCTTGTATTATCAGATAGCATGTGCGACATGACTTGTATAGTAGTTTCTGCAAACTACATGGGCATGAGCGATTGCACTAGAACCTTCCACGAGTGATGTATAAAAGCCAACGTGCTTGATCTGTTGATCAGATTTCAACAAGCGCCACTCCTGTTCACCACTATCGTTGTGGTTTGAGTGTAACTTGATTTCGTGAGCAGAGGTTTGCACAATAATAGGTTAGTTAGGCTATTGATAGTTTTGCTGCTGTGTTTTTACAGAGAAGCTGTTTATGCGGACACTGTGCCATCGTTGTCGGACTTCGCTAAGAAGGGGCCACGTGACCTAGTGGGAGAGGGAAAGAAGAGCTCAACCGGGGGAAAGGGGTTGGAGTCACCCCTTTCTCTCTGTGAGAATGCTATTTTAAGGTTTGTTCGATTCAGAAAAAGGTAAACGGCGTTACAAACGAAAAGGTGCAGGGGGTACCCATGTGCCAGTTATGGTGTGCCGGGCTGCACCCATTCGCTGCAAGGTTCAAGGGTGCACTGCACCGTGGCGGCACCTTGCTTTGCACCCCGTTCAAACGAGCATGGGGGTGCAGGGTGCACCGCTGCACCTCGGGGAATCTAGGGTCCAGGCGCAGCGCACCGTGAATAGGTGCAGAGAAACTTGGCTGAATCGAATAGACCTTTATGTATGCAAATCTTAAATGGTTGTCTCACGGTGCATTTTCGGCGATCGAGCCAGATCAGCAGCGAATTTGTCGACGATTGATTGCACACTGCCGCAAAAGAAACTAATGTTATGCTGGTGGTTTCCAGCCACAGAACAGTGCCCAGCGATCGATACACGATGCGCGAGGCTGCCGCCACTTCTTGCTGGCACAAGGAGTGCCGGCAGCCACATCAATCGTCAGACCAATCCAACCAATCGACAAAAAGATTGCAGTGTCCGCATCTCCAATGGTGGGCCTTGTGACCAATATACGGAGCTTTGGATTAGTGGTTCCGCACACTCCATCCCAGCTAAAACTATTGGAAGACCACGAGTAGTGCATACTCATGAGGAAGAAGCTGCCTACAGTGAGAGTTGGCTCGTGAACGGGCTCATTGTCGTAGGATCTGCCTCACGTGAAAAAACAAACAAAAAAAGAAACGCTAGGAGAACCGCAAGAAAAAGCACTTCAAAAGCATGCTCACCACGCGAAGCACACAAAAGCAAAAATGAGGTGAAATAATGGTGAAACAAAATATTCACAATATACACTGCTTACCTAAATTGATTTGCATGCTGTAACACCAATACCACTTGAACTCGGTGTAACTAACACAGCTTCGCTGTTCAATCTGGAAGGGTCGCGATTTTTTTCACCGTCGATACTATGTGACACTATATTCATTTCTATGCATGCGCTGAATTAAAACATGATCGCGTAAATAACACTCGCAGGCTGCGACTACAGACAAAAAATAAGGGAAACCATAAAAATATTGTATCAAAGTCACCTCAATATACCGTTCGTTGACCTCCCAAATCAGGAAAAAACTGCTAATGGCCCCACATTTAGCTACTGGAAGTGTGCGCACAAGGCCTTCTCCGCAGATGTTAAAGACCTCTATTATTCTCTGCCACAATCAGAATTATTAACCTGTATTGACAGTTGCATCGATACATATGGTGCCATTAGGTTTATTACGGAAGCAGGTACATCCATTGAGAATTTTTTAGAATTGCTTAGGTTTTATTTGTGGTCTACGTTTATCGAAAACAAAGGTACCCTGTATCTGCAAAAACGGAGTATGTATGGGTTCTTGCCTAGCACCATTGCTAGGTAATGTGCTTTTAGCCAAACTGGACAGAGACCTGTCAGAGCGCCTTCACAAATCTAAGGTTGTAAAAGTTTTCAGATATGTTGACGACCTTTTAGTTCTTACTGACTGTACATCCGCTTGTTTTACTAATGAATGTGCTCCCATTTTTACCGCTATTCGTGACTGTCTTAACCCACTAGAAGTGACCTTTGAAACGCCATGTGATGGGAGGATTAGATTCCTTGGAATCATATTTGTGCTCACCGATAACAAAACCTTCTGATGTTATGAAGCTAGGGCAAGTAAGCCACTTTTACTATTTCATTCTGCACATAAAAAGCTTGTGAAGAGGGGGATCATGCCAACATATTATAATGCACGATCGCTTCGGACGGCAAGCCTCGCGTTTAAGCTGTCTCAGCACATACACGAATGGCTGACGGTCCGCTTGGGCAGCTGTCCAGGTACCACGGGACCAGAGAACGGCTCCGGTGGCTGACGGTCTACCCTATTGGCCACGCCTGTGGTCCCGCCTCAGGCTGCCAGCACTGCCTTCGGCACAATTGCGCTGGCAAAAGCCAGCGGAGCATTTCGTCTGCCACAACCCTCGAGCGCACAGAGGAGTAGCCGTGCCTACCTGGTGCCAGGGCGTGGGCAGTCGACATACCCGTACAGAGCCTTTGTACCGTGAATGCACCGCCACAAGACTGGGCATGTGATAGTTGCCTATCAAGTGAAAATGGAGACGTAGGATAGCGAACTATATCGTGTATGCACGGACGGTTAGGATGGGTGAACGGAGCCTTCTCTTATATGTCCAAGTGTTGTACGTATTGTTTTGTTGAGATCTAAGTTTCATATGCGACAAGAAGCCGAATGAGATAAAGACAATGTGTGTGCTCCACACTCTCCTCACTGTGTGTTGAGCCCCTCGGCCCATAAACCTTTTGTATTACACCTACACCCGCGGTACACCAGTCGGTATATGTTAGGCCCTCTCACACTCAGTCTTGGACGAGTCGCTGCTGTGACAATGGCATGGCTGGACTCGGTCATGCGGTGTCGCCAATCTGATGACGCGGCGCCGGAAAAACAAGCCACTGTAATTTATTGTAGCCAGCCAGCCATTGTGTTAATGGTTCCTGGCAGCGCTCCATGGACATGCCTGCTTAAGCAGAGACTGTTTGCATGTTGTAATTTTGCGCCTTTCTTATTTGCCCCTGCAGTTTTTATTTAGTCACAGACACCAGCCTGTGATTGTTCAACCTCCACACGTCACCTTAATCTTTGACAAGTATGCCAACATAAGACAGAAGGCAACAGTGGCATAATAACCAAAACCAATAAAAAGTATTTAGCTGATATGGCCGAAAGCCTAGAAAAATAAATAAATAAATGCACTTTCTACGGCAGTCATGGATTCCAAGGAGCTGGTAGATGTCATACAGCTAGACATATGAGAAACTCGGCTAGAAAATTGAAGTGGAAAGAGTAAACCGCTTATGTGATGGGAAGAGAAAGTCAGGCAAACTATTGAAAAGTGTATTAGGTGTCTAAATAATATGTAGCATTCAAAAAGTTAGAATCAAGCGTGACATCACCTCAACCTTATGACAATGCAACATCATATAGAAATAAACACTTAAAATTAACAGGACACTGCAAGACGGACAAGATGGAGACACAACTCCTTAGTGTAGCAGGCTATCACTTGGTGGCAGTATCATGAATAGTAAAAAGAGTAAAACAAAAAACAGTGTAAGGTAAGCATTCTAGAATGGATCACACACGGAGCTAGCACCCTAATAGTCAAATACGCCCTGCAAATTCTTTAGTTCTACAAATGCCTCAGATCAGTTTCAGTCGGACACATTCGGCAGCTGGAAAACTGCAAGACTGCGACATGGTAAAAGCGTTTGCAGAGAAAAAAATGACAGACTTAGAAGGTGCAAGCTTTCTTTTACAAGTTTGTGAACTTGCAAACTGACAGGAATGTCACCATCGAGAGGTTGGTGCAAGTGTTTAAAAAGCTTCCAGACGACTAACTGTGTGAGCACAACTAAAGAGCAGATCCGAGTTCTAAATTTAGGTCTGCCTGCTCATTTTTCACACGAAAACGACATTATATTAGAAGTGTTCCTGCATCGTATCTACAAACTGCCTAGAACTTAAGCGTCACTGTGGACAAATGGCCAAGATGACAGCGAAATACTGATGGCGCCGGTGAATGTGGATGGACAGTTGCAAAGCTTTTAATACTTTGCAACTGTGTCTGTCATTCTTTTGTGAAACCTTGACACCAAGCAAATTTGGAGTGTTTCTCATTTTTATGTTAATTTAAATTTTGTTCACAGTACCAGTGCAATAAATTACAAAATGTGCCACATGTTTGTCTCCATGCCTAATAATGCACCTTCGTATGCAATCAGTTTTATTCAAGAAGGTGCGTGCTCAAGATCTAGATTTTATTGTTTGCACTAACTCTTAGCCAATGTTCTTTATCTGAGAAAGGTTTTCAGGGCGAGACCGCATAGGCCATGACACTCAATACAACAGTTCTGCATTTGAGGCTGTACTTTAATAAATTGTGTTCTTTCTCCATCTCTTTCCAGGAAAAGGATCGCAACGGCACCGACGCACAACAACAGTCGTACTTCGCATCACTCCGCTAGCTGATCCCCTCTTTGCAAGCTCAGCCAGTGTGCTGACGGCACTGGCAAGCTTCATACCAGGACACAAACGGGCTTATAAACACTTAGCCATGTTTTTTCTTTCTTTTTTTTTAGTTAAGGAAGCACTGACCGTGTAGAAGTTTGCGAGGCCGGGAGGGATAACACCACCAGGATCCTTGTCGCCTCCATGTCCTGGAGGAGAGACTCCAACATCATGGCTGGCAAAGCAGAGAAAGTTATAAATGCTTACGTTACGACGACATGCATGTTAGGATACACCCTCTCTAGTAAAGCACTATTCGAAATTTTGAGAGTTTAAGCACAAAGTTGACTCCCAACAAATAAAGGGAACAAGCAAACAGGCCACAGTTAAGCTTTAGCATTTGCTTTGAGTGAGCAACCGAGAATAAGACGAGGCACCTGTAGTAGGTCCAGAAAGTAAGGGGGTCAATGTAGGAATGTAGGAAAACAGGACATTAATACTTCTGCGCAGCGCAGATATCTGAATTCCGTGATTCAAATAGCCTATAATTATTTGTACAGTCAGGTTGGTTTTATTGTATTAGACAACCTCCAGAGTGCATAAATTAATATGCAGATACAAATGGCATGACACAAAATTGGAAACCTCCATCTGGCTGTTATTGTCGAGCACCTTATATTAAAGGCACACCTAACATATTATATTTTAGTAGGACGAGAAAGGACTTACCTCACCAAAACAACACTAAAATGGTACAGGCAATGGATGAGTTCGCGCTAAACCCACCCGCCCTCATTACCCCATGAGTCACTCAAAAGTGCAATTTGTTCTTCGTTAAATCAACGGTTGGCAGACTCAGTGTATAGCTAGCCGTTGTTTTCTATAGCTGATTGGAATTTCACTGTGGCAAGTTATCTTCAAACCGATTTTTCTATGTCCATTCCTTTGTTATGCTGTTATTACGGTGTCAAGTCGATTACAGAGGCTCCACCTTATCCTCGGCTTCATGTCCGAGAGAAAGAACTCTTCCAATTTGGCATGGTGGAAAAACTACAAAAATTTTTCTACCAGTGATACTTTAGCACAATATTAAATATTAAAACTATACATACTGCAATACATTACATCAGAATTACAAACAACTGATTAAGCCAAGTAGTCTTAAACCGACACACGGGGAGGTCTATTCCGGCATTAAAAGTTCCCTGCGAAAGTTTTTCAGCATGGTAAGCAATTTGATGTAGACATGAGACAATGCTTTTGTGAACACTTGAGTCATAATTTACTCACTCCCTCGCAGCGGGGAATGAACGATATTGCTGCAAAGGTTGGTCATGCTTTCGTAGCATTTCTCTATCACTTCATTGTCACTGCAATGACGGGTCATTGCCTCCTGCTCAAACCAAAGTGGTTGTCCGACAGGGCCACCACAGCTACCACTGTCAAAACATGTATTGTTTCCCTCCGTTAAACCGAGCACCCAACTGGTGTGACCCAGGACATGAATCAATCAATCAATCAATCAATCAATCAATCAATCAATCAATCAATTAATCAAATTTTATTTCACCAAAAGAAAATATTTTGGAGAGGTTCATTGGCTAAAAGCTGTTATGGGCAGCTCGACTAGGCCAATGAATGCTTTATACCTGTGCCACACGGGCACCAAAATGACATAACTTGCCGATTCCTTAAACTTTAATGGCATTCGCAGTGTGCCACATGGACATGCTTAGTGGGATTAAAGATTAACGCCAATCGCTACATAGTGTGTTGTCATTAACTCACTTGGCCACCAAATGCGTAGTCTCTTTCCCAATGTCTCCATATTCTGACGAGACTAAACAAATTATCAGTTAAGAACAATCAATATATTGCTTACTTTCTTTTTAAAGAAATCTCTTTTTTCGTGGCGTAGTGCATTCTTATAATTAATTACAACTCACCCATCGAATGCATACTCTCATTTCCAATGTCCGTGCTGTGGTCGTGGTGACCACATTCCGACGATATTAAACAAACTTGTAGATAAAAGCAACTAATATATTCCTCACTCTATTTAAAAGGACCTCTTTATTTTCGTAGAAATTAGTAGGCAATCTTGCCACTATGCACGGCTACAGCACTAATCCTGAGCGCGTTAGTCAGGAGAAGCTGTTCGATTGCACAGCGGCGACTCCTTGCCTTGTTGGCCACGTACTGAAGCCTTCGAATTCCTCGACGATGTTTGGCTTGAAGAAGCACATACGCTGCTACAAAGTGGAGCACATGGTCGAAGTCTTCAGGATCGCTGCTTGAAAGCTTTGAAGCTGTGAACACATCATTTTCCCAATTTTGATCTAAGCTATCTACCGGCCGTTCAGCTAGCTTCGGCTTCAAACAGTTTACAGCTGGGTGCAACAATGGCATTCCTGAAGTAAACCACATAAAATAAGCCTGTTAATGTTTCTCACGCCATTTCTTAAACATTTGCTCTCCAAATAGCTGTTTTTGTTGTATTGCGATTGGCAAGCAAGCCTAAGCGTTTCACTGCAGGTATTGCCATCTCGACATTTAATGTATGCACGTGGGCAGTGACCGAAATATAATGGCATTGAAAAACTTAAGGTCTTACACTTTTGATGGCATTAACCTCGCTCATGTGGCACGGGTATTAGAAGGCAGTTGGGACAACAACAAGAATAACTAAAAACTATAATACATAATACTGTAAAATGATGTTTTTTCTACCATTTCCTAATACAAATACACTAAATAAATGAAATAAGAAATGACATATGTCAGTACATGATCCAAAAGAACGAAATATCATAGAAATGAAATGCTTATACAATGTTGATTTTCTTGCTATGTATATTGGTTTATACAAGGTATAATAAAGTCAGAAACGTGAAAGCAGAAAAAAAGAAATTTTTCGATGTCTCATGACGGCAAAATTATTTAATATTTACAAAAAAGAACCGCAGTTCTTTTAGTGAGAAGTTGCTTACATGGCTGTATTTATTGAGAATTACTGTCAAATTGTATTACAACGTTTGGAATTTAGAATTATTGCAAAATCTTTGAACAAGCCAGATATAAGTGCTTCTTGATCTTGAAGTAACCATGGTAGTTAGATGTGCAGTATCTTTAATAAATTGTTTAAAAGAATCAGAACAGAAGTAACAGCATCGCAGAATGCGAAAAACACACGTTTTCTACTTTAATAATGTTATAATCCCAACACATAAGTTGCGTTGAGGAGAGGTAATCTAGATTAGCTACATTCCTTATGACTTTCTTCTGTAACTTTTAAAGTTTTCATATATTAGCTTTTGATGTTGTAGCCCAAACTAAACTGCAGTAACTTATGCGAGAAAGAGAAATGGCGTGGTATATTTGTAGTTTCACCTTCGTAGGTAAGATATATTGACAATGAGCTAGTACACTAACTATAATAGACGCCATAATTCCGCGCGTAGTTCTTTCTTAAGCTTTAAACGTTCGTTTATGTTTTGATTGCGTTCCATTTTCGAACACTAGCCACGAACGACGCTACTCCTACCCCTACTGACAGAGACGACGCCACAATTGCGTCTCCTGTCATCGCTGCAGAGATTCAGCTTACCAGCTTTCCTAGGATCCCCGAGTTTGCTTTATGCATGTAGAGGCCCGTTTTCAGCTCCGGTGCATCACTTTACAGACGGCAAAGTACTCGCACGTCGTCGTCGCAAACCCTCCGGCATCGCCGATATGCCATAGACGACTTGCTAGCGGCTATGTCACGACATACGACGAACACACGGTCCTGCAGCGCCTCGAGCGATCGCAACAGAGTAGGCTCCAACAGCTTCTCGGCGGTTGCGTCAGTTACTGGGTGTGTAAAAGAGAGCCAGCTCCCAATTTTACGCGAGCTGTTCTTGCAACGCCTCCCACAGTACACAGACATGGTACGCAATAGCGGGTGCCGACGAGACGATCGAGTCTCGATCGGCTTGCAGTACTCGATCGCTGACCGCATGTGCGACTGCTCGTCTGCGGCGCCCCTACCTATCGCGGCGGCGGGAGTTTCAGAGCTAGGACATGCTAGGAGACCAAGAAACAGTCGACCGCCTTACCTGCAGGGCACTGGAGACGCTGGCGACGGTGATCACCAACCATTCGCCTTCACCATGGCCTTCACCAATCGCCTTCACAGTCCCGCAGCGCACCTTGAGACTCGCCACGGCAGTTGTGCTGGAACCACCGCCGCTTTCGCTAACAGGCAAGTCGTTGCACGCAGGTTCGTGGATGGGAAACGCACCGGCCAGTAGCTAACGGCGGAGTGCGACATGGGCCCTCGTGCAAGCCGCCTATTTATAGTCGACCGCCGGCACCCACCTCCTCGTCGACGCTACATCGAACGCGCGCTAGCGTTTCATCAAACGCGGATCGAACGCTTCGTGGCCGGCCATAGAACACAGAACCATCGTTGCATCGAACGCGGCGCGAGACAGCGCCGCGACTGCGATTGGTGGACTTGAGCGTTTGTTCTGCACACGTGTGATGTGAGGCGAGAGTTCTCGACGCTCCGCCGTGCCATTGGCCGTGCTCCCTCACGGGTTGTAGAACGAGAGGTCTTTCCTTCCTTTAGTCCACTATCATCATCATCTTTGCGTTGCTGCGACGCGGCTGGCGTTTGTCGCAACACTCGACACCGGAGCCGAGCTGTTCCAAAGCCACATTTTTTTTTTTCTAAGTGGCTTTGGCTGTTCCCGCCAAAGCCGCAGATCACCAACGCAGCAAGTCCACATCCACGCAGTGAATAACACTGCTATCGCATCGTATGGACGCTGGTTAATAATGCTAGACGTCGGACTCTGGCGCTTGCACAGACGGGCGTTCGTGATCGCCGACGTCAACTTTGCCGTAGTGACAGGAGACTTACTCAGTCTTTTCAACGTAGTCCCTCCACAGCACTGATACGAGCTCACACTTAAAAGGCGACAGTGAAAAAAACGACAGTGACAGTGTGTTGCCATTTGTTGGGCGTGTTGGTAAACTGAAAGCATATTTATAGCGCCAGTGAACAAGGACAGAAGGAAGACGCATTGTGGTTTCGTCTCCCTTCCGTCCTTGTTTGCTGGCGCTAAATATTCCTTCAGTGACAGTGGCCTTGGTACAAATCTAGCACGTGTACAAACTTGCAAGTGACGAAGTTAACGGCATGACCATACAGCACCAAGACGTAGGCGGCTGTTTCATATGACCTACATGACAAACATGTCATGATCCTTGTCATATTACTATGCCAACCAGGCTCAGTCCTGATTAACCTCCCTACCTTTCATTTATCATTTGCTCTCTCTCTCTCTACTATGCCAATTTTGGTACCCAAGTTAACGAAACGACCATGAGAGAACCAAGATGTAGCCGGCTAGATGGACACTGTCGAAGTGGCAAATTGTCGCCAAGAAATGCTTCGTATTTAAAATGAACCATTCCACTCTGTGGGAGGATGACCTGCAAAGTTGTTCAGCATGCCACACAGAGGTGATAGAATTTCGAATAAAGGTACCAAATCGTGTCTGTAACGCCAAAAAACTTGACGCATTTCCCACATGAATACATATATGTCTTTACAAAAAGGGTTGGGGTGGCCAACATGAAATTGGAATTGGCATCAGCATAAATTTGGGCGTGATACAGGGATGGGCGAACTCATTTACTGTGATCTTTGTATATATTCACGCCGTCCCGACTAGGGCCACCACCAAGAGAGAGGGGAAGGAAATGAAAGTAGA
This sequence comes from Dermacentor albipictus, assembly GCF_038994185.2. Lineage (NCBI taxonomy): Eukaryota > Metazoa > Arthropoda > Arachnida > Ixodida > Ixodidae > Dermacentor > Dermacentor albipictus. The sequence goes on along the minus strand of NC_091827.1, from coordinate 38,840,471 downwards.
CACGCAAGCGTTTGGAACGCTGATAAAAGGAGAGCGGTGCGAACGTAGACATGGCCGACGTAGGTCAAAGCGTAGTTTATGTTTTATGCGAAGCATATTACGAGGGCTCAACCCAGCTCCTCAGGCGCGGCGGTGTCGCCATGAAACCACGTGACACCGTGACGTCACGACAGAGGAGAAGTGGCTTTGGCTCAACTCTTGCAAGACGGGCTGGGTGGGAATCGAACCAGGGTCTCCGGAGTGTGGGACGGAGACGCTACCACTGAGCCACGAGTACGATGCTTCAAAGCGGTATAAAAGCGCCTCTAGTGAATGCGGTGTTGCCTTAGAAACGAGCTGTTTCTACGGCGTGCGTCTCTTGCTCAGGCGCACATTTCGTTGCCGCGCCGAACGCTGCTTTGCTCGACGCTCACCGCGTCCAATGCGGGGCGCGTAGTCGCTGCCCTGTAGCCCATTGTCTTACACCCCTTGGCGGGTCGACGGGAACGCTGTCGCGTTCCACTCTTGAAGGCGAAGCAGTATTGCATGAGTTGTTTCTTCGTCTAGCCGAACCAAATATAGCCAAGCAACAGCAGTTCACCAGGCTAAACAGTGGTTCAATAACTAAAATAAAGGCTAGTATGCTTCGCATCCTGGGCTTAACCTTACCTAAGCCACAGCCATTTTTATTATAGCTTAATGACTGATACGTGCTCTATTTGGACCCAAGGTTGGCGGAGTGCTTGAAGCCTGCTTAACCTCCGCCGCTGGTCGGCCCGGTGTTACACTATCTTTGGGATAGTGCTTCAAGAGTGGAACGCTGTCGCGTTCCACTCTTGAAGGCGAAGCAGAGTAACGCATGAGTTGTTTCTTCGTCTAGCCGAACCAAATATAGCCAAGCAACAGCAGTTCACCAGGCTAAACAGTGGTTCAACAACTAAAATAAAGGCTAGTATGCTTCGCATCCTGGGCTTAACCTTAGCTAAGCCAAAGCCATTTTTGCACACGCAGACGAAAAATGCACGGAAGCGTAGCCATAAACAGCTTCGTTGTGAAACGAAGGAATTTATTGCCATTTTATAGCGAAGTTGTATGTAGCTATACTCTGCGGCGTTTGTCGACGTCCGTCCATCTACGCGTCGCGGCAACACGAAAAAAAAAATTCAGCCTCCAGTTTCTCGTAAATTCTCTGTAGCTCTCAATCCAACGTAGGTACAGTCTTGGTCAAAAGTTCCGAAGCCGCAGCGACCGTGTCCGGAGCAGCCATGCTTCGCTGTCGCGGCGCTGCCATCAACGGCGCTCGCAGACGCTCGATGGTTGCGGTTGCACAGAGCGCTGTTTCTGGGATTTTTAGGGTACATCTTGCCGGTTTTGGCAAACACATGTAAAACAAACATTCGTACCCTCGAAATTTTGCAAGGCCAGCCTCTACGGACATATGTCTTGGACTACCACGATGCCCCTCCATTCACGCAACAATCATGATTGCCAGTGGCGTAGCTAGGTCGTCTGGCACCCGGGGCCCTTAGCTCTTCTGTCACCCCCCCCCCCCTCGGGTGTAGTCGAGGAAGGAGAGGATATCGACAATTTTCGGGTGTCTTCAGACGTATATGACAACCCCCCCCCCCCTCCTTGTCCCGTGCACCCGGGGCCCCCGGCCCCCCCTGTTGCTGCGCCACTGAGGATTGCTAGAGACTACTTGGTTCCAATGTATATAACGAATGACCTTAGAGCACACATTCGACATTCGCCTACCCAGTCACTATATTGCTGCTTTGACTGCACAAGGAAGCCCCATTTTCTAAACTTGTTGCAACACATCAAGGCTACCTTCCGTCGGAACTACACCAGCAGCAAGACCATGCACTGTTACCCTTCTGGTGTCTACGACAGCCACAAGTATGCCTCAGGATTCCGGAAATTACGAAGAATACCCGTCAATCAACAGTGGCTCTACGTCAGTTCGCAGGCATAGCAACAATTAAAGAACGCACATTTACACCGATTGATCTGTCACAGCCAACAGCTTCACAGGCGTTATCATCCCGGCCTTACTACAATCACATTCAAAGTGTCCCATATAACGACTTCTATGGCAACAACTTGCCGCTCTACGTGCCGCTGTTAAATGCATCACAAAAGCCAAACCTCGAAAGTGGGTCGTTTTTTTTGCGACTCCAATGCAGCCTTTCACAGTCTGCAGTCAGCCTTACGACGAAAGACCCATGAAAAACTAGTGTTTGAGACCAGAGAGGTTCTCCATCAAGCCCTCATAACGGGACATGACATCATCTTCCAATGGCTTCCGGGACACTGTGGCATCGTCGGAAACGTCGGAAACAAGGACTTTATAACCTACTTGGTAAGAAATGACCTTGCTGATGATGCCACTCAGTCCACGAAGACACCCTGATACTTCCTATACCATTATCAAGGACAAACGCTGCGAGGGGTCGTTTACGTGCTCAAATCAAGACTGAAACTTGGTGGAACACCCCGATTTTCTCCAACCACCGTCTCCACCGCCTGGATATCCTACATAGAAACTGCAGATTCCATCGACCTTCTCCGGCCGTGATGCAACTTTACTGAGCAGCCTCCGGTTAGGGGTGACTTTTACGAAAGCCTACTCATTCCTTGTTGGAATGACCGAGACACCGATTTGTGTCTCGTGCAAATGTGAAGAAACGATCGAGCTCGTGTTGCGTTTTTGTAGCCTCTATGAGGTCGAACGCGACGTTCTTCGGAGAGTTGTTAAACCGATTAGATAGTAGACTATTTTCAGAGAACCCTGGCCCCACGCGTCGCAGGCTTACAAAACGACGCGGGCATTGCTACGTTTCATGAAATCTACCGGCCTCAGTGACCGATTATAGGCGTTAAGGTATGGACAACCACACGTATTCACACTGATAGTACCTTATCTCTTCCTCTCCTTGTCTCCCCTTAAACCCCTTCTCCTGCAGGTGTAGGGTAGCAAACCGGACCTGCGTCGGGTTAACTTTGCTACCTTTCCTTCCTTCTTTTCCTCCTCTTCCACCTCCTCCTATTGTTGTGTGACTTCGTGTCAGAAATGCAGTGTCCTGTTTCAGCTGCACTGATTTTTTCAAAAAGGGGAATTTTGTGAGGATATCTCCCGATATTCTACCAGGATATGTGTCAGTGACCACTAGGAACTCGGTATCGTGAAAAATATTGCCGATAACTAATAAGGATATCTTAAATGACTGCTGAATAAGCAATTATAGAGGGAACATTGCAATTGGGGAATTGAGGACCCAAAGTCATATTACTAACTCAACAAAAACTTCTCTGAACAAAATCGTCTTGGTAGAGCCTGCAGTACGTTGGCACTGAGGGCGTCCCCGTATTGCATTACCTAAAGTTACTGTATGCCACCAAAGGTAGGGTAGCATATACAGTAACTCGAGCAGTACCGAAAGAAATATGAAATAGTACACCAGTGACGTCGATCTCCTCTCCATTGCAGACAAACAAGCTTTCGTTGGCACGGGCTTCATCGCGGCCTTCTCGTTTTTTGCGTGGTGACACCAGGAAGGGACGCGGAGCGTGCTCTTTTCCGTTTCCAATTTTGTGGCGGTACCGCAGCTCGGATGAGCACGTTCGCCAATAGCAGCTAATAAAAAAGGCTTTATGGATCATAATGAACAGAACTCGTGATTGTCATAGCATTGGCGCCCGCGCAGCAAGGAAGCAGGCGGCGTTTTCTGATAGGGTGGAGAGATCAAAGTCCCTGACACGGCTAATTAATTTAATTTTCGCTTGGGTTGGCCTGACGACAGCCAAAATACTGCACGCCGTAGTACCTACGTCGATTTTTGTGAAGTTTTTGTTGGGTAACATATATGACTGCCGGGCTTCAATTTTGCAAATGCAATATATTGCCTCTAAAGTCGCTAATTAAAGCTTTATCTGTATTGGCTGCCAAGCCTTATACAGCCTAACAGCAGATGTACAAATGCGCTTATGCGGCTTATCACAAGTTATCAGTGCAACACCCAGTGCAACACACCAGTGCAACACAGTGTTAATTGTTTGGTGCAGAAAGTAAAACAGCCTGTATACCTGCTACACTAGCTATCTCTGAAAACGAAAGCGAAAAGGAGGGAGGGGTGGGGGGGGGGGGCTCCAAGGCAGCTGCGCTGGTGCTGAAACATCACTTTCCCCCCACTCCCCGGAAACTTTCGATATCCTTGCCTTCCTGGCTACACCCGGGGGGTGAGGGGTGACGAATACCTATGGGCCCCGGCTGCCAGACTAAAGCCCTTTAAACTTCGTAAAGTACTGCCACGCTTTGAAGAATACCGCCTCCTCCTCGCGCGCTCTGGCCTAGGCCGACGTCGCGTCGCTATTGGCCTAATAGCATCACGTGGGCCCTCGCGCCGTGCACCAGCGCCATTTTTGCTCGTGAGGCGTCTACGGAGTGGCGAGGATCGCATGCTGGCACCGTTGCTACGCTCGAGCAGTGGAGGCGGCGCCACGGTCGAGGAGGGAGCGTGAAATTTAGGAGAGGAGGAACAAGGAGGAGTGAAGGCGGAGGAGGAGAGTGTCGCTACTTTACGAAGTTTAAGGGGTTTTATGCCAGACTAAAGTGCCAGACGACCTAGCTACGCCACTGGCAGGCCTTACGAACTAGAACGGCAAAAGAAATAGATCGCAGCTGTGAGGAGAGTAAAGCAAGTCAGCTTCTGTCATCATATTTGTGAGAAGGGTTTGTATTGCGAATCGTGCTACACGTGCGCGTTTTGCAGCTTGTGCGAGGCCAGCGCTTATGGTCGGGTCAGCTGCTCAACATATAAAGTACATTTTTCACGACTGTGCTGATTAGACGACTGCTTATTGTAGCTTTATCATTTAGCATGCTCAGGATAACACTGGCACGTGTGATGAGCAATAGTTTATGCCGAGGAATTTTATTGCTGGCGAGCGCTAATTCATAAACGATACACGATCGAGTTTCGGCTGCTGGCACCAGAGGCGCAGATTCACATGGTGCGATATTTTTTGCGACTTTACATTTGCGAAATCGCCTTGCAAAAGCAAAGGGCGTATGCAAGCAAGCGAAATCAGACCTTGTGAGAAGGGCATAATGAACCTCGATCATATGGTACACGATGAAAAACGAACGCGTCATCTATTCCGATCTCCTGGTTAATAAATCTTTTTTCCGCTGCAGCTGGCTCCGAATGGGTCCCAAACGCCAGGATATGCTCTAATCATTTCGTCCATGGAGAAAAAAAGCACAATCGAAAGTCATCCTGACTACAACCCGCCAGTTTTTTCGGGCGTTTACAAATTTAGTGTGGCAAGCTGACGAGAATAACTGTGACAAATAAAAAGACCTGTAAATGAGGGCTCGTTTGTCTCACTAGCCGCGCAAAGAGACTCGTAGTTGAGCCGATTACGTCGGCAAGTAGGTCCTGCGGTTGTGTGTTCAGAAGTGAGCCATGAGAGACCGCTTACAACTGCTTCAAAACCGCAAAAGCCTTCGTTTGGCGCCGTGCCAGACGACGAAACACAGAGAACGTTAGAGTATATACCGCACGCGTCACACAGTCACTTTCAGTTGAGATCGCGCACGACCGGATCAAATTTCTCAATTTCTATCAAACATGGTCACTGCTGCACGTATACATACACGGTCCACCAATTCGAATTGAGTTAGTTTAGTTCACTCGGCATGACGGTGCCGACGATCCTGCAATCGCGATCCTGGAGCTCGAACTCGATGCACGGATCGCGATCGACTGAACGCATATCGAGTAAAATCGCGATCCAAATTTCCGTGCAGCTGAACCCGGCGCGGACCGAGCTGTATGGCGATCTAATTAAGTAACAATGTGACATGGGCGTCAAATGAAAGGCCGTACGTGACTCCCAACGCGCCGGAGCGAAATGAGGCACGCATCGCCAACAGCGACGCGTCGAATAAAAAGTGGCCAACCTATTAGAAGCACAACGTTTTCAGGGTGCCAGTTTAGTGAATTCAATGTTAGTGTCACAGTAGGCTTTGCTCACGTGCAGGATGACTTCGTACAGTTGTTTTCACTGCTGTGATACGGCACTTGAACGCCCAAGCTGGCCACTTCTTTCGCGGAGAGAACACGTGAGGTAGCGTACAGCTTGTCTCCGCTGGTTAACGCAGCAGCATGCAAGTACTCTCCTTTTCCGTTTATATGCCTAAACCCGCAAACAGTATTTGCGACATCACCGACGACCACGCTTGCATCTTCACGTACAAAAAAGAAAAAAAAGAAACTGGCGAATCACGGATATACGCGCGGCTTTCGGTGACGTGTGCGCGAAATTTGAATTTCGCGCTCTTCCCACCTACCCAGTGTCGCGCCGCTCGCCACAGGCGGCGCTGAGCAGCACAGCACCGCTGCTGCTCAGTGGCGCTACCTGTTCACTGCATGGAGCCTATTGCGCCTTCGTGACATGCTCACTTTGGGGACAGCAATATGCACAGAAGGAACACAGAAGGAAACTGCTTTTTGGGCATGTGCATGGAATAGTAGCAAACGTTTATGAATAAGAACAAGAGGAGGAGGTCTTGATACAGTCTTTGACTATGGGACCTCTTTATTTATACTATGCACATGTAACTTTCAGTATTTTTACCAACAGATAAATTAGGAAAAATAGGTTGGCCCAAGCATGGGCCCCGAAAGCCTTGAGGATTGAATATAAGAAACGGTCTATAGAAGAATTCTTTAAGTAAAAATTGCACAGCTTTCTAGAATATTAAAAAAAATAGCTGAAACCTTACCGCGAGATGCGGACTGATAAACCAGAAAGGAAGCAAGAAGGAAAGGAGAGTGGCAACGGCGCCTTGGAGCTCGCACACCAGCACGGAGAGAGCATGTGAGGTAGCGTACAGCTTTTCTCCGCTGGTTAACGCAGCAGCATGAAAGTACTCTCCTTTTCCTTTTATATGCCTAAACCCGCAAACAGTATTTGCGACATCACCGACGACCACGCTTGCATCTTCATGTACCAAAAAAAAAAAAAAAACTGGCGAATCACGGATATACGCGCGGCTTTCGGCGACATGTGCACGAAATTTGAATTTCGCGGTCTTCCCACCTACCCAGTGTCGCGCCGCTCGCCACAGGCGGCGCTGAGCAGCGCAGCACCGTAGAGTTACTGTATATGCTACCTGCGGTAGCACATACAGTAACTCTACGGTGCTGTAGAGTTACTGTATGTGCTACCGCAGACTGTATATGCTACCTACGGTAGCATATACAGTAACTCTACAGCACCGCTGCTGCTCAGTGGCGCCACCTGTTCACTGCATGGAGCCTATTGCGCCTTCGTGACATGCTCACTTTGGGGACAGCAATATGCACAGAAGGAAACTGCTTTTTGGGCATGTGCATGGAATAGTAGCAAACGTTTATGATTAAGAACAAGAGGAGGAGGTCCTGATACAGTCTTTGACTATGGGACCTCTTTATTTATACTATGCACATGTAATTTTCAGTATTTTTACCAACAGATAAAGTAGGAAAAATAGGTTGGCCCAAGCATGGGCCCCGAAAGCCTTGAGGATTGAATATAAGAAATTCTTCAAGTAAAAATTGCACAGCTTTCTAGAAAAAAAGAAATGAAATAGCTGGAACCTAACCGCGAGACGCGGACCGATAAACCAGAAAGGAAGCAAGAAGGAAAGGAGAGTGGCAACGGCGCCTTGGAGCTCGCGCACCAGCTATAGCCTTGATGTCGCACCTTAAAGAGAGACTACATTGTATACTAACCGAACCAGACTGAACTTGACAGTCTTCAAAAACTTTTACTGCACCACAATGACCCAAGTACGAGAAAATGCTTTGAAATTCATCACACCACACTGACGTAACGAAGCCAGCGCAAAATTAAAAAAATTGAAGTTAAGATTTCATTTTCTTACTGCAAAATAAAAAAAAAAAAGAGTTCTGAAAGAATACTTTTGATTTAACGTTTCCTTCTAGCATCCTTTTAAAGCCGGCTGTCCTTGCAACGCTCTTTTAACGAAACTGAAGCCCAGAAACCATACGACCTGGACAACCAAATTATGCCTTTCAAAGGCTTGACCTCTGAAAACTTGCTGCCTTTTCTGATGGGTGTGCGCGGTCCTTTTACAGTATACAATATGCTAGTACATGTACTTTGGCTCCTTCATTATTGGATAGAACTCACTGATTCCCGATTTTTGCACTCCTGAACAAGCTTTATAAAAATCAGATTAAATTTTTCCCCGAAGTTCGCCTCTTTTGTAAAGGATAATAATAATTGTGTGTGTTACAAAACCAATGAACACTGCCCACCTTATGCGAGCAAGTGGAAGATATATATCAGAAGTAGTTATTTATATATGAATATGATACATATAGGCTTCATCTTCCCTAAACACTCTAGTGAAGACCGCCGCATTCAATATATATGTGCAGAGCACCTGCCAGCCTCGAGTGAACAAAAGCTTGTTGCTTTTTTTAGTAGCCACATTTACATGAATTTGACAATGGCCAGTCCTTCACATTCCCAGCGTGTCGCATACGTGTAGGGGGGTAGTTTAATGAAAGGAAAATGTAGAGAGGTCGGCCGGATAATGGAGCATCTGGCCTGCTACTATACGTAAGGGAAGGGGAAGAGGGGAAGAAAAAGGGTCACAATGGGGGATGATAATGGGAGGAACGAGGTGAATGACACATTACACAACTAATATCACAGGCGTGAGTCCAGGCCCGTGTCACATAGGAAACGTGACAGTGCACGCATTGTCTCTGTCGTCTGCCAACTCTGTGGCCACGCGCCTAGTAAGAGGTCCTGACAGTGGTCCATTGTGTAATTGTCTCAATGTACCTGCCAATGTCAGTCTTTCTCGCGCATACTCAGGGCACACCACGAGCACATGTTCTATAGACTCTACCGCGCCACACACTGAACAGTCCGGGGAGTTTGTCCGTCCAATAATGTGCAAATATTTGTGCGTGAAGGCGACGCCTAATCGCAGTCGGTGTATCAGGCATGTATGAGGGCGTGGAATTCCACGCAGAATTGGAAATTTCATATCGGGATCCAGGCTTTTAAGGCGGACGTGACGAGCGTCTGGCTGGGCCCAGTATCTCCTCGTCGCACTCCTCATTAATTCCGACAGGAGGCATGTGATGTCCGGTCTGGAGAATGGCACTGCAGTTCGCAGGCCATTGCTGAGGGCGCGCCTTGCTGCAGCATCGGCCATCTCATTACCGTTGAGCCCACAGTGTCCCGGGATCCATTGGAACACTATGCGGTGGTGTTTTTCTTGAGCGTATGAAAGCAGCTCGGTGATCTGCAGGGCCAGAACCTGATATGCGGTGTGGCGCAGGAAGCATACCAAAATTTGCAGCGCGGGTTTGGAGTCCGTGAAAATGCACCACTCTTGAGGTCTTTCCCCGCAGATGTGGCGAATCGCTTCCCGAATAGCCACAAGCTCTGCAGTGGTTGATGTTGAATTATGGTCTAGTATGAAACCTCGAGTCATCTGTTGGGCTGGTATCACCACAGCTGCTGTCGATGCCTTAGGTGACACGGAGCCGTCTGTGTACACATGAACATATGTCTGGTATTCTGACCAGATGTACGCGAGAGCAAGTTGTTGTAGTCCACTGACGGGAACCAATGATTTCTTTAGTATGCCGGGGACATGTACGCACACGGAAGGTTGAACCATCACCCATGGTGGTTTGACGGGGTGATATGGAAGGGCATAGCCTGTTGTTATGTGGGGTAGATGGCAGCGGAGTGCACTTGTGAAACTGCTTTCCGGACGCTCATGCAGAACCGACGTCAATGGATGGCAATGGTGTCGTGTCAGTAAGCGTAAATACACACGAAGTGGTTCGTGGGACAGGTATATCGGTAATGGGCATACGTGGGCTTCCTCAATTGTGCCTTTGTTGGAGGCACGCCGTGGCAACCCGAGGCATATTTTGAGTGCCTGCGCTTGGACGCTCTCTAATGTCCGTAAGCAGGAAATGCTCAAGTTTGAGAGTATCGGAAGGCTGTATCGAATGTAGCCCACGAAAAGAGACTGATAAAGTCTTAGTAATGAGCCTTCCGTGGGGCCCCATTTCATGCCTGTTGCGAAGCGAAGAACATGGCAAAACAGATTAAGTTTTTGCTTCAACATGTTAACATGCCTCGTCCATGACAAATCGCGGTCAATGATAATGCCCAAGAATCTGTGGTGGGAGACATACGGCAATATGACACCGTTAATGGAGATCGGGTAGCGGCAGACGGATTTGCGCGTGAATGCAACCACAGCACATTTTTCGGCAGCTAAGCACAAGCCCTGACGCCGTATGTATCGTGAAGTAGATGACACAGCCCGTTGTAATTTCGCACGTAGTTGTGGGCATGTTGTACCAGAAGCCCAGATGCAGATGTCATCTGCATATGCACTGATGTGGATGTGAGGTGGAAGCTCACCCACCAGGCCAATCAGTGCCACATTAAATAATGTTGGGCTGAGAACCCCTCCCTGAGGAACTCCGCGGCATACCTGATGACGGTTAGTGTCTCCGTCAGGCGTGGACATGTACGTGTAAATGGCAATAATGTGCTAGGAGCCAATTGCAGCACTGACGCTGCCCTGCATTGCAGAGTAGGTGCGGCACTGAGAGGATCTTTTACTCAGTGACTTAACATTCAAAGAAGGGTGGCAGACTGGCATTGGTGGTATTCTGTTAATGTTATTGGAAACGTGTGGCACGAATCAGTAAAACAGGACAACAGACAAGGATGACAGGTCTAGAATGGACAAAGAAATGCTTAAAATGCACATGATGATGTATGTCAACAAGGGCTCGCAAGATAAGGAAAAGCATCTTGCCTCTTACGCTACTGTACAGTTTTACTTGTTAAATACAATGAAGAGAGACCCAAGAAGGGATTGCCTAACATGTCTCTATTTGTAGTTTCTTGTTTATTAAAGTATAAATAATGCCTGCCAATGAGAAATTGATCAAAAAGAAACCACTGCATGTGTCAATCGTTTGTGAAAGTTACCAGGAATAACCTAAACATCAGGCCACCAAACAGCAAAAACATTGATTTCTTCCTAGTCTTTCTGTTTAAACATCAGACTTTTTACCCCCCAAATTTAAAACAATGTAACACTGAAATACAAAGGACCCTAGCTATACTGTCCTTTTGATAAGCATGAAAGGAGTCATTTTAGGAATACTACTCAGACAAGACAAGTACCATACAAGAAAGCATGATACGCCCCTGTAGTCTTGCTTTCCTATTTAAACACTTTGTGCTTGACAGTAAAACATGTTCTTGGTTGCGGGGTTTGCAGTGAAACCGTATTCCAGAATTTCGCAAATGGTCAATTCTGACATTACTTATAAAATAATAATAATATTTGGGGTTTTACATGCCAAAACCACTTTCTGATTATGAGGCACGCCGTAGTGGAGGACTCCGGAAATTTTGACCACCTGGGGTTCTTTAACGTGCACCTAAATCTAAGCACACGGGTGTTTTCGCATTTCGCCCCCATCGAAATGCGGCCGCCATGGCCGGGATTCGATCCCGCGACCTCGTGCTCAGCAGCCCAACACCATAGCCACTGAGCAACCACGGCGGGTATTACTTATAAAAGGTGACAGTTGCTCCGTACGAGACTTGCAAATTATTTTTTGTCATAGCATGAGCCAAGTGAGGTACACCTCTGCGTCATTGAAAACAATGTTTATTTACAGGTCAACATGATGTGGAGGCAGCACAATGAGCTTGCTCAGCACACCAAATTCTAGAAAAAAAATAAAAGAAAAAGGGAGAAATGACCTTGCATCAGCTGTGCAGCAACATTCCATGAAATGGCTTGACAATTGCTTCAAAACTCGGGATGAGACACTGGCAAACAGTGCTGTGTAAGACACTTCTAAATAATAACTGTACTAAAAGAACTATTGTAAAAGCTACAAAGTTCACAAGGAAAAAAAGAAAGGCAGGCTGGGAGCAAAGGCTGGCTAGAAATGCACATTCTGTGCCGCACTGCATCCTTGAGCACTGATGGTTCCGATGACCGTGTCTGTCCCATTCCCAGCTTCTATGTACAACTCGGAAGTCCTGTGGCCTGGCTTCTAATGCACGTTCCAAGGCAGTCGCTGATCACACAAGTACTGCAAGAAGCAAATGAGGATTTGAAATCACTGCACGTCCAAACAGCACCGTGAACAAAGCTGTACCAAAATACAACATAGAGATAGCAGCAGTGGTATTCTTGATATCAGTTGATTGTTACCAGTACTAGCATCCATCACAATTATATTTGACTTTATACACAGTATGCGATGCTATAGTAAAACAGTAAAACATGTTGTGGGGCTAGTTGGTGCATAGCTTTCAATTGAATAAGTGCCAAAAGTGACGGCACACAAGAAGAAATACAGACAGGACAAGGCGCACGAGTAATGCTATGACGTAGGATCGTTCCACAACTGCGGCAAGTTGTTTTTTCACCCACTTTCATTTCCCTTAATTTATCATTTCTTTCATTAAATTAGTAAGAACAATTTCCCGCCTTGTCCTGTCTGTATTTCTTCTTGTGTGCCGTCACTTTTGGCGCTTATTCAATTGAATGCGATGCTATGAAGGCTTAGAGAGATTTCTATAACCGGTCATATTCATGACCAAAAAAATAATGCAATATATAAAAGAAATATATAGATATGCTTCCCGTATTTCCAAGCAACATTAAGGAGGCCGTGAAAAACTTTCTGAACACAGTAAGAGATGTTGCCGATCTGTACAAGAGGCTCCTGCGAACATATGAGCCAAATATTACTGCACTGCACGCAGCAGGGAATTTACAATCTCTCGCTGAAAACAGCGAAACATCGCTTGCTCTAGCCTCTACAATGTCATCATGCAGTGTCATCACAAGCAGCTGGAACCACCAACAGCTATTGGCTGATTTCATGATCGCGAGAACATTCTCAATTATACATAATTGCTAACTTTGAGCTAGATTAATGAAACATACACTTGTCTCGGACATCAGAAAGATAGAAAAATAATTTCGTCTTTGCACTGCCAGTCTACGCACGACAGTTGTGCATGGCTGCGTCTGCCAAGCGTGGCCTCTGATAGAGTAGCAGCATGCTGCGCAGTGCAGCCTGCCCTGGCTGTCATGGGGTGCCGCAACAAGCCCTTTCACTGCAACGAGCCCTTTCGCCGCAACGAGCCCTTTCACCGCTGAGACACTGAACTTTTGGGTGGGGCTTTGCGCACTTGGCTTCCCTCCCATGTAGCTTTCAGTGCACTAGTGGAAACACGGACAGAAAGCCGCATATCTTCAACCAAGACCAATTGGTAGAATAAGCTGACATCCCCTCATTGGTGCACCTGAGATCTTTGTATAAAGACGGGACGGTGGTTTTAAATTTTGTTATAACAGCATTTAGGATACTATATGTACATCACGATCCCACGCTTTCGCACGAGTAATGCAATGATGTAGGATCGTTCCCCATCTGCGGCAAGTTGTTTTTTCACCCACTTTCATTTCCCTTAATTTATCATTTCTTTCATTAAATTAGTAAGAACAAGTAATTTCCCGTGTTGTCCTTGGTGTTGATGTTTGTTGGCTTCTATGCTGTGAGAGATATATATATAACTTAAAAAAAGCTGCTCTGGATTTGGTTTTAGTGTAGCAGAAGAAAAGAATTGGCACACGTATGAAAACACCTTTACTGATGCACACGCATATACTAATGTTCCCGTCACGGTATGGCCTTTCTGTGTGCCTCATAATTGGATCATGGTTTTGGCATGTAAAACCCCAGATTTTAATTTTATTTGTACGGCCTTTGTCACATCTAACTCTGGAGGGGGGGCTCTAAACGTAGCCACACAGCCTAAAATTGACAACTGCGGACCAAACTTCACTACACAAACACGCCAATGCACTCGTGAGTGGGGGCTCCAAACATAGCCACACAGCCTAAAATTGACAACTGCAAACCAAACTTCACTACACAAACACGCCAATGCACTCGTAAATTCTCATATCTGCATGTAAGAAACAAATAAATTCTTTTTTTTTGTGAAACCTCGGGTTTGTACCCTTTTTATCACGGGTAATTAATGAGATGTAAATTCCATTCAATGTGGTAAACAGGAACATCAACTTGGAAATGACACATGTGGTGGGACAAAAGGTATAAGAACAGGACAGATGCACTTCAGTCATCAGGTACTGTGTATGCCGAGAGATACGGGGAACGAGATTACATGCCACAAAACACTTACCATATCATTCTGAAATATATATAAAGATATTTTCAGTGCCACATCACTGAGTCCTGATGCACAGGTGTTGAGCAACGGCTGTGCTACAATGCTGACCATGCGGCTATCAACAAAAGGATAAACCCCACGGTTTGCTTTTTGAAGATGACACTGCAGTCTTTTGTACGTACGAAAACGATGAGCCAGTGGAACCTGACAGCATGCTGAAAATAGGTTCCACGAGGTTTCACCTTTGTGTTGCGCGAGAGAGCAATCTCATTCTGGTGAAGTTTAACATGAGGAGCAAAAAAACTGAGTTATTCACAACATTCGGAGTTCATTTAAAATTGTTTGTGCTGCCAGGAACTTCAGCCAATTGTGTATGCTCAGATGAAAAGTACGGCGCCACATATAAAGTCAGAACTTTTCAAGAGAAAAAAAAAAATACTGTGCAAACGACAGGTGCCAAAGCACCCTGTACCACCATTCAACCAGCATCTCAAATTACACAACGTAATGCAAAACGTAAACACAACGTAAACATAACGCAAAATAAGCTAAAATCACTGCAAACACGAAGTACTGATCACCTGAAAAAAAGAGTTTATAAAATCATTTTATTTCTATGTACAGTACTGTCCACTATAAAAGGAAACATCCAATTAGTATTGAAAACAACATAACTTGAATGTATCATCAACTTTGCAAGAAATTAAGTGTTTGGTGTGACAAGCCTGGTAGAACTATAACAGCGAAGAATTATCACCAAGGTCATAGTATCAAAAATGACTTAACCAGTACTGAAATACCGAAAGAGCACGAACACATATTTTCAAAGTTTTAGAAACTCTACCACACGCTTCCTGCACATAAAAGGAGAACTTAGCAAGCATGAAGGTTGGAAAACACTTATATTTTCATTTGATACAAAAGTTCGTCTAGCAATGCTGAACCTGACATCGTCGACATCATTATCACATCATGAGAGAGAGCTAAGTTCGCCGATGTTGTGCATATGTATGATAGTGTTGCTCACACACACACACGCACACAAATGTTGTGCATGTTTCTTCTAGTAATGCTTGCATTTGGGAGTGCAATAATTGCAATAACAAGGCAAGCCACTGTATCATGATGTCACGAAGCATCCGCCTCCTCCTTGCCTAAACAGAAACTAATCTCCCTCAATTTCCTTTCTAAAAGTTCGCAAAGAGGTGCGAGGTAGGACTGGGTAGCTTATCTTACAAAATGGGGTAACAGCACACCCACACACAGAAAAAAAACGTAAAAAAAACAAAAACAACGAAGGAGACAGAAGAAGCACCTCACGAGGACCGTCTTTTGACTTCTCTTTTCTATATCATTCAATTTTTAACATTTCGCTTTCCCTCACCCTGTCCCTTGTTTTTTTCCCCCATGGAGGCGGGGGAGCATGAGCTTTACACATAAACACTGTCAAAGAAAGCTGTTGCTACACTGACGAAAACAAGCCCCATTGTTGAGATGGTGGCTCTGGAGACAACTCTTGCTTGACCACTGTTGACCACATCGTCTCCACGTCCCTGTAAACCTGCCTGGTTTGGATTTGTAGAAGGAAGTACTTATGCTGCTGTGTACTGTTGTGTTATACAGCTGTCTTACCAGTACTCACGTATGGGGCAGAAACCTGAAGGCTTACGAAAAGGGTTCTACTTAAATTGAGGACGACGGAACGAGCTATGGAAAGAAGAATGATAGATGTAACGTTAAGGGATAAGAGCAGATTGGGTGAGGGAACAAATGCAAGTTCATGACATCTTAGTTGAAATCAAGAAAAATAAATGGGCATGGGCAGGACATGTAATGAGGAGGGAAGACAACCGATGGTCATTAAGGGTTACGGACTGGATTTCAAGAAAAGGGAAGCGTACCAGGGGGTGGCAGAAAGTTAGGTGGGCGGATGAGATTAGGAAGTTTGCAGGGACAGCATGGCCACAATTAGTACATGACCGGGGTAATTGGAGAAGTATGGGAGAGGCCTTTGCCCTGCAGTGGGTGTAACCAGGCTGCTGCTGATGATGATACTGTTCAGTTGCAGTGGAGTTCAGTGTTGTTGTGCGGGTGGCTACACGCAAGCACCACGCGGTGTCGTCAAAATAGATGCGCGGCTCGACAACACGCCGGCGGAAGAGAGTTATAGCCGTCAGTTGTGGCCGGTGGGGGAGCAGTGGTTTACGGAGCGCACTGAAGCGGTTTGAGTTGGGGCTTCTGCAGTTCAGTTCGTGGAAGCAGTTGCCATGGCTCTGTAGTCAACCCACTGCCACTGGATCGCACCGATGCCAAGACATTCCAGACCAGATGCTTCAACATGCGTGGTTGTGAGAAAAGAGATACGCTGCACTGCAAAGGACTTGTGGCAATGGTCTCAGGATGTTGGAATTCCGGCCAGTGTCACCTTGGAACCCTGCTGTGTGCACACCGCATGCACCCGCAGCGTGACTGGATGAAAGATGGGGCGAGGGTGATGTTGAGGATGCTTTAAAGTACATGCAGGGCCGTTGGAAGCAGATTTGGTGGAGATTTGGCTAACAAAGAGATGATCAAAATGTCATCGTGACGTTTGACGTGCAGTCCTGTGATGTCTGTGTAAAAAGTTTCTATTCTATTGCTTGAGTATTCCATTTTAATAAACAGTTAATCCCTTGCAATCGGCGTCCCAGCCTTGCCTACTGTAGTGCGACTTCGCGACATCCACAACACCTTCAAGTTTCACTCGCTGGCATCGACGCGAATATTAAGTGGCACAGTCGACAGGGTTGTGGCATTTTCCTACTGAAGACAAGTGACATTTCGGTTGCTTGGGCAGAGAGCAAACAGGCGGGGGAACGTTTCGAGCCCCTAAGAAAAGAAATGACATCAATGTCAGAAGGACGGCGCAGGAAGCTATGAGCGAGGCTGCGAGTTGGACAGTGAGCAGCAAGCTCATTGTTGGTGAGCACAGCTGCAGGAATCTCGAAGACATGCACACCACAAGAATGCCGGAGACGTCAAAGGTGGCATAGCAGCGTAGCGCTGCGGAGTTTGAGTTGGCAACTCTAATGACGTGAACCACACGAGCACTGGAGACGTCGAGGGCAGCGTAGAGATGGTAGCGACGTGGACCTTGAGATCAGTGAGAAGCCTGGGAAAGGAACCAGAAGTTCGCGGATTTGTTTTTGCAATGAACAACTGAGCAGGTGCTGTTACGGCGACCTGCCAGGAGCACCACAGGAGGCCAATAGTGTTCCGTGGAGGTAGTGCAAGCGGCGGAGACAAGAGTGGTCAAAGTAGGGCACCTATCTGCTGTCTCTTGGTCCACCATGTCAAGCTAGCGCCCGAGTGATTTCTTCTAGTTAAAGGGAAGTTCACAGGACGTCTCACTGTGGCTGAGTGACATGACCAGTCAGGAAGGCGAAAATGTGTGAATTAGACAGCGTGAGCAGTTGCTCACAAAAGATGCGTTTTAGCTTGAGAAGCTCAGAGTCACGCTAGAGATGGAAAAAAATTAAACACGCTCAAATGCAGCTTCAACCTCTGGTGGATGCACAGCATTGGCAAACGAAGTTGTCGGGGATCAAACTAGAGGAGTATGTGAAAGAACTGAAGGTAGTCCTCGATACACTGCCAGAGGCAGATCCCACAGTGCCCGCATGGTTTAAAGGTGCAGATACTCTAACTGAAACACTGCGAATCCCCAAGGATATTCGTGGAGTGATCTTGCTCCCGTTCCTGAATGAGAGCATATGGCGCAAGCGAGTTGGACGATAATGCGATGCCATACCCTGAACTGAAAGGAAGCATTCTAAAGGTAGTTAAAACAACTCATAATGAGTATCGACATTTATTCCTGTGTGTGAAGAAAGAACAGGGCGATTCATGGCATCAGGTGGCGACCAGGTTGGAGACCTTGTTCTCATACGACCCGATGCGTAGGGATGTCACTACCTTGAAGGTTATAAAAGATCTGGCTATCACCGACAGGCTTAAACGAATATTACCCGAAGTAAGGAGAAGCAAGAATGCAGAATGAAGCATAGAACTGGCTTGTCGCTAGCGAAATTGCTGAGCTAGCTATATGACGAAAGCAGATGCGTGGGCGGAACTCGTGAGCATTTGGATAAGCCACTACATGAAGGAGACAGAAGAGTAGGTGAGACAAGTGGCCAAGCAGGGAATGCAGACAAGAAAATCTCAGACAGGAGCTATCCGATGGTTCCAATACATGAAGTTCGGACACTATGCCAAAAACTGTCCAGACCCTTGGGTAGGGGGTTCGATGAGAAGCAACAACAGAAAGAGAGCAGCAAACTGGTAGCAAGGGCAGAGATAGCTGTATTCGACAGCTTTGAGCCACAGGGAGAGTCAAGTGAAAGAGCAGATGAGCAAGCGGCATTGGAAGCGTTAAAGTGGGTAGATTTGGAAGTTGGAAAGCATTCCATTGAGGCCTGCCTCGATTCAAGTGCAGAAATAACTGTGTGAAGAACAGAGATATTGAGCGAAATTTGTAAAAGTGGGAGTTCAGGTAAAATTAAGTCAAAAGGCGCATTTGGCCAGGTTGTTAACGCTGGCTTGTTTTATGTACCACTGTCTCTAGCTGGAATGGCCAAAGGTGGCAACTAGCAGGTGCTGACTTAGGTTAGGTTTGGTGCCATCAGAAGGTGTAGGTGTATTGTTGTGCGGTGCCGTGGCTTTTGAAGACAGCCTATCACCGCTGGACTGCACCCATGCAGAGATGTTCCGTGAGCGGACCAGATGCCTCAACGTGCGTGGAAGTGTAATAATAATATTTGGGGTTTTACGTGCCAAAACCACTTTCTGATTATGAGGCACGCCGTAGTGGAGGACTCTGGAAATTTTGACCACCTGGGGTTCTTTAACGTGCACCTAAATCTAAGCACACGGGTGTTTTCGCATTTCGCCCCCATCGAAATGTGGCCGCCGTGGCCGGGATTCGATCCCGCAACCTCGTGCTCAGCAGCCCAACACCATAGCCACTGAGCAACCACGGCGGGTACGTGGAAGTGTTTTCTATGGGGGGACTGTGTCTTACAAGGTTGTGAGACAAGAGACCCATCGTGCTGCAAAAGATTTATGGGAACGATCTTGAGATGTTGGAACTCTGGATAGTGTCACCCTAAAGCCCCCGTTGCGTGGCGAAGGCCATGTTGGGGATGCTGCTTTTAAGTACATGCAGGACCCTTGGAAGAGGATTCGATGGAGATTAGTCTATGAGGAAGAAGATAAAAATTGCAGTCATTGTAACTTTTGACTCTTAGTCCTTTGATGTCTGTGTAGAGCATGCTATCACTTGCTTATTCTATGCCAATTGGTTTTGCCCACCGAAAACTTACTTCCACGATATTTCTTCCATCTTCAGAATTCTGAAAAGTAGATTTGTGCAAATATAAATTTTTTGGTTCTAAGCGAAGCCAAAGCGAACAGTAATTAGTATCAAATATTTTCAAAGCGAATTGTTTGAATATTTGTGGAAGCTGCATAAAACCTTGACAATAGTGCCAGATGTTGCCAAATCTAAGAAAGGTCGGTTCATTACGGGTTCATTTCTGTGCTTTGTTCTTTACTTAAATAAAGAACAGGTTCGTTTCTGGAGTCACTTTATTTTCACGGTGTGGTTATTTCGATACTTTCATGCGAAAATGCTAGTTCAGCATTTCTTACAACTACAGCTGCAGAGAAAACTTGTTTACAGGCTCTTGCTAACTCTTGTGCTTCAGTCTACTTAAAGGGACACTAAAGTGAAAAATGTTTTTTTCTGCATCAGTAAATTACCGTTCTACAACACCAAAAACACCACTCTTACAACGATAGGACATTTGGTAAGCCAGAATAAGCGCAAGAACGAAATACGGGTGGCGACGCCTACTTAAGTTGCATACACCGATCCCAGTGAGAAAAGCACAGCCATCCTAGTCCGAAGCAACATTGCTGCAACGCAGCACATTACCATTCAGAGAGGGTGTGAACACGTTCTCTTGGAAATTCACAGCAGAGGCATAGGAAGCAAAAACAACATCTTTATACTCAACGCATACTGTCGGCCCTCCAAGAAGAACCTCGACATAGAGGGCACATTACTCGACAGCAAGAGAGAGGCGGGCAGCCGACCCCTATTGATATTAGGAGATTTCAATGCGCCTCACACAATATGGGGTTACAAATTTTGCTCCAAGAGAGGCAGGGTGCTGGCGAACCTCATGGATCAGCACACATTAGCTCTACTCAACGAACCAGACACTCCCACCCGCATGGGCACAAGTACAACCCGGGACACCACTCCAGACCTTACCCTGCTGAGTGGAACCTTGGACGTGTCGTGGCAGAACACAGGCGTGAACCTGGGGTCGGACCACGATATCCTCAGTATTACGATCAGGGGGCCCGCCTTCAAGGCCCGAATGGGAACAACAAAGATAACTGCCTGGGACAAACTTCGAAAAAGGCAAGCAGCCGATGAAGACGAGGACACGAACAGCACCAAATCGTATGGGGAATGGGCTAAGGAACAACTCGAGCTGGTAGACAAATACACCCAGAAAATTGCGACCACACTGCAGACACCCTGTGTGGACGCAAAGCTTGCCCACCTTTGGGAAGCACGACACAGCCTCACCAGACGCTGGAAGAAACAACGACACAACAAGAAACTTCGCAAACGCATCCATGATCTTAACAAGCAAGCAGCTGAATACGCGTCCAAGCTGTGCAGAGAGAACTGGCTGAGCGTGTGTGATGGACTGCAGGGCACCCTTTCTACCAGGAAGACGTGGTGCCTCCTTCGTCACCTGATCGATCCTCTCGGCAGCAAGAGCGCCACTAATCGAAGCCTCACACGCACCCTCAACAACTATACTGGGGATGCCGACAAACTCATCAACGACCTGAAGGCCAAGAACCTGAAAACGGAGAAGGGTGATATCGCACCTCCCGACTACGCAGGACCTACCAATGAAGCGTTAGATAAGCCATTCACTGACACCGAGTTGATCTCAGCAATCTCCGAGAGCAACAGGGGCAGCGCGCCGGGACCCGATTCCATTACCTACAAGTTACTTAACAACCTCGAGCACAAGGCCCGCAGACAGCTGCTCGGGTATATGAACCGAGTCTGGGAGTCTGGCAATCTTCCACACGAATGGAAAGAGGCAGAAGTCCGCTTCATACCCAAGCCTGGTAAGACACCTCACATCGACAACATGCGACCGATATCCCTCACGTCCTGCGTGGGGAAGGTCATGGAACGTATGGTACTTAAGAGGTTGCAGCGACATCTTGATGCCACCGATCAGATGCCAGAGACAATGTATGGCTTTAGGCAACACCTGGGCACCCAGGATGTTCTCGTACAACTCAACGAACTGGTAATTAAGCGAGCAACGAAGCAGGCGCCGCGAGCGATACTAGCGCTAGACCTCACAGGGGCATTTGATAACGTCACACATGAAAGTGTCCTCCGCAACCTGCACAACACGGGTTGTGGAGGGAAAACTTACAACTACATCCGAGACTTTCTTCGTGACCGAACGGCAAGGATCAGAATAGGAGAGGAGACATCCCAACCGATCTACCTGGGGGATCGAGGAACGCCGCAAGGTTCGGTCCTTTCCCCCCTGTTATTTAACATGGCTCTCTTGCCGTTGCCCAAGCTTCTCGAATCAATAGATGGTCTGGGCCACGCATTATATGCCGACGACATCACCCTCTGGACTGCGAGGGCAGGGTCGGATGGCTGGATAGAAAACACGCTCCAAAAAGCAGCTGACACGATCAACAGCTATGTGAAGACATGTGGCCTTTGCTGTTCGCCTCAAAAATCGGAGCTGACCGTTGTCAGACCACGTGCATCAAGTACCCAAGCAGAAAATATAGAAATCACTTTGGAAGGGAACCGGATCCTCCCGGTACCACAACTCAGGATCCTGGGCCTCCTGATCCAGGCAGACGGCAAGGCAACAGCCATGATTAGAAAAATGAAGCTCACGTCAGACCAAATCTTGAACATGATCAGACGAGTGGCCAACAGGCAGAGGGGTCTGAAGGAATCGGACACCTTGCGCCTCGTTGAGGCCTTTGTTATATCACGAATCGTCTACGCGGCGCCGTACCTGCAGCTCCTCAAGAAGGACGTCTTACTACTTGACGCAATAATCAGGAAAGCCACGAAGCAGGCCCTGGGTATTCCCATACATTCATCCACGACAAAATTACTTCAAATGGGAGTGCACAACACAGTAGCCGAGCTCGTAGAAGCCCACCTATCCAATCAAAGGGTACGCCTTAGCCAGACCAAGGCGGGCAGAAGCGTCCTCCGCAAGCTAGGATGGCAAGAATCGCACTACACCCGCCACGACCAATTACCCGAAAAGCTGAGTGAGAAGTTGGAATGCAAACCACTACCACGCAACATGAACCCCACAAGGCATGCCGGACGACGCGACGCCCGCGCAAGAGCCATCTCCAGGACCCTGGAGGAAGACGACACTGTTTTATATACAGACGCCTCTCTATCGAAACGCTCCACGAGGGCAACAGTCGTGGTCACCGGGCTAGAAAAGCTGGTCACCTGCGCATCAATCTACACTCCGTCTTCGGAGGAAGCAGAAGAAGCAGCGATAGCTCTCGCACTCCTGCAACCAAACGTCACCAAGATCGTCACGGACTCACAGGCTGCATACAAGAACTACAGATCTGGCTGGGTGTCCCTTGGGGCACTAAAAATTCTTGGTAAAGCTACGCCTCCTAAACAAGCAATCGAATTAGTTTGGGTCCCGGCTCACTCCTTAGTTGAGGGCAATGAATATGCTCATCAACAGGCCCGAGCGCTAAACTTCCGGGCCAACGAGGAGGAGGCAAGGGGATGGCAACCCATCACAAATTACAGAGATATAGTCAGATATTACAGGGACGGCAGGAAGACTTTCCCGCACCCCCACCACTCCTTGACCAGAGCCGAACAAACAATATACAGGCAAATCCAGGCAGGATCCTTTCCCCACCCCTGCCTCCAGAACAAAATGTACCCAGAGAGATATAAGAACACATGTCCTCACTGCAATGCATTAGGCACCCTTCGGCACGTCATAGGAGAGTGCAATTTTTCCATTGACCACCCCCCACCTATACCCATAACTAACCGCCCTGCTATCCCCACTCTTTCCGAGCGATGGGAGATCATGCTGTCCAGCCCCGCCCTGGAAGACCAGCTCCGACTGATCCACAGGGGCCAGGCGGCCCTGGAAGCATATGGAGCCCGCGAAGAGGGAGCCACCCCATCAGACGCTTAACGCATTTCAGTTCACAACGGACCAGTAAAGTAGTTTCTCTCTCTCTCTCTACTTAAGTTGCCGTGCCCGGGGGTTGTGACGTCTTGGATTTTGATGGCATCTTTTAGGGCCTACTAATTATATATAACGGTACAGATTGACTACATTGTGTTCTAGAGGAACCAAATATTAAACATGGCAAGCTTCGGGAACCTTTATTCAGCCAATGCGGCCCAAATGCGAAAACATGCTTTGGAATCCCTGACGTCACGCTGACGTACCGGTGCTGGGGTTTCGGCGCGAATACTGATACTTGGACCTTCATTTTCTCATCTAATAATCAAACTATTTTTTTTTGTAATGACTACCTGCAGGGTTCTCAAACAATGCTTCTTTAGTATAAACTGATTTATTGCCTCGCTTTAGTGTCCCTTTAATATACTGTGGTGGTTGGGGCTGTGGGTACGTTACGCGTTTGCCCATCGTGCGTTGTCACGATGCTGTGATGTGTGAGCTTTACTGCACGACGGCGGCAGTTCATACCGTGTTGCACAAATTCAACTTCTGTAAGCACACAGACGAACTTGATAGGCACACTTGCCACTTTTGTTGTCCTCAGTCTAGCCTGTGCGCATGATCTGGGACCCGATCACCGATCAGCGGCAAACTTCCCAAAACGTCTTGCCGTCCACTGCCGCGCCTGCCATGGCTGTCAGGCCTAACCAGCACTGTTTTGCTAGGTGTCGGCCACCAAAGTTTCGGCTTAGTTCTGTGTCGACGCAAATCTATTTACAGAGGCCTTACGGTTCTTGGGAAACCACACGGCTGTTGCGAATAATACGTCTGAATAATCGAGCAGGTGCATCAGCAGACTGTACACGAACTTGTTTTTGCCCTGTCTTGGCTATGAGTTTATGAAGTGACTTTCTCCCCAACAACGAAACTGTTGATTCTGTTTTGAAACTGACCAATTTTTGAGTGTATAACATGCACTAAATTTTTAAAAATTTAGCAGTAAAATCGAGGTGTGGTCTACATGCAAATTTAAACTTTTGGTGTCGCTTCACGGCAACGCAAATATCGCCTCGAGATGTGGTTTCACACTTGCGTGACCCGCTGTACAGTGAAGCCACCTTTAAGACAGTGTTCTCCACCATCAAAGTCGCCAAAGAGGTGGGGAACAGAGCCGGTGGCTGAAGATACAATGCGGGTGATTTGTGCATCCACGCATAGAGGTTGTTTTTACAAAGATTTGGGAGTTGTATGCAGTTACTTTCGCGGGTTATACATGCAGAACTTTCTTTTCTTTCCGGGGTGTTGTGACTGAGGGTACGGCATATATACAGAAAAATATGTATATTCGTTCGTGTTGAATGCTTTGAAAACTACGAATACTAATATTTGAGCAGCAATGAATATTGGATAACAGAATACTGGATTGAATATTCTAAAATAATGACTATTCGCACAAGCCTAAAGAAAAGCATACTGCAGCAGAATGGATTAATAACCGTATTTGCACGTAAATAACGCCATCATGAATTCAAAGGGGTACTTTCGGTCTCTCAAAAGAAGAACAAAAAGAAAGTGCATTATTAAGATTATAACGCAAAGCGACGCTGCAACGAAATAGGAAACGACACATAAAAGCGCATGCCCGCAGAGCTTTATTCATCGCCACTGTGAACTGCTGTCACAAAATAAAGTGAAGGGACGAGTGCGTGCGCAATTTAGTCACTTTCGCTGCTGAAGTCTTTTGTCACTTTCGGGATGAATGGCGTTGTCCTCCACGCCACCAAGGTTACTGGACAGGCAGCACTTCAGAAATGCCCTCGACATAGTCAAAGAGGGCAAAGAATTTCACGCACTGTGTCTGCTGATCTACTGTGCATCTTTGATAACCACTCGCTTCGCAGTGATTGTCTTGTTCAAGGTTGCAATTAATATGCCGTAAAGACACTGATGCAGCCCTAACAATGTTCCAAATTGGGGCAAGAAAAACGGCGCAAAATACACAGTGGCAACGCCCAGCTCGCGCGCTCTTGCGCAAGGTGAATTCGCAGCGCTAGAAAGAAGAAGAAAAAAAAAAGGCGTCATAATTGAGTCACCCAAATATAATGCCAGGTGCGTTCTGACACTGGAAATTTTGGAGAGGAATTCGTTATGTTCGTGCAAATACGGTAATCCTGCAGTGAGTTTTGTCATTTAAGGAATGCGGACTCCATGCGACAGCTCTCGACGGGGACGTCATTGTATGAGAACGTCAACTATTTAACGTCTAGCATATGTGGAAACAAGCACCCTTCAAGACACTTGAAATACATGCTGGGTGCAAAGCACCCAGCATGTATTTCAGACAAGGAAAGAAGTGAACCTGTTATATGCACAAGATACTAGAGCAAACACCAAGACATCTATCTTAAACTAATTTTTCTAATACACCTTACACATTTTACTCTAACTCGCAGCACAGCTCCAATCAAAAGTGTCTCAAGATGTTTTCAACATATTTTAAATATAATTATTTTCATCTGTGCTTTTGATGTAGTTGTGTACACAGTGAAAAAAGGGGTTATCCTAAATTGCACAGGGCGCTGCGTTGGTTGCGACTACTTATTCTCAAGGGTTTGAAGCGTTCGGACCTCCATTTATGAAACTTAAACATTATGTTAAAATTGTCATATCACTGCTGCTTTAACAATGAACCGCATTGTCTATGCATAAGAACAAGTGGTATTCAAAGAGATGTCAAAGAATACATATGTCATGAGAGACACTTACAGTCATTCTTCTGCCTTGCAGCCTTCAATGCCTACGAGAGAGGGAGAGAAATCAATGAACAAGTGAGAAAATACTGACAGTGGCATCAAAAGTTGGTGACAAAACACAATTTACATTATAACCTGCACGGCTGCTGCGCCATAAAAATCCTAAATCACCATCATACTCTAAGAAAGAAATTCTTGGTTTCAAGATGCTCAGTATTGTGCTTCCTTGATTCCCTTTTCATAGACAAACATTTCACTGTGACATACAACTTTTGCTGAAATCAACTAATTTTACTGTTTCGACAACTTCCAAGGATAACAGCAATGAGATCTCACAAAACCAGTAGTGCATGTTACTAGAGTGCGGCAAAGCCGTGAGGCAAGGAACCAACCATACTTTTAATTAACAGTGTTCAGATTGCTCTGAAGAAGAAAACAAGCACCCATAGCAGTGTGTTGCGCAGTTTTGGAGTTTCCTCTACAAAATTACTAGTGGGAACCCCGGTGCTGGTGTCTATGGCACTTGCAAGCATGGCAACCAAGTTAGCATGAGAATGAAGGGCAGTACATATGGATGTGCCTAAACTTCGTCCTTCTGGCTTCAAACGACCTCGCAGCTTTGCACACTGACAATTTTCAACAAAACATTGCCTTATAAGTGTGACAATCTGCAAATATAGAAAGAGGGAGCATAATAATGCCACAGGAACATCAGAAGCCATAAACATGAAGATATTGATTGCAGTTCCCGCTATAGTAATTTTTGTACGAACATCTATGCTGCGCAGCTACAAAATAATGTTGGCGTGATGTCAATCCCAGGGTCTGAGAGGGCACACTGGAAGCTGCCCCAACGGCTTTGAAGTGTGCGAAGAAAACACAATAAAACTGGAGCAGCACATAGCGTACGCTATGTATGTGAAGCAACAAGTAGGCGCGAAGGTTCAAATCAGATTGGCTCTGGATAATGTGCACTTCCAGCGCACTGTAATGGCGGCTACTGTTACTAAAAGGTGGACCAGTTAAATAGTGACATTATACAACGTGTTCACGGGTCTAAGGAAGACACAGACAGACAACCAGCAGATGCCCTGTGCATTTTGTGTTGATGTCAGTCTTCTATAATGTTGCAGCAATGTTTCATAATGAAATGGCCAGTGCCTTTTCTTGTTCCTACATGGAAAATGGATTTTTTTTAGGTGTTTCTGATGCCCCCATTTGCATCTTGCACATTACTGCACTGAGCTTTCTCTGTAGCTACACTATTGGTAAAACTTTTTTCTTTCTGCACGATAATAAATTTAGCTGCAGTTGGCCTTTAAATCGCATGCCAGCTGTGCCGTACAATAAAGAGACGGCAAAAAACAAACAAACAAACAAAAGAAGGGGGGGCAGTACAGATGCAAATAGGTGGGATGTGCACTCACTTTCCTTATGGCCGTCCAGTCTTCCAGGATCTCGTTTTCTCGCAACATGTACACGATGTAGGGCCGTGCATGAAGACAGTCAAGGAAAGGACACAAAACACAAGTGTGCGCCATGATCATGCAGCAGACCATGCCCACTTCAGTACACAGGGCATCTTGCCCAGCTCTCTAAGTACTCCTCCTTTTATCCAAGTGTCACAACCTCGTAAGTTTAAAAGGGTATAGCAATATTCTAATTGACATTAAGAGAAAAAAATGCCACTGGGCAGGCCATGTGATGCGCAGGTTAGATAACCTTTGGACCATTAGGGCTACAGAATGGGTACCAAGAGAAGGGAAGCACAGTAGAGGACTGCAGAAGACTAGGTGGTGCGATGAAATGACGAAATTTGCAGGTGCTAGTTGGAATCGGTTGGCGCAGGACAAGGGTAATTGGATATCGCAGGGAGAGGCCTGCGTCCTGCAGTGGACATAAAATAGGTTGATGATGATGATGAAGTTTAATTTTTCCAGCTTCATCCCTCCATCTGATTGCCTGCTAGCATCAAGCACTGGTGCGGCACATCACGCTGTTGCACAAGCCTTATCAAATCCAAGCCAATGTTTTTTCCTTTGCTTTGCTTACATAATGGACAATACGAAAACTCGTGGATCAGCTCAGATTTGGGCAAGGGACAGAGACTGTCGTCAATGGCGCTGTCACTGTCACACGTACACAATTCTGCGCTAGTAAATTGGCACGCTTTCTGTGGCATTTCACAGCTGATGACGTGAAACCACACTATCACACTAGTCAAATTAAGAACCCTAAATTAGTTAAAAATCTGCAGACACGACGCCAAAAGAAACGGAGAAGATTGCAATAGCACGCATTTTCTTTTAATGCTAGCCCTGAGTGCTAATTTTTGATTGTGGCACACACACGCACTTCCCTAATGATCATTTACCTTTAGACACAGCCCAAAGGCACAAGGAAACTTGGAACAACAGAGATAGCCAAGCAATAGTTTGTTTTTAGATCATTGTTTTAGATCTGCTAATAATTGGTCTATTACCACACGTTAACCAAAATACGTTTTTGTAAGAAAACTTTGTCAGTCTAAACTGTCTTGGTGCTTCTTTTTAGTGTACACTGAGAAATACCACCTCTAGGTG
Source organism: Dermacentor albipictus (assembly GCF_038994185.2). Lineage (NCBI taxonomy): Eukaryota > Metazoa > Arthropoda > Arachnida > Ixodida > Ixodidae > Dermacentor > Dermacentor albipictus. The sequence continues at coordinate 38,811,554 of NC_091827.1, read as the reverse complement.
GTGAAACTTGAGCTTGAACAAGCCACTAGTCTAGCTGAAAGTCGTGTGTACCTGGCACACTTACGTATGCAACATTATGTTCAGTTTTAAGCTGGCTGACTACACTTGGTGCCTTGCTTCCCATTCGCAAGCGCACAGGTTGCATTACTGCTTGATTCTACTACACCTGAATTTAGCAACAAATTAATTCTGAGCTAAACAATTCGAACACACTTGAACGTTAGCCACAGAAGCAAAAACGCAAGATTGTGCTCTCCAATAGGATAAACTATACAAAGTGCAAAGGATATCGGAGACGGTGACGGGTTTCTTTCGCCTGTCAGTTGTCATCGAGTCCGTCTTGCGCCGGCTCTTCTTGTGGGTGATCTGTTCACTCCAGAGATCTGCAATGTGAAAACCATCCTCCAGTCTTAGCGCTACAAAATCAGGCTCCCGAGACAAAGAAACGAGATCTGTTTATGAATAAAAGCCAATACACAATTCAAACTTTGTCACTTCGCAGATCTAATCAATTCAGGGAGAAGAAAAATTTGGCTGGTGCGCCATGTTTTGAATGCATCCTTAAAAAAATTTCTTGCTAGCTCGTGCTCCAGTTAAGTGATAGTTTTCACTCAAGAAAGCAACACAGTAGGAATATATAACATTCCTGCTCAAAAACAGCATTTTTTTTTTCAGTTAAAAAATTAACGACATTATAGGGCACAACATGAATAAGATAGGAAGAAAAAAAAAAACACCTTTCTTGCTTTTTGCAAATTCTCACATGTTGACAAAAGCAGTCAACCAGGACACGTTACAATTACTGAATAACAAAAGTAAGGTTTTGCAATTTGTTCTTCCAACTGCTTTATGTGTGTGTGTGTGCAATTCTACTTGAAGTTCCATGAAAAGCATAAAAGATCTGCCTTTTTATGTGTATCTTTCCATACATCAGGTATGAACTTTCATCACCTAAGATAGTCATGCAATAGTTGTAGAGTACCTAAAGCAACTTCAGATAATTCGAACAACAATCTGCGGTCCCGAATAGTTTGCGCGAGTGAGTGAGTGAATGCAGGCTTCAAAACGCCATACGTACCTGACGTGATGTCGATGCTGTTGCGGTCTTCCTCGAGTCGTCTGATCTTATCCTCAAGTTCACACCGGATCGAGTCTCGCAGTAAATTTCGTTCACTCTGCAATATTAGGGAAAGTTTTAGTTCCATTTCACAAAAAAGCGAACTCCCTAGCAAGACTCTTAATAAATAGAGAACAAAGTGAAGCAGCCGCAGAAAAGGGGCAGGTACAGAGGAACACGAAGACAAGGGTGCTGGAAGACAGGATAAAGTCTAATGTAGAAGGCATAGCTTGACTTAGTAGTTCTGCGGAAACCCGCGAGTTGGAGAGAAGTAATTGATAAAGGGAAAATCAGACATCCACCCGTTCGTAGCGTAACCATTCGTTGAAGGCATAGCGAACAGAAGTAGCTTAACCTTTAGCAGCCATATGTCCTGTCCCTTTTCATACACGAAGACATCGGTTCGGTCAGACAGTGGGAAGTGCCCAATACGTGCGCTGGTTTGTTGAGTGTGTTTGTTGCATCACCTTCAGAAAAGTATTTAAATAACTGATAACTGCACCTTGTAGCATTTAGGCAGCATTTCTTTATTGCATTTTCAGATGGTCGTTTTCGAACGCTGCGAAAGGTTTACGTTATTCAGATGGCCGATGAGGTGTTATCTGGCCACATTCGGATGGTCCTTTCCGATTGCTGGAATCTGGATCAGACAGCTGAGAAGCACTCCCAGTATCGCAGTTGGAACAGTAATGTGGCTAGTTTCCGGCCATGTAACCCTACCTGTTCCCATGGTTATGCTGGCAACGGGGTGACGGTGACATTTGTTCATGGTGGCAATTATCATCCACCAATGCCGCCATATGGCACCCACAATGAAAGGAGAAAGAAAAAAACAAGGTAATGAAGCCTCACCTCAAAATTTTGGAATGCAGCAATTTCTTCAGCATCGTACTTCCGTTTGATGTTTTTCAACCTCATGTCTCGCAGAATACCTGTTGGAGTAATACATTCAATGCTGTAGGTTCTCTCGGTATGAGGAAGGACAGCCTTGCAAGAAACAGTTTTCCACACACAATGGTGAACAAAAATAAATGAATGAATGAATAAATAAATAATATTTCGAATTTTTGCTCCTATGAGACGAGCTACTCAAAAAGAGTGATGGTGCGTCATCTTGGACCGGTAGCCTAATACTGTGGAGCCTTTTGGACACTCGCTGTCATGTTATTCGCACCATCTAACCTATCCACAGTAACAAAATTTGCACATTCCAAGAATTATTGGATGGAAAGTGCCTAGGCATAAAGGAGTGCTTCGCGAAATGCGCACATGCAAAGGAGTTCAATCATAACTGGAGAGGTTAGCTTAGCGACAGGCTTGGTATGCTACCCCAGCTGTAACATATAATGAGGGATTAAAGAGAAAAATATGCATATAATGCAAATGCACACCCAAAACATACAAGCATGTATTTATTTATTTGAAGTACCTGCAGTGTCAGAAAGGCGTCACTCTAAGGAGGATACATTGTTATAATTTTGTGAACAAAAGTGACGAAGGATGTGTTCAGTTAAGAACTGACTAGAGGTGTCCTCACTATTTTTAGTTTTCAGAGAAATTTTTGTACGAGGTGCTAAAATGTTATCATGGAAAGGAATAAACCATTGTTTTGCAAAACAGCACGAATTTCTCGCAAAATATTCTTATTTCATAAAAAGATGAGAAAGAGCATTTTAATGACATGCACATTTTACAAATGTGAAGGTGTACCACTCAAAATAAACACAATTTACCTGTAAATTGTGTTAATTTGTAAATGTAAATCCTGTAAATATCCACCACTAGAACTATTGGCCTACGGGAAGTTCAATTTATGTCGGCCAGTGTAGGTCTTTGACAAATGATTAAACCTTGGTTTTTTTGAGCAACTGCCTCTGAGTGGCCCTAAAATCAGGGTTTCTGTTGGGCCATTTTAGCTAAAGTGATGAAGCTGAAAAATATTTATGACAAATTCGCAAAAGGTTGCAAACTAAAGAAATAAGTATGTAACTACACCACATATCTATTTTGTTATAAAATCCCAAAAATTGCAAAATTGCGAAAATAGCGAGAATTGCAACATCTTAGGGCCGTTCAAAAAAGCAATCAGTGCCGATTTTTATGAAAACCTAACACAAAAATTTAAGTGACAATGAAAAAAATATTTGGGACCTGTTTTAAGACTGTCCTCACCTGGGTCCGTGTTCTGAAACGTTTCCCTTCAGCGAAACTATTGCCTTGGCCACGCCTCCGCCAACGGCGCTATGATTGGCGGTTTTAGCAAAACCGGAAAATAAACAGTGCCATTTAGTAGTTCCGACCTACGTCATTTTAGTGTCATAGTGTCAATGGGTGCTCTTTATATATATTGAATAAACAAACACGTCTTTTAGCATCTTCGGGCATTCGGTTGGTGGTGGAGTGTAGTAGAGATAAGACAGGTGGTAGTTTATAGTATCCTTTTTGGTGGCGTCTTACATGCGTTCTTTCGTGGCAATATTTGTTAATTCATTTAGAACATTTCCCACTTCCTTATCCAATTTATTTTACCTAAAGCGGCTGTAACCAACCGTGGTCAGTGCGTAGAACATGTACCGTGGCCACTACACTAGAAAACAACACACCCGAGCGGCTCTGCGCTCGTACGGTGTGCTCTTTCATGCGATGTCAAGCATTCGACAGTGCATGTTCGTAGTGCACGCTGACGTCACGGGTAAGCAGTCACTTGATTTATTGAACGTGACTATCGTGGTGGCGAAACTATCGCACAAGGCGAACGTTTCAGAATACGACCCCTGAACATACCCAGCTGGCTCATCGACTGCACTGGCGTTATCACGCTTCCCCAGGCTGGTGTATCATTCATGTACACGGGAGTATCTCAGACAACAGATGCAATTATAGATCAATGCCAGGTCTGCCGAGAAGTCTTGACAAATTTGCCATACACGCTCTCACGTGCTTGCTACCTCTATGTACCGTAGTAGGAATACAGATGCCGGAGCCCCGAAAACTAAAGCTAAACTCAGTTCACAGCTAAAAAGTGGCAAAAAAAAAAAGACAATCTGAGTCACTCTTGTTAACTACAACAAAAAGAATGAGTTCAGAATTAAATATGAGCGTGATTTTTATTTTATTATTAGAACGATACATAACCTTGAGATTACCATACATGGTTATAAGAATAGGCTAAATTTTTGTCACTTCAAATAATGCAATATGTTTTTGCAGTACTAGATTTACCAGTCCTGTGTGGGTATTCTATGAAATTTTCATAAAAATTGGCGATGAACTTTTTCTTAAACTTCACTAAAATGTCCCAATTTTCACCATTTTTGCAAAGTTGGCATTTTTGGGATTTTAGAACGAAATAAATATGAGGTGTAGTTGCACACTTATTTTTTTAGTTTACGAGAAACCTTTTGAAGATTCCTCAGAAATATTTTTCAGCTTCATCACCTTAGCTAAAATGGCCCAATAAAACCCCTGATTTCGGGGCCAGTCAGAGGCAGTTGCTCAAAAAACCAAAGTATGGCAATTTTTTCAAAGACTTACTCTGGGTGACATAAATTTAGCTTCCAGGGGGCCAATAGTACTAATGGTGTAGATTTACCAAAAAACTTTAGGCACGGTAAATTGCATTAATTTTAGAGTGATAGGTTTTCGAATTTGTAAAATCTGCAAGTCATTAAAACACTCTTTTCTACCTTTAGTGAAATAAGATTACTTTTCAACAAATCCGTGCTAACTTTCGCAAAACGAAGGTTGATTCCTTGCTACAGAGACATTTTCCAACCTCATGTAAAAATTTTGCTAAACACTAAATACAGTTGGGACCTCCCTTAGTCTGTGCTTAGGTGAACACACCCGATAATCCATTTCGAAGTGAATAAGTAAAAGGCATGGCCACAACGACCAACAATATTAGTGAATGTTTATGAAACAGCAAGCAAGAACATGGGAGGGAAAAAAAAAAAAAACATTACATGCTTTGAAACACATTTTGTTGCTGCTAGTGCTATGTTTTGCCAAAGCTGCTGTAGTAGTAAATATGCACAGGGCAAGAGAAATCACTGAAGCCTGCTGATTTTTTTTAGAATTAGTAATATGAACAACCAGCCGGCTGTCTTTGTATAGTACGACAACCCTTTGAAAGAACACATAACTGGTAATAAATGCATCATACCTACAACACTTTTTCGAGTATGTCGTGACAAAGTGACTGGCATGATGCATTAGGCTGACATCCATGTGTAAAAAGCTGTTACCACATGAGCATGACAAACCAACTAGCATCTGCATAGTAGTTTGTCAAACGGAAAAACTAGTCCATGCTAGTTTGTCCCTTTGTCATCACCACACCAACCAAATACTAGTACTACACTATTTCATAACCAGATTTAGCACTCTCAACACCTGAACTAACGAAGGTAGCATGTAAAAACAGCCCTCAGAAGACTGACTTTCAAGCGGTGCTACACTGAGGCTTCTGCTGTAACCGAAAAGCAAGCACAATCACCAGAGAAACACAAAGGGCACGAAGGACACACCTGCGACCTCTATCCGTATCCTCATGTTGTCCTGGAGGTCTTCAAGCGGCTGCAGGTATTCAGGCGCGCGGCCCAGTTTTACCTCTTCAAGTTTTGCTTCGATTTGGTTCGCTCGCTCGAGGTAAAGCCTGCGCAGAAATTGATTACAATCACTTGTGAATGCGGAGAAGTACATGTTACTCGTGACCAGCCTAAAGAGCTTCTTGTTAACTGCCTGCACCGCACGACAACACACGGTGCAATAACCAACAAACTAGACAGTACATATTGCAGTTAATGAAATGCCACGAGGATACAGATGTGGGTGGCAGTAGCAGAACTGGGCACGATGTCTCGTTCCTGTTTCTTCAACTAAGTATATATAAAAAAAAAACCTTTTTTTTGTCCCATTCCATCTAAAGTATGGAATAAAAACAAAACATAATAAAGGCACTATACATTCATGCTTGCACTGTTTTTTCTGGATTTACACCACCAACTGAGTAACACACAGCCTTTTCGTTGCATTCATAGATGCGCGCACTGTCTATAAACCCAATGTAACCGTTCCGAACTCCCCTGAACAGTTTTGCTATAAAGGCTCAAGAATTCCCACATCAGAGGGAAGAAATGTGATGTGCCTTGTCTTGTACACGAGCACGATGTGATGGATATACATAAACACGAATATAAGTTCTCAGTGCAAATAGGGACTCATGATCAAAACTGCCCAGTTTTGGTGCAGCTTGTTTACCTTTACATTTTTCTTTTCTTTTTGTGTATTTATGCAGGCAGGCCTCCCAAACAAAACTATTATGAAGTTATTATGAAGTATTATGAACTATTATGACTTTTCCTCAGCATAAAAGCCTGAGATTTCATATTCAACAAACCAAATAAGCTAGGTACCGCCCACTGCCCGAATAAGAACAGTAGTTCATAAACGAAAGCACAAAGAACTTATTTCTTGAAATACCAGACATACAAATAGCGCGTCAAAACATCACGGGTACAGAGCAAACGACTTCATATTGGAAGGGACAGGCTGTCAGCACTATGTTACACTTTCGGGTGATGGCAAGCAGCTAATGACTTTGTAGAGTGAACTGATCCAGCACTGACGTCATTGCTGGCTGCAGGCAGCAAGGTGTTTGGAGAAATGCTGACCAAGTTGTCCGTTTCCCGTTTTTGCAGGTGTTCTGTCCAAGCTTCACATGAAGAAGGCTATATCCCATTTTATTGGATGCACAGTCTACAATTTAATAACAACTGCTTTGCCCTATAGCCAAAGGGAAGCGCAGTTGTGAGCAGGAGTATTGGCTGGCACACATTCGTTGGAAATTATCATGCGGGAGTTTATTTTTCTCTGAGTTCACTTGGTGCGTCTTGAACAAGGAAAAAAATCCTGGAAAAGGTGTAAAGCAGTATACTACAATCTACCACAGTTACAGGGCAGAAACATGAATGAGAAAAGTATCACGGTGAAAGGATTAGAAAGAAAAAAATACTGTTTCATTAGGACACTGAAATTTCATGCTTTTATTACTTCTAGTGGTACAGAGCCCTACATTTCAGCAATAATTTCCAGCCGATACTGCTTCACAACAAATGTTTTGAATTGAGGGATGTGTTAATGTTATGGCAGGCCATATGTATGGTTACAAGGGATCGCCTTCTGAACAAGGACGTAGAAAGAAGGCGCTTATGTTTATGTCGTCAGTAACTATAATACTTTTTAGCTGACAAATAGATCAAATGGCCTTATTTGCAAGCATAGAGAACTTCCCCTGTAAATGCTTTGTTCACAGTGAAGCTCTCTTCTGTAGCCACATCCAAACGACAGAGATTCAGAGGAAGATGGCAACTTGAAGCTATCAACGGTGGTCAAACAAGGATTCAGAGGAAGATGGCAACTTGAAGCAATCAACAGTGGTCAAACAAGGAGTGCATCTGGCAGGAGCTGTTTCAACACAAAATAATATGTTTTCATTAGCAGTTGTTTTAAAGTCAGCTACCTACTCCACACAGTTGGTGCTCGCAAGACAAGTTTCCTGGCTCAACCACTGCTGCTCATTCGTAGCCACATGTGTCACAAGCTGTTGATGTTTTTCGGCGCCCAGCTTTCTTCCAATCAAAACCGACTCTCAAAACAAACTGGGAACACTGGAAGTTCACTTACTGTTCCTTGAGGTGCATGAACTGTCGCTCGAGGTCAGCCATGTCGTCGATGCACTCCGATCGCCTCCTCTCGCAATCTTCTTCGTCCATTTCTGCGTGTCATTTTTCAACATGTTGTGAGTGCACGATTACACCGAGGCATTGCGACATCACTGTAAGCACTCCTCATTTGATAGGGAGAGCACTGCATATGATGTCCTGGTAATCGATTGAGGCTTGCATTGTGGCGAGTCGGAATTAGATTTATGTTAAGTAGCAGTGCACTGCTATGTAAAAGTGAACTTAATCTCCCACACTTAGTAGTGACAGTACTACACATAACATCCTGGTGATCTATGAAGGTTTAGCAGAACTTGTCCTTGGTCTAGTTCATTCATAGTGAAAGCAATGACCACAGCGTTAAAAAGAGCACGAGAAAGGTGACAAGATGAACAATGCTCTTGCAGCGTTCATCTTGTCGCCTTTCTTTTGTCTGTCTTGACAGCATGGTTATTGCGTTATGGTTACTGCTTTATGATTAAGGTCTGTGTCATGGCTTGATACAACTTATACCAGAAAGTGTCAGGTAAACGTGCTGTTTTGCACTGACCAAAGTAGAACAATATTCAGGATGGGAAACGCAATGCGTAGAGTGCTCCATGTGGTGCTGTCCCCCTGAATTCGTTCCTGTATTGCTTTTGTACAAAACAGCACGTTTGTCTGAAATAGTATATAACCAACTGGCTCCCAATTGCAGCTTTACCAGTAAGCGCTTACTCGTGTAGGCTTCTTGTTCTCTTCCAAGTAACAACGCAGCACCGCTTTACACTAACCCCAGTAAATCTGACCTTAAAGAAGTAATCCCACGTGTTTATTCACTGGGCAGGTAGAACCATGACGCACCTTGCTTCATATGAACTCTTTGTGCTACTTCTGACGATTCGAACAGCGCTAAGCACCGAGGTGTGATGTACCCCTGTTGTGCGGGCAGTGTCCATATTAGTTCGGATTCGACCTGCATTGAATTCTCCAGGCTTAATGAAGGCACGCTGCGTGGCCGAATACAGCAGCACGTATCGACCTGCATCGACTCGAGCATGTTCGAATATTCCCGTGTTACAAGGTTACAATGGAATTACATTACAACGCTCGTGCTCGTTCGCTCAGTGTTTCGTCGTCGTTTCGAAGTGCGTTGCCTTATTCCATTACGACTAACCAAGCAGCCCCCCAGTACGTCTTGAGCAAGGTAACATAGGTTTCGCATGTGACACGTTATCGAGCCCGGTCGTGATCGAATTTCTCGACGGCGGTTGGCTCCTTTGCGCAAGCTGCGAAACGGCCAGCCAATCACGATCGAGAAATCCAATCCCGATCGCGCTCGAAAGTGTCCTGTGATGTGAGATGCTTACGCTGGCTAATCAAGAAGTTAATAATGACTTCAACCAAAATGTGCTATTTATTACGCCCGACGTCGGGGCCAACTCGGCTCCTTCCACGGGAATGAAACGACGGATAGCGGAGGGGTGCAGCAAGCTCTATGAAAGTTCTTCGTATGCGTGCAACCAGAATTCGTCTGTCACCGTGATCTTTCAAGAAATCAGCTCTCTTACACCTGCAACGAGCAGCCAAACGCTAAAGCCACCGCTGCTTCTCGTGAAGTAATCACAGACGCTTCCATCGCTGAACCAAACGGAATAAATCTCGCTACTTCAGGATGAAGGACGAGCTCTCCGCTGAACTAAATGCCAAGCAGAGGGCATGATCTCGTCGCAATAAAAGGCGCTTTGTGTTCGTCGGTTCTCCACGACATTGCCGCCCTTTTCAAAAACGGCCAGCTGACGGTGGAGGCGGCGCGCGGGAACTCACCGGAGCTGTCATCCTCTTCGGATCCGGACGACGAGTCCGAGTCATCGTTGCTCGTCTTGTCACTTTCTGGCGTCTCCTGGTCCATCTCTTCGCCCTCGCTGTCATTGTTGCACTCTTTGACGCTCGGCATGTCGATAAACTTGGGCCTCGACGAGGCACCACCGCTAGCGCGTCAGGGTCCGAAGCACAACAACCACGCCAGCCACAGGCAACGCCACCGACGCGGACGCCGGGGCTATCGCCGATCTCGTAACGAAACAGCCAGAAATCGTTCGTGTTGGTCGGGCTGCTTGGATGCGACGACGAACCGAACAGAACAAACGCGGAGGACAGGTTCACGCGCTGCACGTTGGCCGATGAGGAAGAAGAAAACATACATAGGCACGCGCACAACACGAGCGAGACCGCGAGGCGAGACGCCGTAATGAACGCGAAAAAGGATCCAACCGGAAACGTAGCGCTGAGCCGCCAAACTCCGTTTGGAGCGCTCAAGTCGTAAGGGCGAGGACACAGTTAGGTCTGCGTGACACCTTTCGCTACATTATACAATTAATAATAAAGCAATCTAAATACATTAAACGCCACAGCCTTTACAAACATTGGATCAGTTTTTTTTTTGCGAACTTGGCGGTAGGGAGTAGTGCGAAACCAAGCCAAGCTGAGCCATTGGCTGAGCAAATATGGCTGCCCACAGTTTCAGGATCGTGAGCGCGATCATGAGGACGAAGACGTGAGCGACGAAGCGCTCATTGGGATAGATTCTCACGTTTTCAAGAGCGAGGAGGTAGTAGAAGGCGTAAAAAGTGAGTAAACCATGATTTCTGTCAAGTCTGTGAGCCTGTCGGGCCACTGCCCGGGCTTGATTCCACCAAGCTTGAACCGAAACACTCAGTCGGTCACATTGATCAAAGGAGCCTGGTTTCAGTCTTTTGCGTGATCTGTTTAGCGCGTATGGCTGCAACGCGGCGCTGATAGGCCTGCGTGATTTGGGCACGCGACGGTGATCTCGATAACGACAGCCTTAGCACGCCGGAATGTACAATTTACTTGGACCCGCATTCGCCAAAAAACGTTCTTGCGCTCAAGTGAAGATGCCAGCCATTAGTAAATTCGGACATATTAGTGAAAGCGTTTGGCCGATGGCAGAGCGCACTTACGCGCGAAAATATTTGCGAATCCGGCCCCTGAACTTCGTTGTTTGTACAAATTGGTTCGACTTCGAAAGTCGTCGTTACCAACCCAAATATGTATGCACCTTTGGGGAACACTAATGAGAGCAGCGTTAAATCAGCGCATACTGGTGAAGTATGCATTAAAAACAGCACTGTGATTCATATTCAGAGAGAAACAAAAATGCAGATTCCACGCATTGTGGGAATGATGTTATGCGAATGATTTTGTTGGCACCTGGTTATCCAGCACCATTATGGGTTCTTCAAATAGTTACCAGATGAACCAACGTGTTTGTGTAAAGCACGCAATTGCGTGCGGTGGCAGAGGCAGAGCAACGGCATTACGGCAATTTCGTTGTTACCCTGGCAAAGAGACTTTGCAAACTGTCTCGTTTGCAAACCTGGGCCGATCCCGAGGGCGTGTTGTCTTCGTATGTAACGGACCGGGGAACGTTGGTAGATACCAGAGGTGGTAGGTATGCTCTGCGTGCTCCTGACGTATGGGAAAGATGGAAACTGGCGCGTGCTGTCTCACTCGTGCTACGTCACGTGACGCACGCAGCAGTCGTCTGGATGACCGTTGGCACAAATCGCGTGTAATCGTGGCCAAACAGTTAAAGCATTGTGTTGCTGTGCTGGTACTCGGAGGTTCGGTCCTGCCAATCAGAGGGTTGAATTTTCTTTCATTGAAGATGCCCGAAACGAGATGAGACAGGAACCTACCAACCGTAAAGTGCCTGGGATGGGCGAAAGAATGTTTTGCAATAAAAACAGAAAAGGCGGGGGGGGGGGGGTGGATGTTCGTCATTACTGTAGAAATCGAAGGGCCGGCCTCTCTTGCTTGAATATCGCGCCGGAACCTAGGCACCCGTGCTCCACAGTGACGTCACAAATTTTGAAGTATTTTTGAATGCTTGTGGCCGCTTTGGCGAAGAAAAGGCATTAGAAACTTTCTAGGTTGAGGTAATTTGTTTATAATGTGATGCAGTCCTCCTTTATTGATAAAAAATTAACCAGACGTGGCTAGACGTTGCCTAAAGTTTTTGATGTCGTGGTGTTTTTGAGTCTTTTGTGACTTAACAAGCCTGCCCTTGCTGTCTTGCTATCGCCAAAGAGCAATTTACTAAAATAGCTTAACTTCATAGTTCCACATTGTAATGGCGCTGAACAGTGATAATCCAGTGCAAGACGGTCACTGAAAAGAAAGCAAAACAATGTGGGCGTTACAATTTTCCCCTTCGGTATCCCTTGAATGTCGTCGCTTCAACGCAGGTTCGACTCGGGCCATCCGTTTTCTCCCCAGCACTTCAAAGTCGACAATGTTCGTGCTGTGTCGACGGGCGTTGCACAGAGTGCTTGCCGCTCCAGTTTTGGGGCCGACGAGTGGATTGCCGCCAGTGGGACAGGCGCTTCTCCAGAACAACTTCAGCGTTGCGGCGTCCCTGTGCAAGCTTCGTGACGACTGGTTCATGCCGGCACCAAAAAGGTGGCCCAAAAAGAATGACGAAATCGAGCCACCCCAGGAGCCTGGCCAACCACGCAATGAGGCCTGGGTGGTTCATTATCGCAACCAGATCCGTTACTCGCCCAAGAAGATGCTGCCCATCGCACAGATGATTCGTGGCATGAGCGTCGACGAGGCCATCAAGCAACTTACCTTTGTCCACAAGAAGGGCGCCAAGGTTGTCATCGAGGTGCTCAAGGAGGCACAGGACATGGCCGTCCGGGATCACAACGTCGAGTACAAGTCCAACCTGTGGGTTGCCGAGTCCTTCTGCAACAAGGCAGTCACCATCAAGGGCATTCGTAGGCATGCCCGGGGCAAGATTGGCATCATTCATTACAGGTTCGCATTTTCACATTTCGCATCCTCCTAAGACTCGCTTCCACCCTTGTGGACATCACCTATCCTTTCTCTTTTTGCCAATGTTAAATCAGTGCCGATAACTGCGAGTTCTCCTGAATTTTCCATAAATTTTACAAATCGGTGCTCCTTCTGTAAATGTTGCATCCAGTTTTGCAACAAGATCTGTTTGCAGAAAAAGTTTCACTTGTTGGTGTGCGACTTCGCAGCCTTCTAATGATAAAAGGACACCAGAGGGTAACTTGCTTTTGAGCAAGTTTATTTAGACAAGACCCTATAGGAGGCGAAATCGGGAATGCCATACTTGCCGAGAAACTTGCCGTGGTCTAAAAACAATGTCTGGATCGTCAGCGTCTGCTGTTCCAGGCTTGCTGCTGCTGCTTGCGCATTGTGTCAAATATAATGTCATGTGCTCACCAAAATGTGCGCGCTCGGAAAAAAAAAAAGGTGCATGCTAATCTCCACTCTCTGGTGTCGTGTCTGTGCGATTTTGTATGAATTTCCACAGATTGGCAGAAGTGCGATAAAAAAATTCACTGACCATTACGGCACTCCCTAATGTGAAATTTGAGTGCAGCTCTATACGTGTTTTCATTTTGCAATATGTCGGCTGGGGCGGAAAATCTTTCTCGTGCGGCACGTTCAAAACGCACGAAATGTGCCGCACTTGCCTGGCTAATCAGGAAGTCACGAGAGGCAATCTGGGGGTGACGTGTGGGTGCGATTCACAGCAGCTGCTGCAGACAGACTGCCACTCATGCAGCGCTTTGTTTCCACACAGACATATCGCCACATCGTAGCTGTCGGTAGTCCCGGCAACCTGCCGAAATGCGTTGAAAGACACATTCACAGATACCCATTCAAAATAACATTTTCGGTTAATTGGTTAACAATTCGGTTAACAATTTCGGTTTCGGTCTAATTGGCTCGAGCTATATTCTAGCGCATAACGCACACACACAGCGATGAGCACAAGGAGAAACTGTTTGCACGATTCCAGCCGGAATGTCTCCACAAATACGGGCATCCGAAATGCAGCTGAGTAGTGTGTAGGTAAACCTTGATTTTCTGATGGCACGCTGCTGTCTTCTCAGCAATGTGTCGCAGCTGTGCGTTCGACAAAAGCAGGTCATCACTTGCGAGCTTCACTGTATATACCTGGCAGGCAGAAATGCGGTATGGATGCACTCAGTGCACAGACTGCACTGCGGTGCTGTGCCTGTGGTAACGGCACGGCATTTTGTAGCCACTTGAGTTCTGCTTATCTTTAATGTGCTATCGATAACTGTGACGGTAGAAGAAAGGGTTGACTCCAATTAGATGAGGCATGTCTCATGTGGGTGGCTTGAAGTGCAGCAGAAGGCGGAGCGCCTTCCCTCAAGATTCCCGTAATGCCTTACTTTCAGCTTTTTGAGGGTGTACACTACTTCTAAAGTGATCCATTGAAGATTCCCGAGAGAGGCCTTCGTCCTGCACTACAGTAGGCTGATAATGAACTTATGACAAACTATTTTTTGTAATAGGCAAGTCTTTATTTATTTATCTGATGTATCAAAATATATTTCGCACATAAGTCTGTTCATTATAACTGAGTTTGACTGTAGACCATTCTTTTGGGAGGAGAGAGTATTTCTTCTCTGAACTGTTGCGCTTGAGTATGAAGGGCACAAGCGGCAGCTTCTGCAATACGTTTCAGCGACGCTCATGTGTGTTCACAATAGCTCAGAGGGCATCATGGTGGCGCACAGGAAGCTCTCATCGGAAATGTCTGTATCAAACGTTTGCTCACATTGACACTGCTTTTCGAGAAAATGTATAGTAAGGCCAGCGTGATGTACTGCTGCATCGTCATCGACAATGAGGTTTGAATCTGTAATACATTTCAAGTGCCACAAGATAACATCGCAATACAGAATGAAAAGTGAATGTAATGTACTACCCAGTGATGTTAAAGGGACACCGAAGAAAAAAGTAAGGCGAGCTGAGTACCGTTACTGTTCAACACTAAATAAATGTCATTCTTGTACTGCGAGAGAGGACACTTTGTAAATGAGAGAAAAATGAAGAACAGGTGGCGCGGCCACCTTGAAGCTCCGCACCTGCTTGCTTCTGGACTGCATTGTATTGCAAAGGAGCTAGATTGAACTTCGCAAGTTTTGAGACTTTTTACAGTGCTACAGGCAGACCTAACATGCAGACCCACGACATCGCAGTGACGTATTGGCACTGTTCGCACGAAATTTATGCAATACAAGTTTGGCCTTCCTTTCCTATGTCAGTAATCCAGCTCCTACTACAACATTAAAAAAAAAAATTATGCAGATCCCACGCATTGTGGGAATCTGTAAGCAAAGCTTTCCGTGCTGGATGCTTTGATTGACGATAATTAGTGATGTCGACGGCTAAAGCTCAATATCTTAAACGTGTAGGCTAACACGAGAGTAATGAGTTGATGTTGAACATTACCTTGCGTTAAATATTATCTTAACATTTTAAAGAGTGCCACCTGGTGGTCACATGCTGAACTACATTACATGTTGCACTTTTCCAATTACAGCAAGGTTATGCGCATTTCTTGCTTAGGGTTGCCTCAGTGTTAACTTGCTGCGATGCTGTATCTTCACTGCAGATACTGTCACTATTTTGTTCGACTCGTCGAAGGTCCGCCCCCGGAGCATTACTATGACCCACCATTGACGCCATCGCAGAAGTTGGAAGAGTTCATTCAAGAACTGAGGGACAGGAGAGTCAAGTATGGACATTGAGCAATTGCCAAGAACATTGTACAATAGAATTAAAAAAAAACATTTTCCTCAACCTATTGTGTGCAGTGATGCACCATTTATGTCGACACCGCATACCTATCGACTGCTCTGAAAAGTTGGAAGGAAATGGTGAGTCCCCGGCCACATGTGTAGTCCACAAGTTTTCATAGGACACGGGGATCTGCAATAAAGCAGAGTTGTCTGGCCTGGCCACATAGCCTTGAAGTCAATTTCAATCTGTTCTTGTGACCTACATAGTGGTCCACTACGTTACAAGCGAAACATGCCTCGAATGTGGAGAAATAATTTGTCATAGAACGCTTGTCCCCTAAACTTTTTGGGGCAACCGTACATGTTCACGACACTGCTGACCAAAGCGTATTCGCCCAAGTTGAAACAAGTATTGCAGCACCCCATTAATTCCTGGCTGAAACTGCCCATTTCAAGCGCAGTGATGTAAAATAAGTGCCCTATCCACAACTGAAAAGTCCATCCAGCATATCAAAAACACTACTACAGGCTTTATAGCACTTAAATCAGGATTTTGAGGTCCCAAATTTGTTAGTGCAACTTCGCCTAATTCCTTGACCTCTTGTGGCACCTAGGTCAGTCAGTTGCTCACCGGCTGCTCCAGCTTACACAGCACACAATTTTCACCGACAAAGTAGTGCCTGTGAGTGCACATTTTGAGTAATCAAACAACAAATTACCATGTAAAACACGTACATGTCAGCTCATGGGCATCCCTAAAGCACACAGACCTCTTAATGGAATAAAGTTTCACTGAATGGCTTTTGATTTTATACTTGAGCTACCTTACTCTTGGCTCACTGGGCATTCGACACAAGAGGTATGGAATCCTTAATTGCATTTACAATGTTGCATTTGCTCTGCCATACACCACTCCTTGCCATTCTTGACAAACGTCAAATATTGCTTTTGCCCTAGCGACATTTCTGCATCGACGTTGCAGATCGTGCATTTGCACGAACTGCGGTCCGCATTTCAGCGTAGCTTGAGTGGTGTAGTGCATAAACAGAAACGCTGAACAAGATTTCATGTCGAGTGCAATGAAAATAAAAACTGCATGCATTTCATTGCAGTTGTCTATCATTCAACTGCTTCACATCGGGTCCAACATGCGTGTTGGATCTGCATATTTTTGAATTGCTAGATATTTTACTTATTTTTGAATTGCCCAATATGTGACCTCATACCCCTCGTTACTAACAAGGTGTTTCACTTAAAGGACCCTTCACCAGCATGGAAGTTTCACGCAGTAATTACTAGAGGGAAATCTGGCACCAGGGTCTATGTGAGCTGCAATGGGAGTGGTTGAGCCGGCATGAGAATTGTGAGTAGTGCATACATTTGCCTAAACTTCATCCTTCTGGCTTCAGAAGCTTCACGACTTTGTAAACTCATTTTCAACGATGTACTGCATAGTAAATAATTACATACACGTTATTAAAATTGTCCGACGGCAGGATCAAAACACAGGACCTTTAGCACAGATGCCCAGTATTGAAACCCTCACGCCATGGACGCATGCGTCGACAAGCAACATACAACGCTCTTACGAATTCATTGTGCGCAGCGCAAGCCAGTGCTTTGAGATGCTTGGCGCATTTCGATTTGGCCACCTCGACTAGCCGAGCCGTTGCAATTAGAAGCAACTGCGCAGGCACGCAGTCTTCTGCACTTCAATAAGCATAGATTGCTCTGAAATTTACGACAATGAAGACACACAAAGCGTAATAAATGAATCCACAAGAATGTCTGAATCCACACAAGCATAATGATCAGAAAAATTCATGTACTTCCCATCATTCTATGGTATCTCGACGATTGTAGTACCGGAGTTCCCTCTAGTAATTAATAATATTTGGGGTTTTACGTGCCAAAACCACTTTCTGATTATGAGGCACGCCGTAGTGGAGGACTCCGGAAATTTTGACCACCTGGGGTTCTTTAACGTGCACCTAAATCTAAGCACACGGGTGTTTTCGCATTTCGCCCCCATCGAAATGCGGCCGCCGTGGCCGGGATTCGATCCCGCGACCTCGTGCTCAGCAGCCCAACACCATAGCCACTGAGCAACCACGGCGGGTCTCTAGTAATTAGTGTAGGAAACTATGTTCACAAGGTCTGGCTATACTGAGCTGACAGGCGCAGTAAGGACAATGCGCACCAATGATTGTGTCTGCTAAGTATTGCATCTCTATGCACTGCGGAAAGAGCTTAAATTTAAAACCAAATGCCACTTGCCCGTCTTCTTGAGGGCACCCACCGGAGAGCCGACGTGTATCGCGCAAATGCACCTACGCACATGACAGTGCTATAACATTGCCTCATAGTGACACGAGAGTTTGAGACTTGTTCAAGGCAACATCAGTAATAATCTATACCTTCAGTAGCCGAATTGAAGGTTAGAGAAATAATAAAACGTAAAATCCGAATGTCTGCGTGTTTCTGTTTTACTTCGTATTGCAGCAAGAGAGATGTACTTCTGCTTCGTCTGCTTGTTCTCACGCTGAGCAGTCATGTGTGCAGATAACGAAAATCTGTTTTTCTACCACGTTCCATCATTGCAATTGTGCTCTTTCATCCTCACGCCTTCCTCATTGCTTGTGATCGTGGCACTGATCAGGTGTTCTCATTCAGAGCATGCAAAATCACCTGCTGTGCGAAACAAGACAAACGCAACAGCTCGGGCGCAAGATGGTCACCAGAAGTGCGCCACTCTGCAAAAACGCCCGCGAGAAAAAGAAAGAAGGCTCCTTCGGCATGGGAGAATGCAGGGAAGGAATTTCACTTGCGGAGGATAGAAGGCGCAAGTGGAGAGAGTCTGTATTGGCGAGGACGCTTGCCTCCTTAAAGCTTCGGTTCGCGGCTGCTATTAATATGAAAAATTCTTGCAGTAGAGCACTCCTTAGAGTGCACCTAACTTTCAGCGTATAACCAAAATTTGCTATGTGGCTCTTTAAGTGCAAATGGCCCTTTAGATGGTGCGCCAGTGTGCAAACGAACACTAGATTTCTGTAAGGTAGGCAATATTCATTGTTACAGTGTTGAAATACAGGAAGTTCCATGAGGAGAACTCTTCAGCATGGAAACTGTTGCAAATGCTCTCAAACCTTGACATAAATGTGAACACACAAAATTACTGTATATAGCAAAATGAAAAATGTTTTCTCGCTTACATCAGTCTGCAACGTATATAAGCTTACAACAAACATTGGATATAACGGACATTTGCATACTCTATCAAACATGGCAAGATTTATCAGTAAGCAAGGTTCCAGCTTGCACTTCTGCAAGAATTGCCACTTGAACAGAGATTAGGTGTTCCCTTTTGTATTGGTGCAGAGTGTATGGCATTCAGAGAACTTGTAGTTTGCAAGTAAAGCAAATTACAATGCATACAACGAACAAAAAATGCGGCTTTGCCGCTTTTATTCGATCTTCGTACACAATCTCGCCGATTCCAACCGCTCGCACCAATCTGCTCGAACGATGGGGGGCACAGCCAATGCCCCTTTCCGAATCGCAAAAGTGGTAGAATATGTACAGCCTCCGAGATTGTCAGTGCAGACGGAGCAGGGCTCCCTTGCTGCGCCAATAGTCTTCGAGGCCACGCATTATCATCGCTTTTCTATATCTGCCCGTGCAGGTAGTCTTCGAATGCGCTTTCCTCTGCAACTAGGTCTTGTTTTGAATCGGGACAAAGGCAGGTTACCACTGTAGCGAGACAACGTGCAGCATTTGCATTTCTCGCAGTTCAGCTGCGCACGCAAATTCTTAAAGCTGCTATAAATACACCCTGAAACTGTAGGAAAATGCTTACAGTAGTACTTGACAGATGCCAATGAGTGTTACACGATTAAAGAACATGCATTTCGCTTCAGCTCTCTCATCAGCACCTGTGTCGAACATGCCTATGAGCAAGCTGCTTTAAAATTGTGCGTTAGTGTAAGGTGAGAAGTTGGACACTGCCTTGCATGACCATCATAGTGAACTGCCATCTGTCTTGCTAATGAATTCACATTCTGTGCAGTCAAAGGCATTTTTCTTTAGTCCATCACTTGACGCATCCCACAGGAAAGTCTGCAATCCTAGCTGCAACGGCAATCGCAAGGGCCGACATTTAACTAGCAAAATGTCCAGCATGTCTGCATGTTAACAGGGGGAAACACATGATTGATAGTGGGCTGAGCAAAAAAATCCTCTTAAACTCTTGTACGAAATGCAGAAGACGTAGGTCCTGTGCGTTTGGTCACAGCACACACGTCTCCTGAATGTTAGGTTTCTCTTCAAACAGGCACACAGGACACACAATCCTAGATGTCCGGTTATCGAACAAGCACAAAGAACACATTCAGCTGTAGCATGCGAGACGTGCAGGACAAAGGGATCCTGCGTGTCGGGTCACACTGCAACGAAAGTACAGGACACGTGTCTTGCATGTTGGATCGCATCACAATAAACACACAAGTAAGAAACACTAAGGCCACAGATACCATGCGTTTGGTCAAAGCACCAGAAAACACAGGATGTGTGTCCTGTGTGTTGAATCGCAGCCATATAGGTAACTTCTTTTTTGAGGAATGTTGCTAGGTCAGAGCCCAAATAAAGTTTTTGAAAGAGAGTCACTAAGCGATAGGGATTTGTTCCTCGAAATTTTGTCTTGCAATTTCTAAAGCTACCTTTAAATTCTCCTGTGGCAGCGAGTCAGTAGTCCGAACGTGAAAAGGATGACAATTCTCGATTTTCTAAACAGTATCGGATCTCGAGCATCTGCTATGCCTAAAGCAGCAGTTTTGATGCACTCGGGTGGCATGCTTCTTTCTCTGTATTGCACATTTGCCCAACTAACAGCAGCATCCGTCATTGTTCATACGAAGATGAAGTGCTAGACGAATGAGCCAGGGCTACTCTCTTGAGCATGGTTTCATCACGAGAGCCACATCTACATTTTTCACGTCCCAATACAAGCCAAATGCTTTTGCTGTCTGCAAAAATGACTATGCTGCCATTAGTTGGGCAAGGTGCCACACAGGAAAGCTAGCTTTACAATCATGAAAAGGGTCTATTGAATGGAGGTGCATATATCCCCATTCAGCTCCTATCTTCTCCCACCTTAGGGCAAACGTAGTAAATTTGATTACCCTAGCACCAATATAAAAACGTTTTGCATGTCCCATTGAGAAAATCAGTGCGTCTCCTTACGAAAAACCATCATTTTTAAAAATTGTAATGTTAGATAAACCTTTTCTGAATAAATATCTTGCGAACACTCCATATTACAGGGTAGAGGCAGCTGCTTGCAATTTTAGGCCTCCTTCTGTAGATACCTCATCACTTTAAAATTAATTTTTTTTCCCCCCAGGATCCAGAAATGTATATTTTTCTCGCGACAGAACCAATTTACAAATTGAAGATGTCCATAGTCTTGTTTCTCATAATTTCAGCCTGGAAACAATCTTCCAAAAAGTTTCTGCCTTTGCAGTTTCGAAAAAGTTTTCCTAAGTGCTAATTGGCTATAAAGTGCAAACTGAGAAAAATCGATTCAAAGATCTTATTAACAGGCACAAACACATGCAATTTCTGGGTACAAAAAGCTTATTTTCTTCTTTTCTATTGCGCATATAACCAAAATTGGCGAGGAGGCTCCTTATTTGTTTAGAAACCTTTCAAAAAAGAGAGGAAATGTGTATTTTTGGCAAATACTTGTTAAAAGAATGGCTTTCTTGCTAAGTTTATGAACACCAATTGTAATGCAACAAACATGCGTGCACAGTCTCCTGCATGTTTACATGTTACGGTACAACATGCAGGACGTGCTTCCTGTGTGTTTCCCCGTGGCCGTGTCCTAGCTAAGTCTCGGCCCTTGCAAACGCACGAACCAGCCCAACTTTCCCAATCGAAACAAAAATGCAGTTGCACAGGCAATGAGACAGCTTGCATTGTTGGAGGAAACGGAACTGTCCCTCGTTTTTTAATGACACTTACACAATACACACTGACTTAGCCTGGTCACTTAGAAAAATAGTATAGACAAATAAAGCAGAAGAAAAAAAAAAACAAACCAGATGGCACTCGTGCTATTTGAATACAGGCCATTTACAAAAAGCGTATAGGTACAATGGAAGCATCCTGCTTCCAAAATTTGCAGAACTCTGTTCTCGGTAACTTGCCCGGAACTCTGTCAATGGGAAAGCGTAGGTAAAACTTGCTGTCTGGCGGGCACGCTTCCCCGCCACGCTTCTTTTGAACCTCCTCGAGTCGCGTCGGCATCTTCCAGTCTGATACCTTAATTGCAGCGGTGCATTGTACAATGAAGAGATGTGTGTGAAAGAGAGGAGAAGAAGAATACTCTACATAAAAAATGCAGTGGAAGAAGAATTGACAATATTTACAGGTAAGATGGTGGGCGGCAGTGGTTGGTGACAAGTTTTGTAACAAACCTACTGAGAACGTCGTCACGAAAGAATGTCCACTGAACGGCCGCTCATGTGTATAAAGAGGAAAAAGAAAAAAAAAAAAGAAAAAGGTCCCTAAATGTTGAAAAGCGTACAAGTCTCATCACTTCACTAATCCCACTTTCTTGGCTTCGATTTCGTAGATGAGAAGTCGCCACATCTTGACAACAAATACTTCGGCTTCTTCATCCAGCACCTGAAAAGTGAAAACAAAAATGAATCCACAGACGCGCTTCGTGGTATACTACACAACGGTTCAATGTCAACACAACATAAACAACACATATTAATTAAGACTGATGGAAGGACTGGCACAAAGGAATGAAAAACGGTGTCCAATGCACTATAAAAGTCTAACGACTGTACTCTAAGAGCTGCATCCTGCCCAAGAAAAAAAGAAGTGCTGGTTTTACACGAGTAAATACAATAACGCTGCTGGATGGGCAATTTGGCTGACAGATTTGCAAAACACGTTACCGGCACAGAAATCAAACTGGACAGACGGAGAAGACACTGCAGCGACAAGCGCTAAACTGACAACTACCGAAGCGTCTCCAAAGCGGACTTACCATAGACACGTCGTTGAGTATGCTCTGTGCCGCACTGCCGGCCAGCACCTTGGAACAGATAAAGTCCACCAGCGTGGGTTCCTCCTCGCCAATGTACTCTACAATCTTCTTGTTGATCCAGGGCCGGATGCGCTTGTCCATCAGCGCCTGAATGACAAAAAGCGTATGCGCATACCCGGTTACTTCACCTTTCCATGCCCGCCACAACACAAGTCAGTTTTTGATATCGTGCGATGTGTAGTACGCTATCGTAATATGTTGTAACCAGATTTCCATGCACGGTTGTCATAAACCGGGTACTTTTCTTCTTCTTTAGAACACACATAATTTTCACGGATTGCATATGGCCGACAGCATTACTGCAGTCGTTGAGCTGGATTATTGAAAGAGGCGGACATTAATTGCATGAGCAAACGAAATGCACACTAGACTAATTACCAAATGTGCAATGCTCATTAACTTTTTAATTACTTTACGGGAGGTATTGCGTTTTACCAATTGCAGCCAGTGAGTTTAACAAGGTTTAACTTGGAACAAATTTTCAGGATGACATGAGTTTCGAGCTATTCATTCCTAAACTGTGCAATGAAATACAGGGACATTCCCATTGCTTTTGTGCATAAAAATAGCAGTTTGTTAAAAAGGCAAGTGGAAAAACAGTGAAATCTTACTGCAAGTTTCACAGCACATAAAACGAAACCCCTGCGATTCTTAGAAGTCGTTCTAAGTGGATATGCCTTGCAAACATAACAGCTACAATTTGTAAACTGCAATATGTGTTGTAAAGTAATTAAACAGTTAATTGGTGATTCTTGTTAATTTAATATGCAGTTACATTTCTCACGTGAGTAATGTCTGCCGCTTTGAGTTTTTACAGGTCAAGGCCTACAATTATGCTATCTGGCCCAGGAGATTTTTAAAAATTCTGTGTGGTCTAAAAGAACACTACACCGCATTGTGGCAAAAGCAGTGCCTACCACAGGTTTGCATGATTGCATCATGGCAATGCCCAGCGTGAATCTTTAGAGTGAATCCATCCTGAAGTCTGACTCTGGGATTGTTACTCCTACACAGGGGTCACACAGCGAACTTTTGACTGCGATCTAGCCTGAAAAAAATTAAATTATGGGGTTTTGCATGCTAAAACCACGATCTGATTATGAGGCACGGCGTAGTGGGGGACTCCAGAAATTTAGGCCACGTAGGGTTCTTTAATGTGCACCTAAATCTAAGTACCCACGGGTGTTTTCGCATTTCGCCCCCATCGAAATGCTGCCGCCGTGGCTGGGACTCGATCCCGCGGCCTCGTGCTTAACAACTCAACACCATAGCCACTAAGCAGCCACGGCGAGTCGATCGAGCCCAATCCAGATCGAATGTCTTGGTCGCAATCGTATTCTTTCCTCAATCTGCAGAAGGGAGCCAATTGCGGTCAGAAATTTCAATCCAGGTTGGGCTCGATCGCAATTGAAAGTGGCCGTTTGACACCAGTATTAACCACTTTTGTGGATACAGTCAGGTGTTGTACTTATATGGGCAACTTTTGCTGGCTATGTATGAATGCAATGCCTCATCCTCATCCCTATCGCTTAGGGAAACATCCTCATGGTTTCATTTTCATTTCCCTATGCGATAAAATAAAAATTTAAAGCATTCTGTTTACCATGGAATACACCATATTTACTTGATTGTAATGTGCCCTCGATTGTAACGCGCACCCATCTTCTGTGACGCAAAAAAAATTCTTTTACACTACCACTCACCACATGTTTTCATACTGAAATACAACTTTCTTTCATTTACTCCCACTGCACTAAAGGTGCGATGAATAAAAGTTCACTTTCACCCGAAAGGCAAAGCATCGATTGCGATAATGAATTAGTAGACAGCTATACGAAGTAACAATACTAGTTTTAATGGTCATATAAACTAGTAAACATTCGCTTACTAACTAAATTAACAGACACGGTGTTATGCATGCACTCGCAAACATGAACACATCTCACTCGATGACCGCAGAAACTAGCTAGCAGAACGCTGGAGTGAGGAAGTGCGGTAACAGAAGCAAGCGAATTGACCTTCGTGCTGCCCTCGGTGCACCTAGAGGTGTAGACTCTTTCTCATCACAGAACATTTTCAAGATGAAGCCTCCGCGGCTGCGCCATACGCAACCGCCGCAGGAGTAGAACGCCTCTCCTCCTGTTTGTGCCAGTCCCGCACACAAGTTTCGGGAACTCTGAATGCCAGTGATGCGGCCCGATTTCCGTTCTGTCTCTGCATACGACCACTTTCCTTTTAAATGCGGCATCATGATAAACTTGGCGTGTCTTCGTAGTCGGCACTTCTATGCTGATAGAGGATATGTAGAAAACGGGAAGGCGGGTGGTAGCCTGCCCGAACCACACGTATTACAGCATACGGAGGAAGCTTATGACAGCTGGGCTCAAAGCACATACGAGGCAGCCATTTTGAAATGCCAATGGCGATATGGTAATGCAGATTTTTGGATCCATTTTATCAGAAAAAAAAAAGATGCCTGTTAGATTTGAGTCAATTCAGCAACTTCAAAAGAAACCCATTATTTACAAGTTGGATTCAACATTTTGCACTCCTTGGTTTGCGCTAACAGTTGTCTGTCTACTGCTCTTCGTCTACAGCTCGACTTCAGGTCAAGCTTTACTTTGAGGGCTTTAGTGCAAACGTCAATGAACCACTGCCGAAACAAGCAACGCGAGCAGCTCGCAAGACTCGCAACTCACATTGTCCACGAGGCTTCGGTCGAAGTTGAAGTTGAAGAGCTCTTCCTTCGACGTGGGTATGCGGTCGATGAGGCTCTTGATGTGCTTGCGCTTCTCCTCGGTGTTCATGTGCTGCACCTGCTGCTGTTGCTGCTGCTGCTGCTGTTGCCGGGCCTCTTCGTCCTCCAGGGGCACCAGCTTGCGCTTCTTGCGGCTCTCCGCGGACTCCTCTTCCTCCGCGTTGCCAAACACTTGGGACGCGGCCGCCGACAGCTTCTTGCGCTTGCTGCTCGACGGGGGGCTCTTGCGGCCACTTTGCTGGCCAGGGCTTCCGCCTGTCAAGAAAGCGTCATGCATTTGAGGCTCAACAATCATGAGGTGTGCATCTACTACCGCAGTTGAAGATCAGTGCTATGAACGCAGGTAAACTAATTATCGGTAGGGGAGTTTCGATAGCGAAATGTTTTTCATTGTATTGAATATTGACATGTGTACTTGTCTTTATCGGGCGACACCACGTGACAATATTGATGATGAAGCAATCAACACATGGCAACATACTGAGCCTACTTTGACACCCGCAGTTTGTCATTATGAAAAGGAGGGGGTGCATGTGTGTGCGGTGTGTGTGTGTCTAAGGCAGTGGCCATGTGAAACATATTCCCGATACAGTTTAGGCAAAGCATTGCCCAACATCAGTTTTAAACCACATAAGGGCACACTAGTCACTGCACATCCCATTTCATTAGCTGTGGAAGATTCGTTAGCATATGCTAACAAAGCAACAGCACAACACGCTTTCTATTAAAGAGAGCAAACAAAATGTTCTATAAAGCCCCAGTCACACCAGTGGAAAAATGTGCATGGCGCACCGCGAAATTTGCCTCGTGGCAGCTTTTTGTTCTACGAGAGGGATTGGTCCTGGACCAATACTTTCGTTCACGGCAAACGACCCATGAATGGAGAAGACCCATGAAAGTAGTCCTTTCAGTGATGTTTGCGCGAGAAACTGGGGGAAGTATTCTGTAAGAGTGCACTTAGTCGACATGTCCATTTCGTCTGCTGCTGAAGACTGGCCGAGCTGGGATACACATCAGAAGGAGAGGCAGGCACCACAGCTGTTTAGCACTTGAGCAGCAGACGAAATGGACATGTCCACTAGGTGGATATGTCCATTTGGTGTGTGTGTATTAAGGTGTGTATTAAGTTCCAATTTGATACAGCGCCATCCTGTAATGTTCCCACATATTTAATTGCACTTGAAAGTGGCCGCCACAAGAATATAACCACTTGGGGAGTAATTGGCCCTTGTATATTGCAAAAAGCAACCAATTTTTTGCAACAAGCTACCGACGTTTGCAAGGAATGACAAAAGCAGCACAAGCCAGGCACTGCACAAATACTGGGAGAAAGCATGCACAGAGCAGTTGGCAAAGCATGTGAAAAAAGTGCGCATCAATTAAAACTATGGTCATGCGAATATCAAAATCTTTGAATATGAATAGAATAGCAACAAATATCGAATAATGATATGCACATGTATTTATGAAATAAGCGAGTTAGTTTAACATGTTGAAACACTGCAATTATATTGTCATTGGTAAAAAAAATAAACTAGTAAGCCATTCTACTAAATGATTGTGTATTTAGCTCATGTTAGCTTTGGAATATTGAACAATTTCTACTAGTTGTCCGTTCTCCACAGCCCGAGCCTTATTATGCCTTGCCAATTTCCCGTAAACTCATGACGCACTTGACCTTGTACCAGTCGTCGATAATTGCATTTGCTGTCAAGCAATGAAGCTCAGGACTGGGGGCGGAATCTGCAAAAGAGTGCCGTTCAAAACCCATGCCCCTTGCTACAGAGATGCTTGCTTTCCTGCACAGCTTAGGGGTCCAGTGGCTAAGTGTGTCTGATGGTAAAATTTCGCCAGCAGCATGAAATTATTGCCAAATTCAGCACGAAATCAAGACCCTTTCTTACATTAGATAGAAATAAAAGCTAAAAACCATGTTTGTTCCAGCACAGCCAGCAATATATTCAATTTGTTTCGAATATTCATATCCAACCAAATATTCGAAAAGTTTAGACTACCTAGTTTTCGAATCGAATACGAATATTATAAATATAATATTCGATAATATGCAAAATTTTCGAATATTTGCATACCCCTAACTAAACCCTACCGGAAAGAAGGAAGAGATGCACCTCTAGCGACACTTACCTCGGCGGAGCATGCACTCCCAAAACCCGATACGTTGTTGCCTCCACAACATATAAATATACAGAAAGAGAAAGTCACTTCCTGCATTCTCTCCTTCAGCACCTTAGCAGGTTACTGGAACCCATGCACTGCGCCTTAACACCTTAGCCTACTGTTCCAGCTGCCACGAATGGTACAAAGAAACTTAAGGATCCCCAGGTTTCAGAATATTTATCTGTAGTACTGAGGCATCGTAAGCATGATACAGAAACTGAATAACGATCGTTATTTTGAAAAGTTCAGTATTTTGAAGTTCGTAGCACGGAAATATTTTTACATGGAAGCTATAAGCAGTCGGCAGGAGATTTCTGAAAAGTTCATTAATGTGGGGTTCGTAGCAATGAGGTTTTGCTGTAGATGGATGCTCACCCAACTTGAGAACACCAAATCCCATGCTCCGACCCTCTTCCTGCGGTGTTGCCACGTCCGAAAAACCCGACAGACTGTTCTGGCCACTCCCGTCTTCTTCCGCGGTCACTGCTGGCCCCGTGGAGGGTGCGGACTGCGGTGAAGGCGACCGCGTGCGACGCGCGGATGAGTTCTCCCGGCGCGGAGGCGGCGATCGCGGCTCGGCCTTGGGCGACACGGGCGCCCGGCTGTGCTGCGAAGACCGCCGCGCAGGGGGTGAGGACACGTCCCGTCCCCTCGGCTCGGGCTCAGGCTCGGGTTCTGGCCGCACCACAGGCAGCAGGTGCGGCTGCGGCTTCAGCAGGCGGGCCTCTTCCTCGTGGTGGATGCGCTTGGCTTCGGCCTCCGGATCGGGGTGGCCCTCCTCCGTCAGCTTCCGCCGGAGATCCTCGAGCTCCTCACGTTCTCGCTGTCGGTCGCGGTTGTCCAGCTCGATCTCCTTCTCGCGGTCCTTCATGCGGCGCTGCAGGGCAGCTCCCCTGCGAGTCACAGTCACCGAAGACAACTGCCATTTGCAACAACTTTACACACAAACAAGCGTATCATTGGCACACCGACAACACAAGCTGGCAAGAAGTCTTCTATGGTAATCTTTCTGGTTTAGCCCCTTAAATATAGTATGACCCACTATTAGAAAGAAAACCTCATTGGTATCCAGGACGTTACCTCTGTATTTCTTCAGCTTGATAGGGAAAAAGGCACTTGATTCTATTCAGCAGACATTCTATCAATGAAAAATATTTTCTAGACCTTCGCATACAAGCCGAGTTGTCAGCGCTGACATACTAATTTGGTGTTGCCTGAGTAGAACATGCTATACATCTAGATTCCTAGGTACCCATGCTGACGATACTTAGCAACATTTTCGCTACATGATGCAAGTAGACTCCTCAACAAGTGCTGCACCATGCTCTCTACCACAAAATTTGCAAGCATAAAACTTCAGGTTAAAATTTTGTGGCATTCAATTCGAAGTCTATCCTTTAGTATTTGCGCACCCCTACTTCAAGTTCCTTTCTTGTGTCCCTTTCAGTATCTCACAGCAAAAAAACAGCCACTCACTTGTAATACTTGACATCGTCTCTCTCGTCTTCGTAGTCCTCCAGGAACTCTTTCAGCCTGCGTGCTTCCTTCGCCTGCAGAGAACGCACGCCAGTTTCCAGTACCTCGAATAGTAAACGGGCCATGAATGTGAAACAGAATGCCCGATTTACATATGAGGCCACTATATGTCCCCGACTTACAAGCGTTCATTTGTGCATGTTTGTGCTGTCCATTACTGTTAAGTGTGCATATATGTATATGTGTTCAAAACAAATAATAATAATGTCCATTTGCAATGCACTAGGTTTTGGTTGCAAGTACAAGTGGTGCAGCATGGCTGCTGGCTGTAGAAGCATGCATGATCTGCCATGTATGCTCAACTGAAACGTTCCGTATGTGCTCCAATAATTCTACGTTTTCCTTACTATTCTGATGGAAACAACACAGAATTCGTATGGAATCCATATATATTCTGTATGTTTATAAGGAAAGCATACTGAATTATTAGTGCGGCATATGTAATGTTTCAGTAGGGTGCCTTCCCTGTATTAACTACGCCATTTATGTTGCGCATGAATGCAAGGCTTAAGAAGTTACGATGCATACGTATCTATTTAACAAATGATGCACTGTATTCTTTGGTCGTGAACGCAAGCAGAGAGGGAGAGGTCTCCACAGCACCGCTTGGTATGTGTGAAGCAGAGTTCTTACCTCTTCTGCCTGCCTCTCTTCCTCCTTTAACCGCTCCTTTTCATACTCTTTGGCCTTTCGTCGCTCCCTGGCTTCCCAATTGCGCAATCTCTGCAAAGTGAAAAGGGTGGGAAGAAAAAGGAAGCATTTCACATTCTGGGTTTCAGCAAGTTTAGATACCTTGTCACGCTCGTGAAAACTTTGACACCCATGCTGCAAATACCAGCTCTAAACCAGCAGTGCTGTCTTTTTGCGTGCTCTGCTTTGAACAGGCCGTTCAGTGCAGGGGTGGTAATCTTTGGCGACAGTTACCGAGGAATCCCCGAGATTTTGCAAGGCTAGCCTGGATGCACCGGTACCACCGCGTGCCAGGAGTGCCACTACTGGAACACACCGATTTCTTCAGTGTTAGTCGTGCGGGAGGTCTCGCAAGAAGCGAAAGGCATCCTCGAAAGTTATCCTCCAAGAATATAGCCCACCCGATGCTCCAAGGAGCAAAGCTCGAACTTATCCGTAATGACATAATTACGGACGGGGGAGGGGAGAGAACTGCTGCAGTGTCCGAGCTCACCTCCTGGTAGGCAGCTTCTTTCTCGCGCAGCTTCCTCTCCAGCTTCTTGCGCTCGTACGCTTCCTCTTCCTCTTCCCTCTCACGCTCCCAGTCACGTTCTGAATCTCGGGGCCTGCGCCAAGAACACGAGACCCTCGTGGTAAGACGAAATGTGTCTTTTTTTTTTCAAGAAATTAGGGCTCATTCACACCGGCGACCGACAGTGGTCGCGCGACCAGTCGCAAACGGTCGCCTTTCTTGAAAAGCGACCATTTTGGGCCAGTCGCTCTCTGCGCGATTTTTCAGTCGCGCGACCGTGGTAGCAAAACTGATAAACCAATCAGCGGCGCACCGGAAGTGATCCTTCGTGTGTCTACATACGGCCTCCTCCGGCGTCGCGTTCGAATTCCGCGTAGATTCCGAGAGTTCTCGCTGAGAACGATGATCTCCGGGATTGCGACTTGTGGGTCGCGCTCAGCCAAGCTTACCGGTGTGAACATCAGTCGCCTTCGGTCCCTTTTTGATTGCGAGTCGCAAATGGTCGCGCGACCTCCTCAAGTCGCCGGTGTGACTGAGCCCTTAGGCTTTAGTGCAAAAGGGACACTAAAGGAAGGAAAACACTACATCAGACTGATAAACACAGTACTTTGAAAACTCCATCTACAACACTTTGACAGTAAGATGCTCATTATACTAGACAGAAAAAAAAAATGAAGGACAAACGTTCACACGCCAAAATCCCCGTGCTGGCGCGTCAACGTGAAGTCCCGGTTTTCGAAGTACGTGATCGTACTTAGTTGGTGCGGCACAGTATACGTTCTCTAAACTACCAAAGTTCAGCCTCTGGTTCCTTCATAACACAATGTAGTCAACCATTGCCAATTGAAAAAAAAAAATATATATATATATAACTAGGCCCCATCAAGCCTACCCTCGTGGTAGGAATAGTACCTTTTTCTTGTATTGCAGCAGTGCGATTTACTAATACACCAGAACTTATATTTCTTTTTAATGTTCTTTAACCCCTCATGGGATCTCAGCTCATCATGAAAAGTCGTCACTTCTTGGCTAATGATGAGCCCACCTCGTCATGAATCTCTTGTAACTTTCCAAACGCTTTCTCTTGTGCAGAGAACGTCAGAGTGTTCATTCATGACAGAGCTGGTGTGGTGGTAGACACAATATTATCATTCATTTTTATTATTAAATTACATTTTGAACAAAATTTGCATTCATATTTCTGCAATTTACCCATGTTGTTGAAGCATATCACGTGGAAAAAATTTAACAAGTCCTTCAGTGGTTAAGGCCGGAGACAAGCACAACACACCCGAGACACCACAGAGAGGAGCAAAAAAATGCTGACACACCTCATCACCTCCCGAAGTTCCCGTTCTCTCTCCCGTTCTCGCTCTCGCACCCAGTCGCGCTCGGGAGACTCGGAGCGGGACTTGGAAGGCGGCCTGTCCGACCGCGAGGGTGGCGGCTGCGACGTCGACGAAGAAGCCGGCTGCGCCGAGTCGGATGACGGCTTGGGCTCGCGAGACGCCTCGCGGTCCCTGTCCCGATCTCGGTCCCGGCTCGACTTCTCCTCGGCCCGGTCATCTTTGGCCAAGTCTCGTGAGCGGTCCTTGTCGCGGTTGCGCAACGACCGATCCGGGCTGCGTTCTCGATCCCGCCGTTCCTTGCGCTCTCGGCGCCGCTCCCGCTCCCGATCGCGGTCTTCCTCCTGCTGTTTCTGGAAACAACGAAAAACAAGACGGCCGCAATGAACTTCAAGCTACGTGCATACTTTCGTTTTTTTCTTTCACTCTAAAACAGGAGTATTTCGGCCAAAAGAGCGCTGTCGCAGGATACAGGAAACGAGGTGCGCCCACTGAGTGACGACTAGCAACTTTCCAGTTCATTTCTTATTCCTTGCTTGGACAAGCGAGCCCACGATCACAATGAAAACCAAAGGCTGGCAGCTCACCTTTTACAAAGGTTACTCCACTTTAGAACATGGCACAGGGATAGTTGGTTTGTCTTCGCAAGTTACATAAATGCACACTTTTAACAAAGACAATACTGAAAGAAAACAGGTGCCTGCTGCAACAACAACAAAAAGTTGTTTCGCAATGTGGACATCTGCACAACCCATTTGCTGAGGAGTTGTTGCTAGTCGTCAAGTGGTGTGCAGTTGATTTGCTATGTCCTGTCACTATGATGCCTTTTAATACTTTGCGCTACATTCCAACCAACCAACCAAAGCAGCCCACCCAAACACAACTGAAAGAATTGCTAACCGACAAACGGCTTTTCGACCTAGCTGCTAGCGTTTTGACAGATGTGCTGATGCTACGAACATTACATTCACGCAATCGACTGTTGTAACTGCGCATGTTTCCCGACCGACAGTGCACGCAAGCTACTGTGAAGCACGGCTGTTACCGCCGAGAACAAAACTATGCCACAAAACGGCTCATAACCCCGTCGCCAAGTACTCGAGCTCTTCTGGTGCAATTAGTTTGCCCCACATAGCAGCATTAAACATGTAGTTAAGCGCACCAGTGCTAAACCTTCATCTGCCCTCAAACTATTTACAAAACCCTAATTTTCTCCATTAAAAATTTCAACGCATCCTAAATTTTCTTTTTCATATGTATGGCCTCCTATTATGAAAGTGGGACATTACATCAACTGCCAAGGTTAGTCTTTGGCATACCTTGGGAGAATAGAACTGTTAATTTTTTATTCACCAGCAAAGTCCACTTTATAAACCACTTTATAAACTATGGGTTCCTCACAACAAAAATTAGGACAGCAGGTAGTACTCTACCTGAATCGATTATTGGAGGTCATGTTTGTAGTACTCCACCTTAATCGATTATTGGAGGTCATGTTTGAACTTTTCGTAGTGTATTACTTTCTTTTTTTGCCTAGAAAGGTAATCACTACTTTCCAAGTTCGGTTCACTATCAACTGCAGCTCACAATCAACTCAGAGCTGGTGTGCTTAAATACATATTCAATTCCTAGCTGAACTTTAGCAGCAATAACCTACATAAACTTGGAAGTGAAGTCACATCTTTCAAGTTGAGCTGTCATGACATTTGACTGAAACTGAGTGAAACCTGTTCCATCTGGAAGAAGCACAGTGGCAGCAGCAGTCTGTCCAGATGCGTATATTTAATTAACATTGCTCCTCCATTGCTACACTACAATGTCACAGTATGGCAAACTGCTTCTACTGCTCGAGATTTTGACAAATGCTGTGGAAAGCAATTGAGATTCTATTCGATTCGAACTAGTCTAGCGAAGGTTATTTTTGCAATATATTGCTAGACGAAATGGTGTAAGATTGGGAAGTTGTGCTGCGCCGGCCCTCAACTCATTGCAATGCAAAGTAATGTACCTGCACAGAACACATTCTTTGTAGGTATGCATGCAACTCGAGCATGTAAAACAGTGTTATTTTAAATAACCCCAGTGGGCCTCGACAAATTAAACTAAACAGTTACGCGATTACCAGTATTTTTGACCACACTGTACATCTGAGCAGCTTTATAAATGGAGCCAAGGCAAAAAACTAAGCGAGAAATTCCCTGGTCGTGTTTTTAAGCATGCATGTGCCAAAACCAAGCCAGGGCTAAGACATAACCTATATACAAAGACACATTAACTGCAGTTACGCTGAACCTCAGTTACAGCTTAGTGGGGTCATGATTTGTTACAAGAAGAACTTAGCTTTAGTTATGTTAGTTAGTTATTAACCTGGTAAGGTTAATAAGGGTGCAAGAATGACTTGATTCCTCTTATCAAGAGCACTCTTCAGACCCTTTCAGTCCCCATAGGTTACATAAGTTACAGGTTTCGCGCTACAGTGGTACCCGTAACAAAAGGTCCAGCTTGACCACAGTTAGTGTGACCGTGGAACTAAATGGGTAAGTAACGACCTTGGTGACACACATGTTGGCTACTACAAAACGTGGCAAATGATCTAAGCTTACACACAGTGAAAACTATGCCAAGGCTAGCCACACAACTACAGCTGCAGGCAGGCAGTAGCAGCAACAAAAACAGATTTAAACGAACTCGCCTGAGTGACCCCCCCACGGCACACGTGAAGACACCACAAGCAGGAAAGAAGGTGGCTGGTTTCATGTTTTTTTTTCTCGTTACCTTTTTTTTTTTCACATGACGCCAAGAGGCACAGCATCGAACACTCACTTAGCGGAAAAGATACCGGACCAGTGGCTCTCTGTCCCGCCTAAAAACATGCGTTCCACAAACAAGACTCAAACTCGCGAACAATTGAGAAAAAATAAATAAATGAACAAGTACACACACATCAACGTATCAAAGTTGCGGTTCCCTATTTTTAACGTAAGCAAATATTGCGTGAATGAAGGAAATCTTACATGACTGATGGCAGAGGCCACAAAAGTGTATCCCTTCTCCTGCTGTGAACAAAGACTCTGACACGGCAATTCACAAACTTATCAAAGACGTAAAAAAAAAGATTAAACATGCAACGGCAAGGCACATGAGGTAGTACAGTTTGTACTGACTCGATTGTTTCAAAAAGAAAATTGCTTCAGGATGCTTTAAGACGTGATGAAAAAATTTTCAACAAGGTATGGAGCAGACCAGCCCAAAGCAACAGGTAAGTTTGCATCTACTCAACAAGGTTTCGACCTGTGTTCGCATCAAGTTAAAAAAAAGGGTCATCGCAAGTTGAATTTCATATTTAGGACAGCTACAGCACATTAATAATGTAAAAAGTTGCTGACAAGTATAAAACCACTTTTAACAAACATAACTAAACGTGTGGATATAGCCTGGCCTAAACGCGCACCACGAACAGCGCAGTTTCGTTATGCCGGCTAAAACCGGACACTCTAGTATCTAGTGCAGTCAATGACACCGGCGGCACTCGGCACTTCTGTGCGCGTGAATGCAACATGTCTCATTTCACACCGGAGCCGCTAGACCAGAGTGCATTACGTGCTAGCTTGGCCGACTCGCAACATGCAAATGCCTTGTGGTGATGTAGGTGAAGTGCAAATGAAATGAAACCCTGGCATCGCTGGAGTGGCGTACCGAACTTCGTCACCTGGTGCCCAGCGCGTTGAGTACGCCAGACTATATCCATACCTTTTAAGTTTGGCATTAAAGGGCAAATCCAGGGTTTTAGCACTCTGAGAAGACTACTGTGCTTGCTGTATTGTTCCTCAATCGTTAAGTTTGTTCCTCAATCGTTAAGTTTGTTCCTTATGATATAACGACAATTTAAATGCAACAAGCCAATGGCAAGCTGAAGAGGAACTGTGCTGCCTGTAGGGTTGCCAACCGTCCAAAATTTAGTGGAACAGCCCCATCATTCGAGCAGAAGTCCCGATTCCCAATTTGGGTTGGGCGGGCCTAGTCTCCAGACTTTTTAAAATTCTGAATAATAATAATAATAAATGAGATTTTCTCCTTATAACATCCCTGACAGCTCAGTTGCACACTGTGCTAAACATACAGGCAGCTTTGTTTTTGTAGTGCTTCTAGTTATGTTTGCAGGCCCTAACACGGTTTGTAGAGTACCTTCAACTGCATTGGTAGCCAGGCAACTGCTCCACTTTTCTTGTAAGATGCGACATGGTAGGACTAAAAACATTTGCGGGATTTTCACTACAGGAACAGCCAGGCTGCTGCTGCTCCTGCGCCCGCTACCCCATCCTGTCTTCGTCTACTAGATAGTTGTCAACCCTAGCGCCATGGTGCAATTCTGCTATTAATTGACAATGCCGCGGAAAGCCTTTATTTGCGCAAATAGCATCTGCTTTCACATATTTCTTTCGTCTTTTTTTGCGGTGTGAATTTCTGAATTCACAGAATGGGGAAGCATGAATTCAATGAGTTGAAACTAATGACATGAACGCCCAGAATGCAGTAGGCGCAGGTACTGTTGCATTGTTATAAAAAATTAATTCCTGCAGAATCAAGACACCATGGCGCTCAGTGATTTCACAAAATTGATCAAGCGACAGAATGCTGTTTTTTTCCGACACGTCTGAAGCTCTAACGAAGTCACCCTTTAACATTTTTATAAAGACTGCGCGCCCTCAAAGTACACAGTTTTGACAACAGAAGATCGCATATTTCATGCCAGTGCTGAATGTTTTCTCATCCACAGAAAAGCCACAAACAAACATACTACAAAAAAGTCACTTACTCAAATTGAAAACGTGTAAAGTAAAATGAAACATGCTCCGTGGTCACTGTTCAAGAGTTTGAGAAAAAAGAAAAGTTCTAAATCCGACACGAGAGCCACTATAAAAGAAAAAAGCTGGTCATAATGTGATGAGATACATTGTGCGCATGCTGAAAAGACAATCACAAAGCAAGGGCCTAATTATGAGTGACGTATGCAGCTAAGAAAAAAAAAGAAGACACTGAGCACAGTGAAACAGCACTACAGCTACATCGAATCCTCAACTTCTAAGTTGAAAAATAAATCAAAGTCATTGCAAAGAAATAAGAAAAACATACCGTAATATAACTTGCCCACATATATGTGCCTGTCTTGTAAACAACAAGAGTTTAATGGCCCAGTATGCTGTGACGCACAGAAGCCAGCCTACATCAAACGCTAAGCATGCCTGGCCTAAAAACAAACGTGGCCCCAAAAGTAGTCTTCAAGGCAATGTTCGCAGCAGACCAAGCTGTTTTTCGCAAATCAACGGGCGACACTAATAGCACGAATCTCGCACGCTAGGCGACATCTTTCCCCAGACCACCGAGCGTAGCCCTACAATATTGATTCAGCTGCTGCTGCAAACACCAGGAGGAGCAGTTGACTAAACCACACACAATCTGGCCTAAGTTTTAAATCCAGTGCACACAAGACCCAAACCTGTCACCAGGTCATAGGGTGACCTGGTGACCTGGTGACAGGGTGACCTGGTGATACCCCCCCCCTAGAACTCCTGCTGTTCCAAAGCCTCAGACAGGCACAGAGCAACCATGCCTTTTAGTCCCATTCCTCACTGTGCCAAGCTTTGGAGTGCCAGGAATGTTAGAGGAATCTCCATAACAAGTTGTCAGACCCCATCTTATGCAGACTGGCTCAAAAACTTTTGGCAGACTGTACTGTGCACAAATTAAATGGGACCCAGTTGGGGCCAGCTGGAAAGCATTCTTCCACATTTTCCCCCGGCTTCACGTGATGCTGGCATAATTTCATCGTGCACACCTAGCACGGGGCCTAGTCCAACCATATCTG
The DNA here is from genome assembly GCF_038994185.2 of Dermacentor albipictus. NCBI lineage: Eukaryota > Metazoa > Arthropoda > Arachnida > Ixodida > Ixodidae > Dermacentor > Dermacentor albipictus. The sequence goes on along the minus strand of NC_091827.1, from coordinate 38,774,109 downwards.
ACAGTCGGATATGTTAGTGGTGCAACTTTGCACTTTCTGCTCATTACCTGCAAGAGGTGCTTCACACTTTTCATAAGCTCGCAATGGCGCATGAAACAGTGCTTGCGTGACTAGTACTGTCTAGTATTGCCACGATGGTGCCTCAACAGATGCTACAGAAAAGGCTCTTGACACAGCCTATAAATACAGCCAGTAAACCAGCCGACGTCACTCAATATGATAAAAACTTGTCTGGCTTCACAAACGATTCAGAAAAGTGTTTGTAATTCCCTGGGCTAATTACCCAATTAAAATACAAACAGAGCCACGAAGCCCAAATGAGCATGTGAAACATCTATATCTTGATTTTGATATCATGATATATCTATCTTGATATCATGATTTTATATCTTGGAAGCCCTCCACAAGGCCCATCTCCCTCAGTGCATAGAATACAGCTGAGCCTAGATATATCGAACTCGGAAGGGATTGCAGAACCTCCCAATAAATCCCTGACACAATACACAACAGCTATGTTATGCAAGAGCTAATAAAGACATATTTCAGATAAATTTCCTCCGATAACCATGCTGAATCAAGAACTCTGAATCTGTGAAGTGCTAAGTGCGTGAATCTATAACACATTAAGCAAACTACATGTACGCACCAGTGCTCTTTCCAGTGCTTATGGGCTGAAAAAAAGAAGCACCACAGGACAAGAGTCTTTAAACGAAAACTACAGTAAGTGTCAGTAACAAGGTCCCAAAGCTAATCATTGTTTGAATACTAACCACCTACGTACACATATATTGGACCTGCCTGAAAAAACAACCGGTGATCACCAGTGACCACTAAACAAATAAGGCACGAGGGCATTAGAGGAGTACTGATATGAATGTTTTTACTTGTTTTTCTCATTAAAGTCTAAAACCCCTAAACATAAAAAAAAACAGTACTTAACTCACTATAATACTTTTAGGAACCTGTTCTTGTTTCAGTACTCGGAAGATACCTTTGTGGTATCACCACATGCTGGCTCGCTTAGTTCCTGCAATCGCTATGGCAGCCACATATGAAAGTAGCGGGAAATTTTTTTTTTTTAGAAACAGCGCCATACCACGCTTTATTGCTAAGCGTCAGTCAATTTCAGTCTGTCACAACGTCGTGTCATTGACACAAGGCTTGGCAGAGTTTAGTTTTAGCTTAAAATGTACTCCAAATGTTTCCCATCCTTGATACTATGTAAGTGTGGTCGTCTTATGCGTCAGAAATGTGTGGGCGAGTTTCTACCCTAAAACAGTGCTTCAGTACTCCTTTAAAGGCGCTCGACCGCAATGTTTAGGAGCGCGTGCCCATTGTTTGATCTACAAGAGATAATCAGAACTACCCCAAGTTCGATATAAGTAGGCCCGACTGTGCACACACAAATTTTTTTAAATTGGCGCAGATGTTCCGAAACCACAGACGGAGGCGCTGGCAGCAGGTGGTAGGAGCAGCGAGGCAAACAAGCGTTCTTCTCACTCACCAATGAACAAAAACACGGAAGAAGAAGAACTGTAGCCACTTGGTGCTGTGTTGGCGCACAACGTTTTGCGAGAGTTGCTTGCATCTTCCTCTTACGTGGGGAGTGAGTGACTTACCCATTGCAGCAACCGACGCGGGCCCCTATATGTCTGCACTGGATTTGACGCACGCCGCGTGGCCGAGCAGAGAGAGCGAACAAGGAGAAAAACGAGACGGCTCACCTGCTCCGAGTCGCCGCCGGGGGCTAGGAGCAACGTTTGAGGACAACCAAAGGGCGTGCCTCCGCGAGGTCCGAGGAGGACAGAAAAAAAGCGGGGAAGGGGGAGACGAGGGGCATGCAAGAATGGAAACGGGCACCGACCTGCCACTGCTGGTAGCACCGTCCGGGAAGATGTCGGCTTCATGCACGCAGACAAGCACACACGCAGACACACAATACTAAAAGCGCAGAGATTACAGCGCCCTCAAGACCATACAGGCCAGCTGTGGTCCAAGCTCCCCCCTTAGGCTACGAAACAAGGCTACTGTAGCACAATGCGTTGGCGGGCTAGTTGGTGCGAATCCATGAATACTTTGAAAATGATGTCAGTTGAGAGTAGCGCCTTGTCCTGGTCGTCTTTCTTGTGTCCGTTGTTTTGCGCTAAACAAAGTATTCAAGGCTACTGTAGCTGCTAGGGTTGTGGCGCGGTCTTGTTGGTGTGCCCTTTTGGAATTTCAAGTGTGGCCGAAACAAGATGGAGGGCATGAAATGGGGTACACAAACATGTGTCCGTGCATCCACGTGCACTTTTCATGTAGCTTTGTTTGCACTACGGTCTTCTGAAACTGCTACAGCAGTGCCATGCCCAAGGTTTTTGCAAGCTCTAGAGTGGAGTGGAACACAACCTTTTCTACAGAGCAGATGTCACGCAGATGAGAGAGAGAAAAAAAAAAGAAAGACAAATGGCGCAAGCACTTCTGCTTCTTGCTAAAGCACGAGTCTTCAGCTCGTGCCTGGCAGAACCACACCTGCGTTACCTTGTACGACACCTCTCAGGCCACAATTAAACTTTTCTGCCAGCTTACTCGTCTTGAATGAGACGGCATACGATGATCTAATAAGCTTCAAAAAAACATACAGCATACATGCCAGCCTGGCTCATCTACCAAATGCAGAAACCATGGTTGACATTGCAATATATTCCGAAATCATCTCCACATCCCACACAGTGGCCAGTGAAAGGATCCTCATTAGAAAAGTAGACAGTTCTCACATCAATGCTACAACTGCGCACGCTCAACAGATGCCAGATAGCTGCATGCTCGTCTCATGGAAATCTTTCTGCCGACGAAAGAACACACAGGCGACAGCGGCTTTCCCATTTTCAGCAGAGTGGGCAAATACTTATGCCCGCTGCTCCATTTCATATTGTTGGCTACAAAACAATCTTCGCCACAAAATTTATAGACTAGCACACAAATGGTAGAGGCAAATCATTTTGTTAAAGTTGATGAGAAACTGTGGGTAGTACCCTCACTCAATCGCTTTTGTGAGATTTTGCGCGATTAGTACTGGCTGCACTGGCATCTACAGGTGACACCATTTCTGGCACAGAGCCATGTGAACGGCGATTCCAATCATGACCGAGTGGGGGGACTGGCTGTAGTAGTGTGTAAGCTCTCAAGCTTGCAATGCTAAATTAAACAAAAAAAGCACAAGTACGTCACATGTGCACAGGAAATGCAAGACTGCATGCGTTATGAAATAGTGGGTAAAAGAAAAATTGCATCCACAAAATGCAGCGAGCAGCCGTCAAGACTCGTGTACGCATGCAATTATCTGGACTTCGCACTGCTGTCTGTGGGTAGCATAAGTAGATGATGCCACAAAATGACCGTATTGGCAATGGTTTCATGCAGTTTCTTACCAAATATGTTCGGTCACTATTAGCGCTAACATACTGCATCACTTCTACAGAGAAAATGCTCAGCTTTTATGTGCCCATGCTACATTTTGGAGTTGATCCTGCAGAATTTGTAAAGACTGCGGCAGATGACTCAAGAAAAGGTTGGTATTCGCAATGATTTAACGGTCTATTCAACCGCACCAACGCCATTAGGCCTAATGAATGAAATAATGGCGACAAGAATGCTATAATTCTGCATACACATGCCATCTTTTGGACTTGGTGCCAAGTCCTTTATGCAACCTGTGTAAGTGATCCAACAAAAGGACAGTACTGGGAGTGACTTTTACCAGTTTCGATCTTATCGATTTCGACGCCATTAGGCCTAACAAATCACTGCCATAGCAAAAACGTAACGATTCTGCGTACAGAGATGCTGCACTTCCTACTAAGCCCTACAGGTTTTGTGTTGCTCGGGTGTGCGACCTAACAAAATTACAAGTTTCGGCAGAGACACTTCGCAGTTCATTTTTGCCGCGATCGTTTCGGCACCATTTGGCCTAACAAACAACCACTGCATGTGCCAGGCTGCACCACACACATTAGCGCTTTGTTTAGATCCTCTTCAGGGACATGCATGTGATCGGCCATAGCTATTAAGTGAGTAATTATGCAGTAGGCCAAAATAATATATTGAAATTGATGTGTGAGCAAGCACACAGTGCCAAGCCTTACTACGCCATTAGGAGATGTTTAGCAGTTCTTTTTATTTTAAATGATTTGTTTTTATGTAGTAGATGCCACTTCAAAGAGCCAATGGCTGACAGAATGGCTCTTCACATGAATGACAGAAGAATGGCTGACAAAGAAAAAAAAAGAAGAGGGAAGGCAAGCCGTGCTTTAATTGCTGCCATGGGAAGTTTTTTACGCGTATCAATATTGCTTGATACGGTGAACTCTGGAAAACCACCCTAAACTTCTAAAATATTGTGTCAGCAAAACGTAACTGCAGTGTCAAATTCAGTAGCACATAAAATAATGCGGCTAGTTAATACAAAATCAAAATCTATCATATGCCATAATGGTTCTACAGAAACCCGCAATGTGGAGGGAAGTAAAGGGAAAATGAGACATCCACCCTTGCGTAGCATTTGCTACAAAGGAAACCCGCACGGGTTCCTTGAAAGCAAAGGCTCGCAGTTGCTGCAGAACCATTACGTCGAACTCCAGCCTTTGGTTCGAGTTGAGAAATTCGACTTTGCCCTGGCATCTGCTAGCTGCCTGGTCAGCTCAGATGGTAGAGCGGCTGCCCCGGAAAGGCGGTGGTCCCGGGTTCGAGTCCCAGACCAGGAGGAATTTTTCTTCAACTGCAAGGCTTTTCTTTCGAGCAACCTGTATGGGTTTCCTTTGTCGTAATTGCTACAAATGGGTGGATGCCTCATTTTCCCTTAATTATCTATTTTATGCATTCAATTCAGAACTACTACTGAGAACAAGCAGGGCTACAAGCAGTCCCAAAAAGACCATGTTTAAGTGACATCTCTCGCTCGTAAAACGTAGGTGCAGGGCATGCAAATGCAGTTAAATTACGTGAATTTTCATTAATGCTCACGATGTGTCCATCTGCACATAGATGCATCTAGCCCAATATGTGTGTAGCAATAGTAGGCAGTCTGCTGAATGCTAGGCCTAAGGAAGAGGAAGTTGAAAAGAATTGTCGTGCAATGACCCTTGGCTTGGTGCAGTATTAAATAAGTCTCTCTTGAAATGAAAAATGAAAGGCACTCACTACACTATCGGAGAGATTTTCCACTAAAAGTAAGGGAAAGAAAAAGAAAGGAACAAACTTGAATTAAACCCAGGTTGCTTAACATTAATCACTAATGGCTTACGCTAGCAGGGGGGAAAAAATATTTTAAAAATGAAAATTTGCGTATTCCTTACACATCAACTAATGCCATAGTACTACAGGCCACAAAAGTTACGGAAATGTGGCTACATGCAAAGCCTATTTCTTTGCAGCCTAAATCAGCAAAGTTAAAGTATGCATCTTGACACTCCTGTTTAGGTGCTTCAATGCAACGCTGAATTTAGTCTCCTAGTCATAAACTTCACAGGTCGAAAATGATGAGCTGCGCAGCAAAGCTGTTAATGATGCATGTGTTTAGCCAGCTCCGACAATGCAGAATTTATTACTCATGGCCCCACTCCCACTTATGACAACTACACGACAACATGCCCTACCTTCACAGTGTGCCGAGAATATTTACAAATTCCCAACCTGCTGCTCATAAAAGGGCATGAAATTTGGCTAACACTGCCTGCTTTGGCAGCAGTCACGTGTTGCTTTAAGGTGACAGGTAAGACTTGAGTTCCAAAAGCATATGCACCCTGTTCAATTCACCAAAAATTCTGCTAATGCAGCACGAAAAACTTTGCTTGAGCCAGCCAAGCCTGCTGCAGTAAATTCCTCATAAGGCCCTCAGTGTTAGTACCAGTGTTAATAATCAGCTGGTCACATTAAAAACACAAGGATCAGGACATGCTTTCCAGACATTTTAAGGAAGTGTCGAAGCATAGCCAGAACAGCACCAAGATTTCTAGCACACAAACAGTGAAATGCACTGGCAAAACAAGACCACTATTAATAGATGCTCAAAAAACTGCTCTTTCGCAGGCCTGGCAAGTCTGGGTCTGGTACAAGCCCATGTGTACTAGTACCAGCACATCCTGGCACCAGCTTAGATTGTACTTTGAGCACTTCAATATATGCGGTACCTACATACCAGTACCAGCATGGGCCAGTACCAGCCAGAGACTACGAGACCCTCCCTAACGGTACTAACATTGGTTGGTACCTGTGGGAGACTGATAAAAGATCCTACACAGCAGCACCAGCAAGGGCTGGTCCCTGCCTACCAGCACCAGCATGGGCCACGAACACTGCACTGACTGATGCATGACTTCCCATAGCAGTACCAGCATATGCTGGTACCAGTCAGACTGATACAGGACTTTACACTGCAATGCCGGCAAAGGCTGGCACCAGCCTATGCTTCTTGCACAGCACACAATTGCACAGCCAGTGCAATTCATGAACGCTTGAATCGACGTGACATGTTTCACTTCTTTAACAAGGCTCAATACAGATGATGCTGCCCTGTTCATCTTCCAGCTCCCCTAGAGGCATGAACATTTTTTGAATAACAAAAAATGCAATGATAGCTTTTGCATGCACATGCACCCATTTAGCAGGAATGTGAGCCAGTTGCACAAATCACCCCTGTGCCCGGTACATCAACGAAAATACAAGTGCAAAGGTGCATGCAATGCACACAGATGACCAGGTGCCCTAGCTAATGAAAGCAAGAGATGTCGGAAGTAATTCTGCACCTGAACTATATGTACGGTGGAATACCAAGTGCTTAAAACAATTGAATAATGGGCGATTAAAATTATGTCTTGCGTCCACATTGCAGTGCCTGCCGTACAGGTGCAACAAGAACATCCATTCAGGTGCAGCTTTTTTCCCACATGTGCATTGTGGGAAAAGGTGACAGGTGATTGCTCTCCATTCAGTTGTCGCATTAAATTGGCAGCGACATGTTGCGATTATCGCCTGTATTTGCAACAGACTACAACACAACAGCTATGCCTGCTACAGAATAAAAAGTGAGATAATCTTTCTATGCGATAAACTTCCTATCCTGATGCTTCATAACATCAAAGGCCACAAATAAAATACTGAAGTGGTCCGCTACCAGACACGATGCTATTACAGCGAAGCTAGTCTAAGCCTATGACTGCATATTAAAGACCTAAAGAGAGAATGCTATTAAATGGGAAAACTAAGCTTGTTCTGAGGAAATGGTCTTGCACAAAAACCATGATACGATGCTACATGCATTGCTCAGGACAACAGGGTAACACACAAAAAAAAAAACAAGAATTTTACAGTTGTCAAACTTGCTAGTGAAAACCCCTTGCTCATAGCATTCCTGGGTGGACTTCCTCGGTGCAAAGTGCATGAGTGCCGTGTCAAAGCAACAGTCGCAGATAAAAAACGCCACGTAAAATTGTGCTCTACCAGAAGCGGAGCAAGCTTTCCTTGGAAAGCTGAGAAACCCGTAAACAGCCTCCACCTGAGAAAGACGACAGAAGTGGCTAAAAAGCAACCTGAGCATTCTGCCCCAAGGTTTTCAATCCCACGCACACAGCCTTCACCACAGAAAGGTAGCCAAGGATAGATGGAAAGGTGCACAGAGCAAGACGCCCATTGCAGGGAGTGATCCCACCAATCGAGGGAAGTACCACCGACAACAACAAAACTTTCACCTCCATGTCAGATGATGCCAGAGAGTGTGAGTTGTGTGAGCTGTCCGAGTAGTCACCAAGGGCAAGCGAAGAAATGACTGGAAAGTGGGTCACGTGCGAGCCTGAGGCACTCTGGTACGACGCTATTTTCACGCTCAACCCTTCGATGGGGGCTGCTGAGCCAGCCTGCCTGGCTGCCACCTTGCGCCGCAGGCGCTGAACAAAGCTCCCTGTCGAGGAGGGGCGCCACGTGTAAGAGGCAAGGCCAGGGAAGTAACAGCATCACTTCGCCATTAAATTTGCTATCCAAGGTGTGAGGAGGAAATGGAATAAAACGCCTGCAAGTCATTTCGTGCTCCCGCCAAGTGTAATGCAGAATTCTCTCGCTGCACAGGTCACTCGAGTGTGAAAACAGTCACTTCCCACAAGCTACCTTCCTAAGCCTAGCATGTCGCATGTCAATGATTTTTGCTGCGACTGCAGAAAACCAGAGCTTGTGATGTGCGGGTGAATTAAGGCAAGATGCTAGTCCATCATCCAGTGCAAATACAGCTGGCTGTCAAGCTCTCTTACTGAATATGTTTGCAAATGCCTCCACACGGTAGGAATAGATAAAGCTAGCAAAGTACAGATTAGCTGAAAATTTCCACTGATTGAATGGGATCACCAGAAACTGCTTTAGAAGTACTCGCACAATGGCTCGTGCAGCTTCTAGCAGCACTGCCAAGGCCAGCATACGCCCACACGGAATCATCCTAAAGCAGTTCCAAGCACTCCCACCCGAAACCTCATTACAGCATACAGGACCAATGGCTGCGTACGATGCCCTGTGTACATAACGCACACACTGCAGAATCTCTATTTCAGTAAGATGCTTGCCAGCAGGCAACAATAACAGCCCAATACGAACCCGCTCGCACCCCCTTAGAAGCAGCAAGCATTAGTGAAACAGGAAGGACAGCACAGCAAGCGCAAAACCCACTCCGCGATAACAGTCACAGCAAGACACACAATAACACCGCTCCCACCCGCACAGCACAACCGCACACACACACACACACACAGCAGGTGTACGAACTTACCCCATGAGTTCACGGTCAGACCGAGGTCCGAGGGCTGCAGATGTTCCGACATGCGGGCATCGTTACAGTTTGGAAAAGGGTGCACGGAAAAGAGAAACGCATGTCTAAAGAACTAAAACCAGCGCTTCTTAACCCTCCCCCCTCCCTCCTAAAACCCAAAGGTGGCATAAAAAAATAATAAAGAAAGAAAATAAAGCCATTCATGCCACTCAGTTTTGCAACAACAAAATGTAGAAGAAAGGCAAGATGACGCGTGTCAAGGGACAGAAGGGGGAGGGAAAAGGTCGCTCGCCTTTTCGTTGCTTCTTGTCGTCGCCAGCAGCCTAAAATGGAGTCAGGGAGGGCAGAGCTCGCTTCGCACAGCGCAAGAAACGACAACAGTGTCGCCACGGAGAAACAGGCAGCACTCACAATCCGGCCGTCGAAGAAGGAACGATTGCTGCTGCCCGACGACGACGACCGGCGCGAAGTTGCACGGTCTCACTCTCGACACGAGAGCGGACAGACCACCACACCCACAACGGGTGTGCGAGAGGCAAGACAGACAGACAGAGAGAAATAGGAAGACAGCGCCGCACGCCCGCGGGGGCGCGGCGGTGTACGTATATATATATATATATATAGTATATGCAAAGACGGGGTAGCAATACTCACCAGGGGTCATCATCCTAGCTACAATTCTAGGCCTGACACAGTCAAACGAGAAGTAGCACGCTGTTGTGGCAGTTGGCCTGGTGATTGGGGGAATCGCAACAAGGCGCCACTTAGGCCAAGACGCGAACGAACACACATTCTCTCTTTCTCTCCCCCCCTCATACCTCGCTACACCACTTCAAATGATAGCCCTGCCCTTCACCAACCCCTCTCAAACACCCCTCTCGCTCAATAACCCCTCTTCCAAGACCACTAAGCTAGCTATGCCCCGGTTAGTTAGAACCTACATATAAATGGTAGACCCCGCACATAAAAGCTTTTATCTACAGAACGGTAAATTTTATGCCGCGCTCGGAAGAAAAACAAGCTAGAGCATGTTCGCTTTCTTCAGATTGGGTACGCTTGCGTCAGCGATGAAATATACTTCACCTACATGCACAGGATTAAAAAAAATGAATAAATAAAATGAATAAAGAGGAAGAAGACTGCCACGCACAAACAAATGCCTTTTCTACTTCTGCCCTGCATCATGCTTCTGCGAGAAAAAGCTGCTAGTGCGTGTGGTAACTACATTCAACTCTGATAGAAAAACAAAAAACAAAGTGGGGAGCTTTCGAGAAGTTGATGTGTTTCGAGGCGAGAGAGTAAACTGATATTCCCACTTTTGAAGCAAATGCACTACACGTTACGCACTGTGACGTCCACTAATGTGACACACGATGGGAGTGTAAGCTATCTGGATGGCACAGAGATGAGGATTAAAGAGAGATCACAGGCTTCTGATGCAAGTTTGTAAAGGGCACATATCCAAGTTAGAGAGACCGGGAGATGATTTCAGTGAGATAAGTGTGAAAGTAGAAAAATACACGGTGGAGGGGAAAAAAAAAAGTATGAGGGAGGCCTGATGTACACGAGGTTGTACATAAGGAAGGAGGATGACTACATCATGAGACGGAAGGTACACAGAGTAAAGGAGATGCGCATATTGTCCCTTACCTTATACGTGTCCCGGAATTTGTCGATTTCCCTCGTGATTAAGTTCCGCTTGTCTTCCTCAATGTCCATCTCATCCAGTTCTTGCATCAGACGGTGCTGAAGAAGCAAACAAAGTGGAGAACTTGAGCAGCAGGCACACAACATTTTTGCTGCCACCAAATGTGCCACGATTTGCATCAACGCAGAAAAGTTACATTACAATAAGCTTTGCTGGTTGAAATGGTACTGCATCTTGGGTAGGAGGAAATATTTAGGAGCAGCAACTAAAACCATCATCGTCATCATCATAAGCCTACCTACACTGCAGAATGAAGCCTATACAGTGCAGTCTACTTACAACATTATCAAGAACGAAAAATCCGATCATTGTAACTGATCATTGCTATATCTGGACTGCCGTAAAAAAGAAAAAAGGAGAAGACTGCCAAACATACTTTCGTAGCTCCGAAACCGAATTTGCCACCTACGATAAAAAATTGACACTGTAGAAAGAAGGCGGCGAAAAATGACATGTTTATTTATATCTCTAAACAGTATGTCAAGCATTAGGCGTGCTGAAATAGTAAAAAAATATCTGCACTTGCTTTCGCAGAAGTTTCAGATTCACAACCACGTTATGCATCGCGAACAGCGGCTGCACGAACGCTGGTGGCTATAATTTAGCGTACATGAAACCAATGAGAGAACTATCGACGACAGCACAAGATGGGCCGCTGTCAATCTCTTCGTCTCCATCGCACAACGCCACCGTCTGTCAGCTCGCACGACGATTGCCCCATCAGATATCTCTTCTCAGAACAAGGCAGCGCTATCTGCACTCAGGAACTCCTCCATCGAAGCACCACCCATTTTATCGCCAGTAGTGACATATGCCCATAGTTTGGTAACGTCGGCGGCTGCCACCGCGTTGGTTTCACATATGGAGGTTTCGGCAGGGCACACAAATCCCACCATCTCTATTCATTGGCACGGTCACGGGTTCTAGCGTTCATGAACGCAGTGCTCACAGTTTTCAGAATTCGATATCATCGACTGCGGGAGCTGGTACTTTGAGCCTTTCAAAATTTGTAGCTTTGTCTTACGCGACACAGCTTTGCTCTTTGTTGGGGCACCTTTCGCTGCTTCTGCAACAGATTATCACGCTCGCTGAGGGAGAGAGAAAGATTGTAGAAAGGGAGGGCAGGCACAATTCGCTTCTCTATTCTTTCTTTCTTTCTATGGACTCTCGCCGGCGACGTGGACGCGAAGCAGCTAGTGCCATCTTGCGGCACGCTGTGCCAACTTGCCCTGCTTTTCATGGCTTTCGCAATCGGCACGCTGGCAGGACGCGCTGCGCGATAATGGCAGCAAATACGGACTTGCATAGACAAACTTTTTGCCCCGTCTCGGTTAAGGGGAACTTAGCAAAGCAAATTTCTCTATTATTCTGCATGGAAAATGCCGCCCAAAAGGCAGAATTTCGATCGTTTTGCCCTATGCGCGATAAATAACACATTGTTATGTTTTTTTCTCATGGCCCTAACGCATAAGTTGATACTCTGAAGTCAACTCATCGTTAAAGCTGATATATCATTGTAAGTGAGCTGCACTGCAGCAGTGGTCTTTATAACTATGTTTCATACATCGCGTGCAAGTTCTCTTGGCAACGGCACATTAGATTCATTGCAAAGGCGGCCGATTTCGCTCTGAACTGCATTGCAGTGTTTTTCATTAAAATTTTATCTATCGCAAATAAAGGGGCCAACCTATGTTCCAATTCATGCGGCATTTCTTGCTCCCCCGACACCAAAACAACAGAGGAAGGCAAAAGACACTCACGTTTTTGCTGGACCTGTACTCCCTTTCGGGCTCAGGGCTGGTTCGTCGAGTGTTACGTGGAGATCTTGTGGCTGCTGGAAGAAACATCGCCAAAGAATAAACAACTGCTCCTGTGACTAAACATTTAGGCTCACAACTTTGTTCTCGTGCCGAATCTACAGTCGAACCCGGCTATATCGAACTCGCAAAAAAAAAAAGTCTATCAATTCGATATAGAGCATAATTCGATATAAGCCTGCTAAATAATTGGATGTCATAAAAGCGCATATCATTTATAAAATCACTTTATTGATGAAACTAGCTTAGTTTCGCATGAAATAGTTCTGCACTTTCTTCTGCTTGGGCAATTTCGCTGCCTGTGACGTACGCACTTCTCCACATTGTCCAAGGAGTCGGAGCAGCTGAGGCAGCAACCTTCCGCATTCGCGCAGGAACACCGGACTAGTACGAGCGCACCAATCACTTCGGAGGATGTGGACAAAGGACCGTCGTAGCTTTCCTCATTGTGCCCACTTTCGCTAGTGCTCGGTACGATGTCGGCAATGTAGTCTTCCTTTTCGGGCTCTCCAATGGTCACGACACCATCATTTGTGCTCACAAACTCGTCTACCGTTGATTCGTCAACATCTTCCGGGAATTCCAACAGCTCGCTCCAAACTTCGGCAGTACTGGCAACGGCTTCGTCGCATTCATCAGAATTTATGGTCATCATCGAGCACGTGGAAGCCGGCACAGCTGTAGCAATTTCGTCTGGACCACTTGCACACGGCCGTGCGTACGCGTCAGGCGCCACGGGCACCGGGTCGCAAGTTTGGCCGCTTTAGCCCTGATCTCCCTCTTATTCTTCAAGATCGTGTTGAGAGTGCTCCTCGGAATCGTGTACGCTGCGGGGACATCCGACTTATCACCGCGTTCGAACCAATTTACGATTTCGAGCTTCCCAACGCAAGGCGAATTCTGCCGCTCCATCACGGCAGCACTGCGGAAGAAGGCCCACAAGGCGCACACGCAATGAACCAGAAAAGCAGCGAGACAACTCGCACTTTCTCCGTCTTGCACAACGAGGGCACAAGAGCCTCTGATTGGCTGTCTGAGCAAGCGTTGCAGGTGGGCCAGGATCATTTTTTGCAGGGGGGTGTCGATGGCTCGCTCAACGCAGTGCAGTCACGGTAGGGTGAGCGGTCGGATGGAGCCGCGCCTCCGGGCTTCCCCGCCACCGCGAGGAAAAGCCAACTTCTGGGGGCACTTTTCCGCCGCTTGACGTTCTATATATCGGGAGTCGATAGTTTTGTTCGATGTAAGCGGATATAAGCGTAATTTTTGCTATATATAGACCGTTTCATCGGGCGAGGAGGATAGGGCGCGCGGAGGGCCTTTCCTCCTCTCTGGCTTGGGCGATCCGGCACGGCGCTGCTTGAAAGTATTGCTGTCGCGTGCTGCGGAACGATTTCGAGATGTTTTAGATCTTACTTTGTGAAATTTACGCAATGTCCGTTCATATAAGGTCGCCAGGGAAGCCTTTCAGTGCATCGGTAACTACTGTAGGCAGAAATATGTCTTGAGGGCGCAAAATGTCCCGCGCATTATCAGTCGCGGTGCGTGCATGTGTTGCTTACTTTTTGCTTATATAGATTTTAATTCAACAATCAAAACCAGCGTCTCTGTATTACCAGCATTAAATGGTAAATCAGCTCACTGTCTGATCGATTGGCATAGGGAGTAAAACATAAAACATAAGAGCGCATGCTCGTGCACGGCCAACTTAAGGCAGCCACGAAACATCTAAGCGGTAGGCTCTATCAAATATTTGTGATACACCGGCATCATTCTCACGCTTTTCAAGTCTAGTATGCTTGAAATTACCATATGTTTACGCTAGCCTTGCTGCATGGGGCCCATGGTGCTGCTCAACACAGCGATCACTGCGGTTGGTGAGCCAGCACGATACATACCGTATTTACACGATTGTAAGTCGACCCCTTTTTTTAAATTTGAAAGTCTGAAGTTGGGGGGTCGACTTACAATCGAAACCAAAACATGGCCCCGCCAATAAAAGCGAAACCAACGGGAGCTACAATGTAGTTACAATTTTATGTTTGCTCTATGGCCCTACCCGTATCTTTTCGCTATCCCGCGTGTTTGTTCGCTTTTCGGAGGGTTTTTTTCAACATTTTTGAGAGTTTTACCGTGCATGCAACAATCATGGGGGAGGGGGTGTCGGTAGTTGATGGAAGCGCCGCTGTTCCCATTTGCGGCGGCACCCTCAGAACGGCGGCGCTTGCGGGTTTCTCTTTCTCTGTTTAAAGGCTAGACGCGTTCCACTTGACTGCCGGCTACGTCCTACTTCTATGCTTCCCCAGTAGTCATAAGTGCTCCAGGCCCACGAATCGTTCGGGACTCGTTCACAGCAGCGTTCAAGAGGGCTGCCATCCTATACGCCGAACAAACAAGTCGCTGCGCAGCGGGCCGCAATTTCGATGTTTCTAAACGGGTGGTGCGAGAGTGGCGACTGCAGCGAAGCGAAATTTTCACCTGTGACGGCAACTGAGAAATTTCGCACGTGCCGAAGTCTGGACGCTTTCCGGAGCTGTAGGCTAAACTTGTGGCGTACGTCGCTGAAATGCGTGATCGGTCCCTGCCAGTGAAGTGTGACGTGGTCATGAAACAAGCCCGGACCTTCGCCTTAATTTTAAGGTTCTGCTCCGCCGTGAGTAGGAGTGGGTGGCGGCAGAAGACTGCGAAATTACGCCAACCGCACCTGTCAATAAAGCCTCCCTGACGGCTGCGTGTGGTTGGGTGCATTTGGCGTGGGCTGCTGTTCTGCAAAATGTTTGCCAAATTTGAAATTTCGCTGGACCACGACGCGCTGTGGGACCGCAGCAACGATGACGATGGCAGCACTAGTGAAGACGAGTAGTCCAGTGACCATGTCAGCTACTAATAAATTTTCGTTATCGAGTGCGCCCTCGGGTATGCTCTCTCTCTTTTTTTTTTTCCGGTCACGCGATATGGGGGGGGTCGACTTACATTCGAGTCGACTTACAATCGTGTAAATACGGTATATAAGCTGTGTGATAGGGCATTGCCTTTTTGGCCTGTATACAGCCATATATAAGAAGGTTCGCATAAAAGGAATGCGATGGCTATTTTTGAGCGCAAAATTTTCGTAATACGTGTGAGTGCGTCGTAGAGAACTGAACGAACACAACCGAAAAAAATTGGTTATCATCCTCTTTCTCTAAAAAGCAAGAGAAAACGGACTAACGCCGCACAACGTTTATAAATATGTAACCGTTGATGCCGTATGTTTGGACCATGCGCTATATAGAACAAAGATATCTGTAATCCAGCACCTACTACTGCTTAGGACGCTCGCGCAGTTCGTAAACGGTCGCTTTGCTGAACAAGCTTAATTCAGACTGTAAGGTATGCTGCTATTACTACCCAAAACTATTTTATTCATGGGTGTAAACCTCATCCATCCAACCAAGTAGTCACGCAATGTAACCTGCAGCGAACAGTTTGAACGCTTGTCAAAGTATAACATCACAGCTCCTATCGTAGCAGAACGGCACCCACGCTGTTACGATCGTCGAGTATGTTTCATGGCTTCTAAACCGCAGCTTAGAAATAGTAGATAATACTGCAATAAGGTCACATTAGTGATTGGAACATTCAGAAATACACAATTGATCTCCGAGGCTGATCGTAGGCTCAAATATGCGCTCACACATTGCGCTGCGTGTTCCGTCCACCTCAACGCAAGCAGAAATTCCGGCCATGACGCATTAAACCACTTCAGCACGTCTCACAGAACCGTTTACCACGTAGAAGACGCACGTCATACTAAACAGGCCGCACGACCACGAAAACAAACGCCAGAACCTACCACCGAGCGCATACCTGCCATGCAAAAGACCGCTTTCACCCAAGCCAGTATGGCGGCACCTACAAAAAAACGGTCTATACTCACTGCAACTATACCGTGTCCAGAAATTGTTTGATATATAGATTAATTCGGTGTAAACGGGTTCGAAATATTCAGGTTCAACTGTACAGACTGTTGTTGCTGGCACAAGTGACAAAAAAGTAAGAATGGTGGAATGCAAATCCGGTATTCCCTTTTATATCAGTGCAGCCTGTGCAGCCTCTGTTGAAAGAATACAGGCCACTCTACACATTCAAAGCTGTTCGACTTTGTGTTGTGGTTACCATGGCACTACAGGGAGAGTATTTTTCACTACTCAGGGTATTGGAACTCATGGCACAACAAAGGAAGAAGAATGACTTTATTGGAAGGTCTGGCGAGTTACTTCAGGGATTGGGTGAATATCACCGCCTAGGCGTCGGCCACGAGCCCTTGGGCCACATTAAAATTGCCTGTAGTCAACCTGGCACTTGCAGGCAATATGGCCCGTATACCTTTGACAAAGACTGCACATCAGCTTTGATAAATAAGCATGACCAAAGCTACTACAGTGGAGCCACGCAGCCGCTGTTGGCACGTTCACATGCAGTTTAAACATCGAACAGTAATGGTGCTTTCCGCTGGTTGACCTGGAATGGCTACCGAAATCCTAGAGCAAGCATTCCAAGCTAATCCATCTGAATCTGCCAGCGCAGGGCAAAAAATACTCCATGACAGATCATACAAGTTGATGAGTACACGTCACACATGCCAATTCCGAAAATTATGCTGGACTTCCGTTCCACTCTGTACGCTTTTCATGACGGCCAGTCGCTGACCTACAGCAGGCGCAATATTGGGTACCGTTTTACATGAAGATGGAAGTGAAGCACACTTCTCGTTCTGCTACCGCTCGAATCCGCGCTTTGGCGGCAGAGCAAGCGAGAACCACTCGGCCCAGAATGAGTTGATCTGAAACAACCAGTGGGAAGTGGTAACCCGCTCCAGATCGACCAGTAGAAAACCGATTCGTCACCACAGAGCAAGAAAACCCTGCTACAGATCATCCAGTGGAAAACACAAGTGTCCAGGAGCTACAGCTAACACAGAGACTAACGCAAAACTCTCCCTGCACTACTGAAACAAAAGAATGCCACTCACCGTTGTTGCCGCCACCACCCCTGTCGCCGTCTCTTTCTCTCTCTCGTTCTCGCTCGCGATCGGTGCCCCGAGTGAGCTCGCTGGCGTGCGACCGCAGCAGATGCAAGATGGACTCCCGCGTGTCCCTGTCCTGGCGCCAGGTGGCCTCGTCTATATCATCCGTCGGCTGCGGCTTGGCTTCGGAATTGGCGCCGTCTGCAGCTGGAGTGCCCTCTGTTGTGCTGCCGGGCTGCTGTTGCTGCTGAGACTGTTGCTGCCCAGTGGTGGTCCGCTTGCTCGCCTTGTATTCGTCTAGCTTCTCCTTGGTCTTGGCATCCACTTTCACCTGGCAGAAGAAGCGAGAACAATGAGGTGCTCAGCATCAAGAAGCACACACATGGTGTGGCCTTTTACGGCACAACACCCCGCACATGCGTGTGGCCTATTACAGCACAACACCTGCACATGAAAAAAGAAGCAACTAAGAAAAACGCACAGGGTCCAGAGGCTTACCACAAGCTTTTTGTCTCCAATCTCCCAGTCGTGCAGGATGCGTATGGCCCTCATGGCAGACTCTGGATCTCCGTACTCGCAGAAGCCGAAGCCTGCGAGAGTCCAACACGGAGAGTCAAGCCACACAACACAGTCTTGCATGCTGCCCAATTGCCAGTGGGCGGACTAGTGTCGCCAGTCCTGTACGTACCTTGGAGCCAGCCATTGGCGCCTTGGACTCTCTTCCAGCTGACCACGGTGCCACACCGCTGCGCAAATGCGAGACAACAAAGAAGTTGCGACAAAAATTCAGAAAATGCCCACGGCGGGAAAAGAAATTCACAAAGCTTCAGTGAACCAAGTCCACCAACCTGAAGAATGAGCCTGATGAGGTTGTCAGACGCTCTTTCCGTGATGTTGCCCACAAAGACTGTGACAGGGGGCCCTTTGGATGTGTTTTCGTGCTGTATAGGAACACGTGAGATAAGAGAAGGAGCTTTTCCACATGTTTGCTCACAAAACAAGAACCAACAACGACAGACTAATTCAATGACTGGCTTTTAACACTTACTGCAACAATATTTTGGTCCGCGCAAGAAGGCCTAGTTTCAAGATTGTGCACACATATAGCACCTTCGTGTGCAATTTTGCAATTGAAGTACGAGTGCATGCATCTCCAAAAGCAATCAAAAATGGACATTTTTCATAGCAAAACCAAAGAAAAAAAAAAACTAGAACACATGAAAATATATTGCACAATTTGCATTTCTACTGTGAATGCGCTGTTCTCAATAATGGTGAAATCAGGTGCTCCTAGTCTCGGAACAGAGCTGATTAAAAAAAATTATCGGATTTTACGTGCCAAAACCACTTTCTGATTATGAGGCACGCCGTAGTGGAGGACTCCGGAAATTTCGACCACCTGGGGTTCTTTAACGTGCACCTAAATCTAAGTACACGGGTGTTTTCGCATTTCGCCCCCATCGAAATGCGGCCGCCGTAGCCGTGATTCGATCCCGCGACCTCGTGCTCAGCAGCCTAACACCATAGCCACTGAGCAACCGCGGCGGGTTCGGAACAGAGCTGAGGCTACACGAACTTGCAGCTGTGTGGAGATGTGGAAACGAACACTAGCGCATAGTCTGTGGTCTCCGGAGTAAAATGACGCCCACGCGATGGCAGAATCATCTAGTAAGTCAGTCGATGGTGCAACGACACAAAGAAATGCTTTGCTTCACTGTTGCTTTTACAGTCGAGCCCACTCATAACAATATTAGAGTGCCACGAAAATTCCATTGTTATAGCTGACAATTGTTATAATCGGGTTGCATGAAAAATCAAAATAGGGGGATGACAGAGCTGATGCGAGAAAACTGTAATGGCAGGGAGGCCAGTGCCTCTCCCCCATCACTTTCCTCCATCCAGCTGCTGATTGTCTTTACTCTTTTAACTGCTTCCTGGGCTCATGTGTAACAAGCCGCTGCTGTCGGCATTACAAGAATGCCACTGCAATAACAACTGCAAAGAGGGGTCACGGGTGACAAGCGATACGTGAGCACCACCGAGGCATTGCTTTGCTGGCCCAAAAGGGGTCTTTTAAAAAGTGCAAGAAGGCTGCCACGGCAGCCTGTCAGCTTGAGAAATCTAGAAGAAACGCTGAGGCACGATCACTGCAAGCATCTCGCCACATGCTTCTCACTGGCTTCCACGAGAAAACCCCATGTCCGTCAGCCTTGCATGCTCTACGCAAAGATTGCCGACATCCTTTTCCGAGGCATCCAGGTGCTCCATGTAGTGCAGCGGAAGATTCCTCGCGAAAATAAAGCCCTAGAGGGACAATCATCTGCCAGGCCTCCTGTGAAGACAATGTTGAGGCAGCCTGCCCTACCGCGTCATCGCTGCTGTCGTCGCCATCGCTATCCTATGCAAGCACGTTCGCTGCGACGATCGCCACATCAGTTTGAAGCACTTGGCTCCTAAATTTATAGCCGTGCACTTTCTTTTCACCAGGAACGTTGTGCATTGCCAATGGTCGGTGGGTGGATCAGTCATCTCGTTTCGGCGAGGAGTCCAACGAGGCTGAGAAACCACATGGCCAGGAATGATTTCGACACAACCAACAAAGAGGACCGCGAGTGAAAAAGCTATTTGCAGAACTGCTGAATGAGGAGCCAGCGAACATGCAAGCAGTCTGGGAACAGCACAGATGGTGAGGTCCATTCGTGTTTCGTAGGGTGGCGCGGCGTAGAGCTATGGGCGCAGCCCATTTGTGTTCGGAGGGGTGGAAAGGCGACAGGAGAGGTACGGGGAGAATGCTGAAAAAGGAGTTCACGGCGGCTGTCGCAGCAGCGGCCATCGTACAGCAGCTTGATTTCTCGTTTTCTTTTTTTTCTTTTCAAGGACTTCGCATTTCACTACCATTTGGCTTGGACATCCAGCAGCCAGACTTCGTTATAACTGATAATGCAGCATCGGGGCATTGTAGTAAGCTGGTTATCTCGCCATGGAAAACATACAAAAGTTAATGGTGCAGCAGCTTCTCATTGTTACAACTGATATATTGTTAAAACTGGTAGCGTTATAAGTGGGTTTCACTGTAATGGCGATGCGATACGGGACTGCACGACGACACGACCTGTCAATGCGTCACTATAATGCCCTCGCCAACACTTGCGTGTCATCGTCAACAGTCCCATTACAATTTGTAACTGCAGCGTTTAGTATAACATAAAGCCGGACGATGGGTACACACCGACTGTTGGTTCCGGCGCACGAGCGGTTTCTTCTCGATAACTGCCGAGCCAGAGCCTGAACCGTGGCCACGCTTGCCTTGCGAGCGCGGTTGCGGCGAAGGCTGCTGCGGCGGCTGCGCCAGGATTGGAATCGACGGAGGCACTGTCACGGCCACGTGAGCCATCATCTGAAAAATGACGCCCAACACAACATCGGTGAATCCACTGCCTGCGTGTGTGAGGTAGTTTTGTTCGCCGGCCGCATTGCTAGCATGATGTTCGCAACAGCCATCTGCAGACACAGCGTGATCGTGACAGAATTGCACAATGTCGAGCAGGCAAGTAAAGCATCACATGCTGAACATACAAAAAACAACAAGAGATTACCAATGTCATCTAACGTGGATAAAAGAAAGTTGGTGCGGCAGAAAGACCTGCCACTTACTACTGTTTGCACAATTTGTACACAGAGAACAGGTGTTGAATGGTGTACCATCCAACCTCAAGCGTTGTCGCTTAAGGTATTCAATTTATTCAGCAATGGGCTCAACTTAACTGCAAAGAACTGTTTCGTGCATGCACAGTACATTGTATCCGCCCAGGAAATCAACCTAAGCAAAGTCAATGCGGGCGAAGAGTGAAAAATCTGAGATTCAAAAAGTGGTTAACCTTACAAAGCGCACTACTATACTAGTTGATCTATGAAAAGACCAAATCTGTCTAAAGTGCTAATAACGTGCTACAATTTTTTTTTTTTTTTGCAGAAATAAAAGTTTTAAAAACAACGTTGTGAGGAAGATACAAGCACTCACTGGTGGCATCATGGCCATTGGTATCATGCCTCCAGGGACTGGAAGAAAAAGAAAGAAGAAAATTGTAATTAAAAGAGCAATGAACAGTGAGAAACCTTCACAAAGTGACTGCAGCTAAAAGAGCCAAAGCAGAGGGCATGCAGAGCAAGTGTGTGGCAAACTGTTTTATGGATGAGGGTGATCATAAAAAAAAAAGCATGCTTGAAAAGGGCAGTTATACTTAACACTTTAAACCATTAAGTTACAAAAACCTTCTGCTAAGCAGAGACTTGCCATAGCCAAAGTGCATGTCATCTATCATGCTCATTTAGTTTCACTAGCTTAGGCAGTCGTTTCCAGTCACTTCTGCTGTACTTCTACAAGAGTTACTTCTGGTACATGGCTTACTTCTGCTATATGGCTTACTTCTGCTACAAGAAACAAACTTATCCGAAGCTACACACAGGTACATTCCACAACAAATGGCAAACCGCAACGTTATTGCAAACACAACTGATGCTCAATGTGCCATTTAGTACAAAAAGAATAAAAATGTGAAGCTTCGCAAGCAAGGTGTCATCGAGCTTTATAGGGACAGGGTAACCATGTAAGGCAAACAGACATAACAAAACGGACTGCTTTCCACTTACGTCTCCCCATCACATCGAAAGAGACTCAGATTCCTTTATCTAGAAATGGCAAGTGCATGACTTAAGCACCGTTCACACCAGCCTGGAGAGTCAAAGTATGTTGGAAGCATGGAGCAAATCTATACAGTTCAAAAAGAAATTGCATGCAATAATGGGCAGCAATGTTTCACTAACTAAATTTTCATAACCAAGAGCCATGCCTTTAACAGAACAAAACATGCACAGAAAATTATCAAAATAAAGCCACAACACAGGCAGTCAAGAGCAGAGTAACCTTATAGACTCGACATAAGCCAAGTCGGGCAATAGTGAATCCATCATAAGCTTTGCCAAGTACTGAGATAAAGATCTTAAAGAAATAAATCCAATAAAAGTGCAAAGTTCGGGATGGTGATTCTAGACGGTCTCAGGATGTGTTCCTCAATGCTGGTAGCTGTAAGTGCTTGGTTAGTGTAAGCTAACTACTGTAAACAACTTTTTCCTTGTAAATACAGCATTTCCAGAATACCTGCAGACAGTGAAAATCTAGAAAAAGGGGGAGACCTCATGCACATACAGTCGCCGACCGATTTTCCGGACTCCGAAAATTCGGACATGCCCAATTATTCGGTCAGCCTCGCGGCACCGCCGTTCTCCCCATAGACCATAATGTATAACAAGTGCCGAAAGTTCGGACACCTTGCAACCTCTCGTCTGATTTTTCGGACACTCCTTGAGCCAACTCGGTCGAGAGCACCATGCACCGACTCTGACCGGTGCATGGTTCGACTTGCTGCACTCCATTTTTGTTTTGAACGGAGCTTCCTTGCTGCCCCACGAAGTGGCGCTACTGGAAATCCCCGCTCATCATCATCGTTTCTGCCTGGTTTGATAGAGTGGCTCTGCAGCAGTTCTGGTTTCAGCTTAGTAAGCCATGTCACGACGATCCAGCAGCTGATTTGTTTCTTCGCGCACGACGCTGCAAGCATGCCGCGTTTTTTCGCTTGTGTGACTGGTGTCGGCACGGTGGTGTTTGCTTTGTGTGCTGTGTCGAGGTTTCGGTGATCCAACGCGGCATACGGAAACATCTCGTCAAGTGTCTGATGGCGCCGACAGTGCCCACACAAACTGCGCTGCGGAATGCCGGCAAG
The DNA here is from genome assembly GCF_038994185.2 of Dermacentor albipictus. Classification (NCBI taxonomy): domain Eukaryota; kingdom Metazoa; phylum Arthropoda; class Arachnida; order Ixodida; family Ixodidae; genus Dermacentor; species Dermacentor albipictus. The sequence continues at coordinate 38,751,014 of NC_091827.1, read as the reverse complement.
CGGGTGCCGGGAGGCCTAAGATTTGTCGCCTTCCGATGTGCTCCCTACCGACGCGGAAAATGTTCTGCCGAGACTTGCGCAGTGGTTGCATTGCGATTCCGGACACCGTCTCATTGACAGTTTCACAGGTGCTGACACTGCTGTACTGGCATGCGCAGAACTCGACGACGGCGAGATCATTCGTCAGGTTTCTGCTGCACCGCCGGACGATGACCGAGTCGGAAGTTGACGCACCATGTGCTACGCTGCCGTCGCATGCGGAGCGTGTACAAGCAGTGACTGTGCTTTCAGTTGCCTATAGTGACCGTACGACCCTCTCCGAGATTCAGGCTTATCTGATTGCGCGTAAACGGAACAGCGTGCAACGGCGCATTCGCGATTTCTTCAAGCCTACTGCCGAGCCCGAATAAGTGCGTGGAAATAAAGGATTTCATTTTTTTTTTCATAATCTGCTTTTTCGGACACCTGTTTATTCGGACATTTCCGCAGTCCCCGTGAGGTCCGAATAAACGGTCGGCGACTGTAGTAACACTAACACAGATATTTACGGGAACAAATTTTGGCTAATTCTGGGTAACACATGAAAGCTACATACTTGCCAGAAATTAAGTAGTCTATATTCTATTGTAGGAAAGAAAGCTAAGGAGAGCCCTGACACATTAGTGCAAAAGTACTAGAAAAAGAAAATCATTTTTTAGACCAGTAAGTATGCCCTGCACATTGTTCCTAATTTCCCACCAACAAGAGTAATACAAAAAAGATTATTTGTGGCAAAATGCCATAACATGTGGTTTTAAACATAACGACGCCAGCTTTCACTCAAACTTCCTTTAAAATGACTTTAACAGACTTTAGTGCTGCTTCGTTCTAAGTATTTCAACATAAATTATGGCATTTAACATGTCGAAGCACAACACAGGCTATATAACATTGTAGTGGGTGGTTCTGGAATCATTTTTTACCTGGGAAGCTTTACACGCAGCTAAATGTAAATACTACATGATCATTCTTGCAACTGTTCCCATCGGAATAAGGGCACAAAAGCCGGATGTGAAACCCTGCTCGGCAGCAGACGACGAGAGCAACCGGGTCATCTCGGCGATAGCCTTAACCAAACATTTATCTCATTTTAAAAAAGAATTCACACTTGGCATTACAATTAACTGTATATACCTAGGCCGAAGGAACAAGTCTGACAAGAGGAACAACTCATGAACTCAAAACAACAATACTAATCTAATGACCAAGCAAGCAACAATTGCAATGACAACATGGCCCTCAAACCAAACATACATAATCAACTGACAAACAAGTCTTCATACATAAACAAATAAAATGCAGCTCTCAGGTGAACAGGCTACGAAGATTAAATAAAAGCTGATTGATTCCACACAAAAGCAACACTGCCAAAAACGAAAGGAGACTCCGCAAACTGCAATATACAGCAAAGTGATACGAGAAGAAACAGCATGCATATGTTACTGGTGGCTACTAACCCAAGTTATTATTCATAACGTCGTCTGCCTTAGCAGCAGTGCAAAGGCACACACAATGGCATCAGGGACAGCAAAACAACACGCAGCTCTGTGTTGCAACAGCGCTAGGCTTCACTTCATAGTTAGCAGGCAGCACGGTGGAAGCTATGCAAGCAGTGCGCCAGTCTTGGAAGCTTTGTCCCTCTGCGCAATTTGCCGTGCATTGGACGGGTGTAATGTAAGGATTCCTTTCGTTCAGTTCTATTTGGTTATCGTCCGCCACTCACGAATGGCCAATCCTGCTGATAACGTGGGTGCAGCTGCGCTCGGACCGCTGATGTATCACGGAAAGGAAAAAGAATCGGAAACGTTATATTATGCAGGTCTTACATTTCGATCATCACCTACAGCTATAAGTGTTTTTGCATGTTACTAGAATGCATGTAGTCGTCAATATTTTACTAGAATGAATGTATTAAACATGTTGTGAAACTGCGTACGGCTTGTAGAGTGTAGCGCACTGGTAGAGGGAACGTGGTAGTTTAAAGAATGCACAAAGTAGCGCACTGGTAGAGGGAACGTGGTAGTTTAAAGAATGCACAAACTATTCCCTCTGGCAACTGTCGCCAAGCTCTGCAGTAGATGACTCATGGTTGGTGACACTGACACCTTTCTACACACCTGTCCAGGGCACTGATGTTAACTCCATCAAACACTTGTAGCTACAGTGCTAGAAAAGCGAGAGCAACACACCGGAACGTTCCCTTCAATGGTGGGGGTCACTGTACACCTTTTTTTCTCCATGCATGTGACGCTCTAACTCTGACATAAATGAAGATAGTGCTTGCTGCAAACAGCGCAATCTGCTCATTACATGGTTGATTAGACCAGACCAAGATCAGCAGTGCCTTTAGTGCAACGATTTTTCCACAGGATTAGATGACAATGTGTAAGCTTACTGTTACGCTGAATTATGTAAGGCATTCTAATTTCTCACTTTCGTAATTGATGATCTGTTCGTCGGTCGGAAACTCGGGCAGAAGGAGAAGTCACTCTAGCAGCTGCTGTAGTGCCTGCTACGTATGAAATGGCGCACAGCGCCACACAGGAGGCACTATGGAATGACCACTTCTGGGGATGCTGTCTTTTAGCACACGACTGACGATGAAACAGTGACTTTGGTTAGCGTTTCTGTGTAATCAGGGTCACACTCGCTCATTCGTAACTGCAACGATCATTCAATTTGTAAAAAAAAAATTGTAAAAAAAAATAAAAAAGGTTGATGCGGTGACAAGCTACATTCACAAAAAGAAAGAAAGAAAGAAACAACAGCTGTGCAGGTTGAAATCTGAACAGGTGTGCAACCCTGCACCATTTAGACCGCTCAGACAGAGTAAGCAAGTTTCGGAAGATGTGGCAATAAAAACGTCAGTGCTAGCGAATGCCCTAAACTACTAGGATGTATGGAGCTAGCCGTCGCCAGCGAAAGTGACAACACCGCCAAAAGTGATCACTCCAAAAAATAAAAGACCTCAAGATCCCTTGTAACAGCAAACTACAAACATCTTTTTTCGCACTACCCTAAATGCAATGTCGCTACCTTGAAAGACCGGGTTTCAACAATATAGTGCCTAAGGCTAATTGTTCAACACTCATTGCAAAGTGTTCTTTAAATGCCATCAAAATGTGAGGGTTTTGTCCTGTTTTAGTTTAATCTTCTAACCCTCCAGCCTTTATAGTTGCACTTGAAAAAAGCTTTAACCTGAAAATGAGGCTTCATTTGCAACCTGCTGGTCCACTAAACAACCCATGTTGGTAACAAAACCTCACTGCTATTCAAGAATCAGGAACACAATGCAATTAGTCTTGGGCAAGCGGTGTTTGTGATTGGTTATTACAGCTGCTTTTACCTTGTAACACCAATTGCTCTCATGTTTGGCATGTGTGTAAATACTGGTTAATCGGTAACACTTGACTCAATAAATTTTCTAAACCTCGAGTGCAAAAGTTAATGGTAGTAAAAGGCTGGCTTTGAATTAGTATCAGGCATAGTAATAGCAATACAAAATTGCATGAGTAGTATATATTGTGCATGAACATTTGAAAAAAAAAAAAGAAAATATGAAGGAGCCAGATTAACAGGTAGCAAATGTCCATGAGATCACTTGCAAAAACAGCATTCAAGAAGTCATGTTTCACTATGGAAGAGAATGTCCTTGGGAAATTATGCCACTCGGTATTCAATGCAACAGTAAAATGTACCTCCCGTTCCGAGTCGGCAAGATGTCACTTAATGTTTGTCCGATCTACTGACTGACATGCATGATACATGGCTGAACCAGCCATTGTTAAGCCACACCTCGATTACCTTTCTTTAAGCTTTAGCTTTTCTCACCTGCAACTTAAGTAGGCTTACTTACAAGTTTGCAACTGGAAAACCCTGGTGATAAAAAAACTTGTAATATGGGTAACACACAAAGCGTGATGCGTCTACTAACCACGGAGCGTTACAGTGGTTCTTGGTCGTGCAGTGAGTAGCGTCACACCATGCTGCTTTTTGCTTTATTCATCTTTCGTCACATAACTAAAATGACAATTTGGCTTATGCTTCAATTACAAGCTGAACACTTAATTAAATGCGAAAGGCAATCACTAAAGCGAGAAGTTAACGCAAATTTCTTGGTCAGAAATTTTTACCTTACGGTACACGTGTTTACTACATTCAAACTAGAACACACTACTGCCCGTACCGAACATACTGAACATGCAAAGTTTTGACATCATTTTTAAAACTGAAAGGTCAAAATTTTATATATTTTTTGTTGTTTACGTTCTGTACCTCCCTTATTTAGCTGCAAGATGCTTTAAAGCACTCATCTTTATTTGAAATGAATCAAGAACAAGATTACCTGCGCACAGATTTTTATCCTACCAGCAAAGCAATCAAAACTGGGAACAAGAGTAACTAGAGTAAGATGATGAACCACTTAAGTTTCGTTAACTTGAATGCCTGGAATGCACCCAGCATAGTTAGTAATACTGGCAAAGGTTGAACAATCAATGGATCAAATGTGACACGAAAGCATCTAAGTAGTTTTTTATAGAGCTTATTGCAAGAAACAACTATAATTCAGAAGTTTCACCACTGCTCAATTAATTGGGCAGAAATCAACTATTTTGAGTTTCACCAAGAAGTTAAGCTTGCAAGGAAGGCAGACAGCAACTCAAGCAAGCCATGACGTGCCAACAAGTGCAACTTTGGGAAGCACAGTCAAGAGTTTGACGCCAGTATCTGTGGTCAGGTAGCAGGTTACAACAGGTGAAAAATTAGGGACAGTGACCACTCCTCGTCTACAATTCACTGCGAACGAATACCATTTCGGAATCCACATAGGTTCCTTCGTTACAGTGCACTGTAAACAAGGAACACCCAAGGGGTTCCATAACATCTAGCAATTCTTGACGTGGTCAGTGACCTGAATTTTTCTTACTTTTCGGGAGGCATATTCACAACTAAACAACCGCACAATGTGACGCAATCAAGTACACAGCGTTTACTTCAGAGCCCCAGAGCTCGTTAAAATAAACATCCTCACAAGCAACTTCCTGCAATATCTTGCACTTGTTTTGCCGCTTCAGGATGCAACTTTCTACAATCGGGCAGCTCGCAATAATGCTCCTGAATCTCGCCAAAGCCACAACTTGCAAATGCTCTGAGCGATGCATAGAAAAGTCTACTTGTCGTAGCAACCTACATCACATTGCTACATGCATCAAACATGCCATTTCTACGGCACAGATGAGGAATCGTGACAAACCAGCTGGGCAAAAATCACTTTCCTAGTCCAAGGTGCGGCTTGTTAATCTTGGGAGCTCTCTACCCGTAGGAGCTCGACAGGTCGGGGAACACAGAGCGGAATGGCGTCGCAAGACGAGTTAAATACGGTCAGCATGCAACGTCACGGTTCTTACCCATGTGTGGCATGGTGTACGGCGGTGCTAACATAGGCGGCATGCCCGGCATTCCGGGCATGCCTAGAGGCGGTCTGTGGGGTGGGAAAGCCATGTCTTCCCGAAGTACTAGTCGGTACTCCTGAAAAATAAAAACAGGCCACAGAAGTTGATACGGAAAGCCGCTACGCCACGTAAAATAAAATGAACGTTCAAGATCTGTTACGCGAAGCCTGCGCACAAAACAACTCAAATGAGAGTGCTCATAAACGCGCCTAGCTGGGTCAATCGAGGCGATACGCGATTCCAGCCGAGACGCTAGATGATAGCAGGTGAACCAAACTGCTGGAACAGACGCTTACGGTAGGTTCAACCTTTCGCAGACTACAGCACTGCCTCGAAGTGAAAGAGACAAAACAGAAAGCTGCTGAAAACGCCAGTCAACATCGATTCGGGTACGCGAGGCAGGCAAAGAAAAACAAGAACGACAGACGTCACACCACAATTCCAAGGCTGGCCCTCAGCGCAACGTAATCAGTTGCGATGCTTTCCTCTGAAAAGGAGAACGCGTCCTGCGCGTCGAAACAGACACTCTTCGAATCGAGAAACGTGCGTAAAACCTATCCTACCGGCCCAAAACGCGAAGACGGTTACTCCGCAAAATAAGGTGATGGCCAATGAACACGAAACATGCGAGCTAAGCCTTATCTAGGGCAGGCAAGTTGGCGGCGCAACTTGGCTGACTACATACATTGTGGCACGGCTATGACCGCCAAGTAACGTCAAATCTCACCGTGGCTACAGTTTGGTGTCTACCGGCTTACAAAGAAACTTTATCGCGTATAAAATACACGAATTAGGCAGCGACGTTAATTACAGAACTGCACAACACAGAAATAGCTGTATGTAATGGACGAATGTTGTCCTCACGCATTACGTCAGTAGAGAAATACTGGACAAACGGTCTTACTGCATTGAGTTAGGGTAACAGAGAGCGACAACTTTTCATGGGTAAAATTGTTAATATATTTTTCCTAAAAATAAGAATAATATAAAAGTAAGTCAAATTCTTTGAAAAATGTTTGAATATAATTGTCGGTTGACAATTACGTAGGCTTTAAGATTACAAAAGCAATTTGTAATCTCTGAGGCTATGCGTAGCACATTTCGCGAGTTACTGACAAGGCTTGTGGCTGGGCTAGTTTTATTTTGCTATATACCACGTATTACCGTTGCTATATATTGCCATGTATGCGCGTTGGTCTCACGTACTTTCCTTTGGATTTAAATCACCAAGCGTTTCTTCGTTTTAGGCGTCTTAGGCTTTCGCATTGAGAAACCTCGCTTGCAGGCACTCCGTGCTTGCAGGGTTGCCGTGCTTGCAGCCGGAGCGTCTGCGAACAGAGCTAATACGCACAAAAGCAGTCCGAAAATTAAACAGTAGGGCTATTTTTGTTTTTTGTTTTACCTACGCTGGCTACACCAGCGCAGCTAGTGTAGGAATTCGCCATTTTTTGTTTATTCGGTGTAGAAAAGTGTAGCTCCGCCCACCTACACGAAGCCATTTTTTTAGCTCTAGTGTAGCACTTTCTACACTTCAGTTTCGGTGAGTGTAGGCAGCAGACAAGCAGGCTGGCGTCAAAACGCGTGGCGCCAATTTGCCTGCGGCTGTCGGCGCTGATGTAGCGACGATAGTGAATATTCGCTGCGAGGACGGTAGCGAAGTGCTGGCGTGACCGTGTGTCATAGAGGAAGCTGAACTAATCTTCTAAAAAAATAAAATGGTCTTACTCTCTGATGGTGCGCTGGCTGTTTCATGCTCCGCGCTGTATTATACGCTCTGAGAAGCTGTCATCATGCACTGCGCGATCGCGATGTATTTCGCTGCTGTTTGCCTAGATTTGTTGATGAAAGGAAACTCGTACGTTGGCGTTTAGTTTCAGGCAATGGCATATACGCGGCCAGTAAGTGTGAAATAAGTCAGGCGAAGTGCCGAGTTGGCGCTTTTCGTCTGCTGATGCAGAATACGACGGGCTGTTTGCTCCGATTGGCTGCAGCCCAGCGAGGCCAGTGCAGCACACGACGTCATCGCCTCTGCCCGGCACTACACTTGACTACACTCGTCTACACGATCCTGCACGAAATGTAATTAAAGAGGCGTCCTGTATGTGTGTATGTACAAGCGCTGTGTATGTCGTCTTCGCAGTCCTTGTCCTTCGCGCTGTACGTTATTTTTGATCAAAAAAAAAAAAAAAGCCCTATAGATATATAGTGCACCGAACGCGAGCGAGGGAGCAACAGTTGGATAGACAGATAAATAGTCAGTCCCCGGAAAGTGCGGGAAGTATTCTAAGAATGCTAATCGCGTTCAAAAACATTCATGTCGGGGCATATATATGCAAGCTATGCCATTCATGCCATGACATTCATATCTTGATATGCGACGGCATCACGACATGCACGTCATGTCATTAACGCCAGGAATATCCAGACGTACGTTCAGTTAAAGACGACCATGGCTACGTTTAATTTAACACGACGCGAGTGGATCGAGTGGGAAGTCGGGCTGACCGAACCAAACGTGACCGCGTGTACAGGAACTCGCTTCCGACGAGTCTGGACCACGACGTCACGCAGCGTCGTGCCGAGACATCAACGTGCTCGAACTGGGCTTCCGGTTCCGGCAGCCGTCTGCAACATACGACGTCTGCAACAGCGCGGACTTTTGGCAGCCGTAACGTACCGCTTCATCTTCGCAAAATATTCTGGTGTAGCCGGTCAATTTCTGGGCCAGAGACCGCAACTCTTTTCCCAGTTTACCCAAAAAGTTCCAGTTTGTGTGCGATAATTTACATTTACCGATACAACCTCGTGAATGCCGCCTGAATCTGAACAAAACACAACGACATCATCAGTACACGCGAGCGCCTATGTAGATCGTAGCCAGAGGCACAGGGGCTCAATGTATGCAGCAAAAAAAAAAAAAAAAAAAAAACGCCGACATTGCGCATCCCTGACGAACATTGGAACACACATGCGCGTTATCGGACACGTTGCCGTTAACAATGGAATGCGCAGTACTATTTGCATGGGGCACCTGTATACCCTAAAAAATGGCACGAGCAACGTTCATATGATCATGGATAGCACGTAGGATTTCACGGGATATGCGGTCAAATGCCTTTGCGACATCAAATGGCGACAAAACAACTCGATCCTCAAAGGCGCCACGTCATTCTGTAATATGGTCCGAGAAACGAGGACATTTGTATAGCAATAGAGAGACCCTTAAATTTGATACCACACGTTAGATGGTGGTCGAAATATAGCATCTTCATGACCCTTTGTAACCGCCTTGATAAAACTCCCATAAAAAATTCTGTGATCGAGGTTTACGAGGCTTACTGGACAATAGGACCCCCAGCAACTGTCGGCGTCCAGGGTAATATGTTTTCGGTACTGGCACAAAATACGACGGAATGATTGAAGGAGGTACATTTTGTACATCATATATACGCTTCAGCCAACACTGTAAGAACAATACCCGAACAAGATGGTGAGTAAAGGCTTTGTAAAAAGCACCACTTAATCCATCAGGTCCCGGTGGCCTTCCGGAAAAAAAAATCGTCTACTGCATCTTCAATTTCGCATCTGCTAGTTTGCTGTTCAATGTGTGCTTTTCCGTATTCTGCAAGTTTTGGCATAAGTGACACGTGAAAAAAAAAAAACCACTTTTGAATCCTGGCTCTGTCGGTTTCTTGCGACCTAAACCTAAAAATAATCCACAAATGCTCAGCCAATTGTGTTAGGATTGGATGTCGCCTCGTTTTTGTAGGGTATTCCTTTGATTTCCTTCTGACAAGTATAAATATTTCTTGTCCCCTAACGCAGCTTTGTGGGCATTTCACCAGACAAAAATTGTTCTGCTCTTGTCCTTATCATTACGGTTCCCTATCTGACACACTCAGTCTGCTCTAGCTAGTTCTTAACATCCCTTAATAACATCCGCTTTTACATAATAGAGCTGCTCGCGACACTCCACTTGGCTTTTTTTTTTCTGTACCGTTCTACGCTTCCTCTTTCTATACCTTTAATTTTGAGACATGATTCAAAGTTTTCCGATGACTGAGGATAACTTTCTGAATGGTCCTCTAGCAGTGTTTTGAGTAATTCCTTTGTTATTTAAGTTACAAAACATATTCTTCAACCAACAGTTCCTAGTTGAATTTCTTCAAAGCCCAGCTGAAGTGCCGTTACCAAACAATGGCCACTAAGTTGTGCTGACTTAACATCATAACTGCGGCACATTGGGGCAAACTCGACTGACGAATACACCCTATCGAGTCTGGCATTACTTCCACGCTGAAAGCGCGTAAATATAGATTTCCAACCATCGGTCGAAATTCTGTCAATGTCTCCTAAATTTCACGATCGCCACAAAGTTTTTAAATAACGAGGTGTTCTCGCCACATAGATCCACAATCGCGCGCGTACTTTTCTCGTGCCAAAGTCGAAACTATCGCTTTGCGAAACGTTTGGTGACAGCTAGCTAGAGCTTTGAGATTGCTCGCGCCCTCCGAATCGGCCCACATTCCCCTCGCCCTTTCCTCGTAGCAGCTAACGCTAAGTTGTGCGGCACTGTACCACCTTCATTAGTAAGATCCTGGTGAGGGCTAGTTGGTTCATACTTAGAACTGAGGTTCACCTCAGTTCTAACCATCTTCATCATCGGCTCAATTAAGGTCGAAGATATTTTAACGTATCTTCGCCGGAGTACAATTATGCCATCGTCGTTTTAACGTACACTACAAGGACATACACACTGTACGCACGATTGCGTAACGCTTAGCCGCGGATGACGTCACAATGCGTGTTTCCTTCTCTCTTGCGCCCATCCAGTACCTATACGGGGTGATTGTTTTTTAAGCTTTCAGGAAATAAAAAGAAATGCCTATTACAGGTAGCATAATTCTAGTCGATCTTTGAGCTGGATTATTCAGGGAGGTGGACATTATTTGCAGAAGAAATCGAAACACAAATTCAACTAATTAAAAAAAAACATCACTAATTAACTTCTTAGTTTATTACTTTACGGAACATATCTCTATTTACGAATTGTAGCCGGTGAGGTTGCAAGGCGCATCCAATGGGAATGAATTTCTAGAATAATACCAGTTTGGAGATATGCGCCATCGAACTCGACCTAAAAATGCACTGTTGTTCCACTGACTTTTTTTTTTCTAAAAACAAAACACTCTTTCATGCATTGAAGCACGAAAGCAAGTGGAACGCCCATGCATTTCCTCCCATACTTTGGGTAATATCTAAAAACTGGTGTGATCCTGAAGATTCATTTCAAGTAGGTATGCGTCTTGCAAACTCACCGGCTACCATTCGCAAATGGCAATGCGTGCCTTAATGTAATCCACTATAAAAGTGAATCACCGAACTGTTCGTAATTAGTTGAATACGTGTTTCGATTTCTTGTGCTAGTAACGTCCGCTTTTTCGAACAATCAAACTCAAGGACAATAATTATGCCATCTGTCACGGGCAATTTTGAGGAATTCCGGGAAACTTAAGGATTATCGTCCCGTGTATATGTACAGAGCTCAACAATTGGCGTGTCGCAAACTCACCTCGAACGAATGGAGTGTAGAAATCATGCCGTCGACGTCATGTGATCGTCGCCACCACGGTCTTGCTGCCTTCGTCGTACACACACAATTACCAGCCTCGCGTTGGACCACCCTGCAACGCTTTCTGAAACCTCAAAACAGAGATAGAGGTGCAAATGAGAGAAAAGCAGGGAGGGTAACCAGAATTAAAGCCTCCGGATTCCTACCCTGCACTAGGGGAAGGGAAAGGGGAAGTAAAGACGGAAAGAAGAGCGGGGACAAAAAGAAAGGCGTGAGAAAAAATATGAAAAGGGACGGAATGGGATCATTAAAGTCTTATAGGCCACTATACTCAAACTAAACCTCAAACTATGCGCTGCAGCTAGCCAGTGGCCTGGGGAGGTATTATGTAGGAGTCCAACTATAGCGGACAGTCCGTTTCGGCCGCTGCTCATTGGATGCAGCTGTATACGAGCGAGGAGGAGACGAGTGGCCCCAGCCAATCAGCAGCGGCCGAAATGGGCAGTCCACTAGGTGGACTCCCACAGAATACCTCCCCTGGAACGTGTATTGCATAACACCGACTTCCGTACTGAGTGGGATTGACATGTTATTTAGTAAAGGAACAATTATTATAGTAACTAACCAATCAGTAATTGTTCTTCTAAACTGCGCAGCTGGAAACTTGCTCCAGCATATCAAAATACGCTACTTCGCTTTTATCTTTCGCAAGTCGAAGTCAGCTTGAAGGTGTCAAGCAGCGCTGTTCAACCGAATTCATTATAACGAATTCTCTTCCCCTCTTGACTACTGTCATCGGGGGTGTTGACTATAAGCTGGAGTAGTCCTGACACCTTAAACCTGGGGCACAAGTTGAGCTTATATCGAGAGCGATACCGTTGCCTGTGTGGGGTTAAACCTACAGGCTTAACTGTAATTGCGAGTTCTTACCTTGAGTCGCAGTCCAAGACACCGCGATCACGCCATGAGACGAAGAAGAAGCTGTTGCTGAAGCAGTGTTGTTCGTAAAACCTTCTTTATTATTTCCAAGTCGATAAACGGAGTTCAATAGAGCATACAAAACACAACATGACTCGGCGCAGAAAAAGGTATTTTTGTTTCTTCCTGACGGGACGAGCTGATAGGCTTCATGATTGTGTGGTCTGGGTCATGAACTAGATGACAGACTCTTAGCACGGTTCCAAGAAACAGGCGAAATAACCGACAAAGAAAAAACAAGGGGGGGGGGGCAGCATCGCTAAAGACTTTCGCGAAAGTTCATTTCTCTCAAAGGGCGTGAACTGCATTCCACCGCGCTTAAATTGGTTCGTATAAGTGCACTTTAAGTAATAAGGTCTATGTACAAGCGCCCGCAATCTTCTGTGTTCTGAGAAAACGCCACGCGTTCAAACGTGAGAGCATATACACAGTATGCACGTACGTCATTCAAGGATACTCCGCGAATTCCGGTTTACGGCGGCGTCATGTTGGGGAACCTATAGGCCCATGCGCGCGCCTGTTGATAAGGTTCCCCAAGATGGCGGAAGGTAGCGGAAGCAGACGACAGCAGCGGATGTGACGTCACGTGCATACTATATATTGGTTTGTACAATCCGCACATTGCGCAGTGAATACCGAAACTATGATGAGTGCACGCCGACAGAGTTGGCGGTGCGCCCGAAAACGACGCAGAAGCGAAGGGCGAGTGGCGACTCCACCTTGGATTTCGCGAACCAGCCTTCCGTGACGTCATAGATAGCGGCAACATATATCCGGCACTATCGGAATGAAGCAAAAAATAAAATAAAACGTTATTAAGATTCTGTTGTACGTTACAAGTACGCCAGGTGGCTATAATTAGTCGGGTGTGCCCTCCGCATAAGCGGCGCTTCTCATAGCCCAAGTGTTGCTTTGGGACATCAAACGCGGCGCGTCCAACCAATCGGATCGCCCCAGAATCTGTGACGTCATTGTGACGTCACCGCAGTTTCAGGGTCTCATTTTTTTTCTTTTTACGCGTGAAACCCCAGTCCTTCTTCCTGCCCCCGTCTGACAGTCCGTCGTTAATATTTCCGCCGAACAAACGCGGAGGAAGTTGCAGATCTACGTAGGCTAAGAGTGAACCTTGATTCAGCGTTACCATCTCGTACTCTTAGAATATCAATTCTCATTCGTTTATAGGAAGCTAAGGTCATTATGTAAAATCACGTGCTCGCGTCAAGCGAGTCGTTCGGCTTGTGGTGTACATCGTGTCTACGGCGGGTCACGTGGTCAACACGCGCGCATACATTCTCAGAATACGGAAGAGGCGGTGCGGTCAACAAGCGGAAACGTGTTTCCGCACGAGATCCCTACGTCTATGGTTCAGGCCGAACCCCCGACTGCCGTTCCAATTCAAGGAGACAGCTAGCACGTGATACTACGGTTCGGAAAGAGATGCGGAGGGTCTATATGTAATACTTCTAACGGTGTAGACTACACGCGGCACAAGCGACGTCCGTATTTGCACTGTCTTTGGTTCCCTACGGTGCTGCATCGAAGAAACAAGATGGCGGATGCGACTGGCGCTGCGCCCGAGGTGAAAACGTCGCGGCCGCGAGTTTCGATGCTGCAGCGGTCTCGTTTCACGTGTAGTCAGTTGGCCAACTATAATGGGTTGAAACTGCGCTGATTTGGTGCCGGGAACCGAAGACAAAGGGAGTATTATCCCGGTACAATATACCTGCCGAACGATTAGCAGTTCAGACAGCTGCCTAGTTCTGACTTCTATAGGTGCGGCTCATGATCATGCGGGCAGCGGAAACGATGACGGCCGACTGAGAAAGAATTCCTACCAGCACGTGTGCGTTGAAGTTCACCGCTCGTCGCGTTTTAATTCTTTCCTAGTCAGTCCTCGCGGTTCCCACTGCCTGTAATCATGAAGCAGCGGTAACTAGGCAAATTTTATGTTATCGCGGGTGGCGCAATTTCTGCGCAGGCCAACGCACAGTTTAAAACGAGGTTAAAAAATTGTTCCTATACTGAGGTCATCAAAATAAAAAAAAAGAGCCTCTCGTGTACTGAGATTTAGGCGCACGTTGAAGAACTACAACAAATCAATCAATCAATCAATCAATCAATCAATCAATCAATCAATCAATCAATCAATCAATCAATCAATCAATCAATCAATCAATCATGAGTTGAATTCTGGGGTATACTTAAACATGCAAACGTTTACGCCAGTAGAAACCAACTGACTGCAAGCTAGTGAAGATGCAACTACAGTCAAGCCTCATTTCAACGCAACCCGATTTTACGAAATTTTCGGTTTAACGACGTGGTGCTCTCGATTTTCCGACATGTGTTCAGAACGCCTAACGCGCTGAGAATCTCGAGGCAGTGAAGTGAACTGAACGTTTCGCCGAATTTAACGAAGTTTTGCGGGATAAATACAAACATAATATGGGGAAAGTATAGCTATGCCAGGTTTCAATTCAGGCGAAGGATGCCATCGATCTGTTAAGGTTTGCCGTTGCCATGAAGGAACACAAAATGAGCTCAGCGGACTCACTCTCTACAAGTGCGCGCGTGAGCTAAAAATGCGTACTTTTATTCTCCTCTTGAAGAAATATATTCGCACGAGTATTTTAAATGTTTCGGGAAATACAATTTTGCTCTCGTAATCGAATGTTATAGTAAGAGTAAACTAATTATCTACCCATGTGCTTTATCCTTTCCTTGAATCTGGCTTTATACTGTCCGTGATACTAGCCTTTCTTTGTTGTTCAAATTTTATAACATTTATATTCGTGCTTGAATTCCTTTACTATTGTTCTTTTCTCAACTCCCGTTCCTTCATTGCACGGCTCAGGTTGATGCATTTGTTTACAATAGGTCCCTTTGCATGTACCACTTCGAGACCTCCTTATGTATAGATTACATATAGATTCTGTATAAATTACGCTGAATTCGCAAAACTTTGCATATACATGAATTATACTCGAGCTGAAAGAATTTTTCGATTTAATGAAATAATTATCGAGTGCAACCGACTTCCTTAGGGTCGTCGCTTAACTTTACATACAAGCACATTAAAACCAAGGCGCGCATGTCATTTTGATTCACCCCTGAGAAATATTGGTGACTGACGACACCACGGATCACAGAACCATGTGCCAAATTTCCACCTTGGGCGCGGTTGAAGCTATACGGCGGCGCAGAGGTGAAGTGAAGGCTTGGCGTGTTTCAAAAGTGCATGGCTGACCCTATGTTGCATGTGCGCGGAAAGGTATCGCAGGCGAAAATTAGAAACGAAGTATTAATGCGACTGCGCAGCGTCCTCCCATGTCAAGTACCCTCCTTTTATGTCAAGTACAGTGTGGTGCGACCACACTGTACTATAATTTACACCCTTAAACGCAAATAAGTCTGTAACTATCTATACCCCACACCCTTACGCCCTTTTAGAAAAAAAGGGCGTAAATCGATTGATAACTCCCACACTTACACCCTTTCTTAAATAAGGGTATAATTCAAGTAATAATTCACACCCTTACACCTTTTTGGGCGTGAGGGAATGAATTACACACCGAGTTACACCCTTATTAACTTCTAAGTGTGTAAATTTGTGTACGGTGCAGTTAGAAACGCGTAAAGCGGTCTGACAGCTCTTCACACGCACTTTTTTCGTTCAAAACAGCTGGTATCGCTCAGATATAGGCACCCGCATTGGCCCTCTAACCCTTAAAACGCCACAGTGTTCCTACTTTGGAAAAGAAACACGCTTTATCAGCCCGTAGATACACCCCAGAAGTACTGATTGAGTGAATCGATATAAAGCGGGAAATAAGGTTATGGTAATATTTCTCCCTGTGGAGATTTGGCGGAGGCATACCTCTGGTATAGCCTGGAAAGTTTAGTCTGTTAGAAGAGGACTCGAAATACGCGCTCAATATTACTTACTTCCATTATGACAGCACCTATCGTAGGCATTCACGACTATTGGTCCTCGTTGCGGTAGACAAGAGCGGAAGCGCACAAAAGGAACAAGCGGCTGAGGCCCAGAAAATAAAACGCCGCAACCCATAAGTGCTTGCAATATATAATGAACCACTCTTGAAGCTTGCATTACGGAAAGCTAACACTGGATTTACCCGTACTACGGCAGAAAAGTATATTTCCACAAGCGTTAATTAGAGGCATTTGGACGAAGTGGGTAACTTATTGCCCACGCGGGCGCTTAAGGGTTATAAAACATGTTGAAATTGGATAGGTGTAATCAGTATTCCTGTGTTTGTAGCTAACAGCTGCAAGACTCACACGTAGGAACGTGGAACCTGCACGTGTTCCTTAAAAGAGTACCGACACAGTTTTGAAGTCTTAGAAATTCTGCCACACGTTTATCGCACGTAAAAATAACCACGCTTATCATATCCCTTGTAAAATAGCACATGACATTCAATTAAATTTCACCAGACACTCTATTGAACGAAACAGAAAGTCAACAGAAACTCAACAACATTTCAATAATTATTTTTGTAAGAAAGTCGGAAAACACTCACCATATATTTTAATTTTAACGCTAGAAGTGTCTCCAAATTCTGGACCTGGCGTCATCAACGTTACAGTGAGTGATGACGCCGAACAAGATTTTGCTGACAAGTAGCGATGAACCTAGGTACGATGACGTCGCTCATAAAAAATAAACAAACAAGCATGCTGCGCGCGTTTCGTCTCACAATGCTCACGTGTGGCAGCTGCAGCAATCGCTGGGACTAGCGATCTAGTGTGCCGTAACTTCATGACGCATCACCCTCCAAGGTACCGAAACCAAGACTGGTTCATAGAAACAAGTATTACAGAAAAGGGCACTCCGCTGCTTGTCAGTATTTTTATAAGGTACAGGGCATTTGTATCATCATTCAACGTGGAAAAATAGCAAGCCGGACGTGTCACGTCAAAATTTTTTTGTTGAGAAGACATTGAAATTTCATTGACAATCGGTACGCCTGCGCGCCCACGCAATGAAAACTCAATTGATCTTCAACGTGATCACAAAACGGGCGGATTGGAAAGGAATCCATCGCGATCACACAAAAATGGGGGTAACAACGAAAGCGACGGAACAAGCCGCTGCCCTGTCGACCATTTGGCGGAGACCGAACAAAGAGCCCCCGCGGTCGATGCTCACGAAATGTACGACGATGGGGATGTGGAATGTGTGCGGCCGCGGGGAACGAGATCTATCGCGCGAAGCCGACGTTGGGGAACGGCTCGGCGAGCAACGGAACATGCGAAGATCTGCTCATGCATAACCGAGTGCTGTGCACTGCCACTCTGGCACGAAAAACAGCATAATGGACCACCTGAAGCGTTTTCGCAAGGTGAAATAAAAAACACACAGGATGTGATCTTGAATCGCGCGAGTGAACACAGTCAGACGAGAACAAGCGGCCACGTGAAGAACCGGAAATCGCGCCTCTATCGCAGATGCGCCTGGCGAATGCTTTACGCACACGCATCATCGCTCGTCCTTGCGAAAGTGCACGCCAAACATATTTTGACTGTCGAAAAGAAGACTGATGATGTCAATTAGAAGGTCAGAAAGTAATCAGTAAAGTGTTGGAAATATTTTTTAATGGCAGCCGCATTGGTACAGGCGAAACCGTACGTTCCGTCATGCACTGTCTGTAAGAGTAAGCAGAAAGTCAACACTAAGTCAACAGAATGTTTGAAAGCTTTTGGTATGGGAGTCACTTTGGGGACAACCGACACTGCACGGGGCAACGGCAAAGCGCCACCTTTACGAAAATATACAGGGATCATTTATAGATTGCCAGAAGCAAGTTTACAGGGCTCAATAGAAATCAATATTAAATTTAAAAAATAATGTTAGAAATCTACTCTCGCACGCGAGCAATCAAAGCAACCAAAGGTATCCCGGGGACTGCGCGCCCGTTGCTGCCTCTCGATAAATATATGCATTAAAATTAATAGAACGTCAAAATGAGCCTTGTTGAAGTCAATTGAAAATCATCAAGAACGCAACATAACGTGAATTAGTTTTTGCACTGTAGCAACCTTTGTGTCGCGATGATTGTGCTCTCCATACAAAGCGCTTTTAAGAAAATATAGTCTGAACACCTACTGACTGCCTAAGGGAAGTTCGTGGAAGCCGGTATAAAATCAATATAAAATCAATACGATGTTGCAAAGCCTTTTCTTGGGGAGTTATCTCGATGCCGTCGAGGCTCGGTGGCAGAATTACCGGTGTGCTTATAGAACTACGACTGCTACGGTCTAGCGTTTGTGACGTAGTTTTTTTTGCAATGCAGCTCAAACCAGCTTGTGCAACATAACTAGTTGCCATGCGCTGCTGAGAGCTGTCAGTGTATGCATAGCCGGAGTACCGTGTTCAGAAGAGCTGCCATCCCGATTAACCCGCATGGAAGCGCCCGCGCGTGGTCCCTGGCCCCACTGTCCCGAGCGGTCGCCACGCCTACACCGTCTCGGGAAGTGCTCAGACTTCGGCAGAACCTCTCGAGAAAAGTTTCAATGAAAATTCAACGCCCGCATACGCTCATCGCATTCCGACGGCAAGTGCATTCCCCATCGAACTGGAACGTTGGTCCGCACTATTGATGGAGACCTCAAGCGCAATACGCTCGAGCACCCCCCCCCCTCATCTCGAGAAAGACCGACAACTATGACCGAACAACTTAACGAGGTTTAACAGAAGACGCTAGAGTATAATACTGAAGTACTAAAGCGCCAAACAGACGACACAAGAAGAGAAGCGGCCGTGTCGTCCCTGTGTCTTTCTTGTGTCGTCTGTTTGGCGCTTTAGTACGCCTGTTTTATGCTTTGGTACTTCAGTAACGTGCACCAACTAGCCCAACAAAAAGTTCTACTAGAGTATAAGTTTACAGCGTATACCAAGACTAGTTCTCGCACATTACAACCGCGCATCTGTCCCCACTCATGGAGGCAATACTCATTCTGGCGATTACGAAACGCATGGCTCGTATTTTTTTTTTCGTTCAAGATTTGTACGATCGTCACATTTCAGTAACGTTAACGTCTTCAGCTTTTTAATAATAAAGGAGATCGCAAAAAAAGAAGATATGAGTCTCACGAGGCGAACCCGCGACAACCAATAGAAGAGCAATCAAAGTAAAAGCAAACATCCGCAACAATATATAACTTTCAAGCAGGCAAACATAGATAAATTCGGGAATGATTACACAGCGCGGAAGACACGGTGGAAAGGAATGCGCAGTGAATACGCAGGCGGTTGTGTGTGTGCGTTACGCAGTGTTTTGCGCAACATACACGCATTCCCAACGTTCTCAACGTTTTCCCAACGCTTTCCCAACGCATTCTCAACGTTGAACCGACTTCAGCCCGAGTTTTTGTCCCAGTCAAAATAAACTACGCGGGAAGAAACGACGACGAGAACTAATTATGCAACAGCTTCGTGGTTCGAACGCTCCGGCATCTAAAATGGGGCAATACGATACTTCGTCCGGTGCCGTGACTATACACTTAAGCGGTACTATTGCGAGATCTGTGGTTCAAGTGCACGCTGTGCGCCGAGAAGTTATATTGCCGAGACCTCAACACTCCCGGGAAATCTAGAAAATCCCGAGAGTGCGAGGGAGATAGGAAGAGAGAGAGAGAGAAAGAAAAGGAGAAGAAGGAAGTAAAAAGAAGCAAGGAAGGAAACTATGGGAACTCATTGCAAATGGTTAACCGGTTAGGTTAACTGTTTCGCTCGGACCGTATACACAGCAACCTAACAAAGCACAACTGCCGTCGGACGCACCAAGTGCGCAAAGTTTCGAGCAAACAAGTTTGGTAGACGACAGTTAAGGTTTAGTCTTTCTTTTTTTTCATAACGATGATTAAGTCTGTCACCATTTCGTGACTAAAAACAAAGAAAACGGCAAGTGCGCATTGAAATAACTTCAGAATAGCCGCTGAAGAAGAAAGAAAGAAAGAAAGAAAGAAAGAAAGAAAGAAAGAAAGAAAGAAAGAAAGAAAGAAAGAAAGAAAGAAAGAAAGAAAGAAAGATTCGGTGTTGCTTACCGAAGAACAAAACATACGGTTTCTGGATTCCGAACGCAATGGTCTCGTAGACGCTGTTACTTCGACGATGTTTGAAATGAACGGGACATCACCGAGTTTGTTACGGCGTAGTTGCATGACAAGTACCCGTGTTCGATCACGGAGTTAAGCGAATGAGTAAAGCCGCCTCTTATAAGTGGCGTGACTATAAGTGGCTATGTTTCAACATAAAGAAAAAGAGTAAAAGGAATGCTAACGCGTGGTCAAAAGATAAGGTCACGAGAACCGAAAAAAAATATATATATAGACCAGTAAAATAAACAATTCATAGTGGCTCTTTGAACGTTCTGCACTTGAAAGTAGGATTTGAGAAACTTACTTTTTTTTTCTGCATATTCGTGTTTTTTTTCTTTCCTATAGAGAGTCTTGCATGAGTCCTATATATCACTCGGGAGAGGCTTCCGAGGCGAAGTCGTTGGATCACAAGGTTCGTGATTGGTTGGTGAGACAGCAGCAGCACCATCACCACCGTAAAGGAGCAGAGAGGCACGTAATAAGGAGCACGAAAGGCTTCACGTTGTGTCTCAACAGTCACGTGAACACGCTGCATGGCTAAGAAGAAACCTCAAGGGACCCCAAAGAGAAACACCAAATCGATCTGGACTGCTGACGCTCTTACAAGGCTTGCGAAGTGCGTTTTAGGCCGCGGAGAGGTGACCTCTATTGTACGGAATAACTTATTCACAGGAAAAGGCAGCCGCATTTTTCTTCCTCTATTCAAATCACCCGCGACGAAGCGGGGTGTTCTACGTGACATGCTACGCTGTGTAAACAATCTCGGAGTCCACGCTCTGCCATGCACAATTACCTGGTTTGAGTAAAGGTGTCCCACATAGAGGGCGTCTCACTACCTCAAACAGCTCCGAAAGAGCGTGCATAAAGAACTATCACAGTTTCTTTCCCCTTAAGAACAGACAAGTAGATACGGCGCAAACTGCGTTTTCTTTCCCATTAGAACTCAAAGGAAATAATTTTTTTTTTTACTACCAGCGGTTGACTACAAGCTACTAAGTATGAACAGTATACGCCACGGAAGCCATCAACGTAGTTTCGCACTAGGCGGTGCCTCGTCCTATCCTACACGTTTCGCATAGTTTTTCTCGATTCCCAAGGCTATGTCCTCTGTAAGAGCGCCACCGAGGACATTCGTGGAACCATGGTCCATCAATCCAGTTTGATTGAGTGCTCGTGCTTGGTGTCCCTTAAAGGCAACAGAGGACGTTGCTAGGCATCACGATCGGAACGACAGCACAGAAGGACGAATTGTCGTTTTCGCAACAAGACAAATGAGGCGTTAATAGGAAACTCATCCTAGGGTGAGTTTGCTGTGCCATATACAGAATGAAGCGAAGCGTTAGTGATCGCACATGCGGAATGAACGCACTCACCGGGCAAGTGAAAAATAAAAATTGAAGCTTAGTGGACGCGTTCTGACACCCTTAGTTTGGAATGAACGTGCTAGACGACCCGGTGATAAAGGGTGAATTGGCATTCTGCAACGCCGTGTCTCTGAGCGTTGTACTATCTTCAATTTTACCTTTAGGTTGCGTTTTTGATCGATCACTGCAGGGCGATATATCCGTTTAACCCAACAAAGCCTAAACAGCGCCCCAGAAAAACGAGAATTACAGCAAGTGGCTCATAGTTATTTCTAGCCATGTAGAGGACATTTGTAGCCGTACTTAGCGCAGCAAAAATAGAAAAAAAAGAAATGATATCACCAGTTTAGAGAACTGAGCTCTAGCAGTTAGCTGCGAAACGATTACTTTTCAAATCGCTTCAGACCGTAAAGGCGAGTGTATGACCTTGCTTTCGGGCAACGCTTTCGAGGTCAACCTGGTTTTGTAAGCTTTTTTTTTTGTTCTCTGACACTCTGGACCTTGCTTTTTGTGCCCTGTGTGAAGACGTACAAAACTAAATGTGCGCTTCAACACAGATGGCATAGTTCTTTTTCCAGCTACTCAGCAGGCAAGCACCCATCGATCTCGGAGGCCGCGGATCAAAGCCAATGTCGTCCCGCCACACGTACGGCGCTTGAGGTTTCTTTTTCTTCTCAAAGCAAACGCGGACGTTCCTTCTGTTCAGCACGTTGCATCGGAATGCAGTAACCTCAGACATTGAAGCCGGTAAAACATTCTCTGTTGCCACCTGGTGACCCCCCCCCCCCCCACCACCACCACCACCACCCCTTCGGTAAAAAAACGTTTTCTAATCCTTCTGTCGCTGTCGTCCGCCTTTTTAGGAGATGGCCTGCAGGTGACGTCACAAGCGCCGCGTCGGCTCACCGTGGATAGCTTTTTGCCGCGCGCCCTTTCTAATAAGCAGAATAGATAGACACGCCAGCGTGCTTTCTTTCACGCATGCGCGAAGAATAGCGTCCACATTGAAACAGTACGGACGAAAGGCACAAGCACACAGCGCTGTCAGGATATACGAAAGAAAAACCGCTCGCTGTACTTTCTAGAGTGACAAAGAAAACAGGTTCTTAAGTACTTGCGAACGCGACAGAAATATTTTTTTGAAAGGAAGCAGAGACGGGCGCGATCTCAGCTAGCCTCATCTAGCTTGCCGCTGTGTACGGGGGAAATAGGAAGACGGGATTAGGTGTGGTAAGGACATATTAGTGCGAAACTAGGTGTGCAATGCTGGGGCACTCTTAATCAGACCGGCCAAATTCAATGTTGTGATGTTTCACAACATCCCCCGATGCCGGACGGAGTGTTGTAGCCCAGTTTCGACTGGTGCCAGCAAGGGAAAGTCCGCAGGGGGGGGGGCGGTGTCAGATGGCGGTGCGCAGTAGAGTGACTAATGTCTAGCACAAGTACGGCAAGCAACTGCATACAGCAAGCCCCCGAAAAGCGGGCCATAGCGATTGGCGATAGGAAATCGGAAATATAACACTGTGTGACGTGCGCCTTTCGCTCGCACTGTGCCTTTGTGAGCCGCGATGTTCTTACTCGATCACGGATCTCTGACTTGTCCAAACTTCAGTCCTAACAAGTCACGCTCGCGCGCTCGCGGTTCAACAACATGGCGGCCACAGTGTGACGTCCCCGCGAGCCATCTACGCGATGCGAGAACAATTGAGCTGCGCAAGCCACCGGAGCGGAAGAGCGGTAAGAGGCAGTATGCTGTAGCGTTTCCAGTTCTAAGTGAGCCGCCAGGACTCCACCTGGGCTGATACAGATTTGTAACTGCGTCCTGCGGGTAAGAGACTTTCTTTATCTCAGGAGACGCAAGAAGCTGGAGCACCGAGGACAAAGGCCCCATGGCGCTTTTCAGCTCCCTCGTTCTCGGACCGCGCGTAGCAACGTCCTCTGACTGACGAAGACCGCAACTACCGCCCTCACTAGACGGCGCGCTACTGCGGGTTGCCGAAAACGAAGAAGAAGAAAAAAAAAGACGTTGCGCTTGCGCCGCCATCGGCTGCTCACAGTAGTCACACGCCCACACACAAAGATGGCGCGCACAGCGTCGTTATTGCTGCCTGTCGTGCTGCGACGACGTGGTCGACGAGTCCCTTCCCGGAACCGGGCCGCACTCGGTGTCCTGCTCGGCGATCTCACTCTCTAGCATGGCGCGCACGGCCGCCGAAGAGTCCGTGGGGGCCGCCGCGGCGGCCATCTTATTAGAGTCCCTGGCGCCACCTTCGGACGCCTTCGATTTGTGGCTGGACTTGCGCTTGAGCGAGTGGCTGCGGCTCTTGCCGTCCGAGGCGTCCTGCCTGGAAGTCTTGCCGCCGCCGCCGGCGGCGCGCCTGGAGGAGGACGACGTCGCCTCGGCCGCGTCGCCTCCGGGGGCCTCGGGCGGGTCGCACCTGGGCGGCGAGGAAGGTCCGCTGCTTCCGCCGCCGCCGCTTCCGGCGCTCTTGAGCAGTTCCACGAGGTGGTCGTCTATCCGGGACACCTTGGTGTGCAGCCTCTGGATCTCCATCTTGAGGTCGACGCGCATGTCCATCAGGTTGGCCAGGAGCTGCTGGTAGTCGCGCCCACCTCCCGCGCGCGGAGACAGGAGGCTTTCCGAGGGTTGAGAAGGTGGCGCCTCTAGCGGCGGCAGCGGCGGGGGCCTCTGGGGAGGCTGCTGCTGGTATTGCTGGTGATGCACCTGTTGCTGCTGGTGCTGGTGGTGCGGTTGCTGCTGCTGGCGCGGAGGCGGCGGTGCCTCTTCGCTCTCGCTGCCTTTGCCCGGGCTGGACGTCTCCGGCTCGGCCGTCTCTTCGATGGTCTCGTGCTTGGAGCTCATGCTCTTGGCCCACTTGGACAGGCCGCGGTGCGGTGCTGCGCCGCTGCCGTTCTGAGCCGGCCCCGCCGACACGGCGGGCCTCGCTGGAGGTACGAGCACGGTACTGGCAGCCGCGGCGGCGGGCTGTTCTTTGATGGATGGCGCCACGGGAGCGGTAGCAGGCACGGTCGGCTTGACGATTACCTACAAAGGCAACATGGGGCGATGTCAGTACGCACGGCATCGAATGCGTCGGCAAGTCACTGGATAAATGAGGTGCGCAATGCCAATTGTCTACGGTCGACAGTGCCCATGGCAAAGAATTGAGGCAACGTGCGTACAATTAAAAAGAATTCTGGGGTTTTACGTGGCAAAAAGATATGCGGATTCCACGCACTGTGGGACTCGACGTAAGAGAAGTTTTGTACGCTGTTTGCTTTGATTGACGATAATTAGCAGTGATGTTGGCGGCAAATGTGTAATTTCTTCAGCGTTTAGTCCAATGCGAGAATGGCATGTTGATGTCAAACGCTATACCTTGCGTGCACCGCTGCTGTTTGCCTGCGTAGTGCGCAGAACACACAGGGAGGCGTGTTTGCTTGATGCATTGTTGTGCGTCACTGTTCATAATGTCTAAGAGGGCTGAGCTTTATCATTGCCTCACGTGGCACATCGCATCGTGGCAGTAGTGCACAGAACAACATTTCCTCATCAACGGCTAGTCAGCAAGGGGACTGCTCTTGCGCATTCGACTGCTGGAAATGAGCGTTCGGACGTTTGACATACGGACGCGGCAGCGCAGCGTGACTGACCACTACGGCTACCGGCAGAGACGCCAGCTCCAAGGGCCCTCCTTCAGGCTATGAACGATTGTAACGTTTACACTATCACAGCCCAGCACGCGACCTCCACAGCCCAGCACCTGCATTTTTTTTGTCGCATAGGCAAACAGGCGCAGCACGTGCCATACGCACAAAACTGCGAAACGCTGCCCAGGCGGCGCCGACCGGGATGCACGGAGGCGAGCGCCATCTGGAGGTGTTGCAAGAAACTACAGCGACGTGTGTGAGCTAGAGCACAACAGCAGCAGCAGCGCCCAGAATGTTGGGAGAAGGGGCAAAGAAAGCTTCGCTTTAAAAGACAATATGATTACGAAGCAGGGCGTAGCGAGGAATTCAGGATTACCTTTGGCCGCCCGGGATCCACCAAGGTGCACCCAGAGCCCGGTACACGAGCGTTTTTGCATTACGCCCCCACCGTGATACAGAAGCCACGACCAGGTTCGAACCCAGGACCTCGAGCTCGGCAGCGCCACGCCATAGCCTCTGAGCTGCCCTGTCGCTTAAGCCTTTCCGTTTTGTAGAGATAACCGATATCGTTGTTTTCGATGCAGTTTAGGTTCGGGCTAAGACCCGTCTAGAATCTACTTGTACGTGTACGTGTTCAGTTTCGGCCAAAATCGTGGTTCGGGTACGGTTTTCGGTTAAGCTTCGCGTTGTGTTCGCCACCCGGGTTTACATCCCAGATGAGATCAAACGCAACACGACCCACTTGCCAGCTCACATAACGATAAACTGCGTACTTATTTGCTCTCTAATTCGTGCTGCCGCTCTCCTGCCTGCCGGACTATTCAAGAACCCGTAAGTGGCTGAAGCCGCGTCCGTGGTACCTGGTGTGGCTGTGCGTTTTCCGCCGGCTGGTTCTCTTTGTTGTCCCCGGTGGACACGGAGTCCGATCGCAGCGTCGCCCAGCGGGACAGCTTGGGCGCGTGCGTGGACGTGGGCGGAGCCTCAGAGATGTGCACCACCTTGGGCGCCGACGGTGGCTGAGGCCCCGGGCCGTCGTGGCTGCTCGCCACGATGGCCGGTACCTGGGACGCCGGACGCACCTGGACACGAGGAGACGGCGAAATTTCAACACATTTCGATTTCAATCGCAGTTAATTTGCCCTACGCTTTTATCCTTGGCTTCCTTGTACGTAGACTTTGTATGGCCGTGATTAACAAGAATGGCTGTGGCTTAGCTAAGGTTAAGCCCAGGATGCGAAGCATACTAGCCTTTATTTTAGTTGTTGAACCACTGTTTATATAGCCTGGTGAACTGCTGTTGCTTGGCTATATTTGGTTCGGCTAGACGAAGAAACAACTCGTGCAGGCGAGCGCACGAGCTGAGACCCGGCTATGTAGCTACGCGGCCGCAAGCGAGCGCACGATTTGAGCCTCCGCTTTTGCAGCTGTTATGACGTCATATGGTAGCTACGCGGCCGCGCGCGGCGCAGCAAGGAAGAGCGTGGTTGTGCGGCTAGTATGCTTCGCATAAAAGAAAGTGAGCCCCTCGGTTTCCCTTCTTTTCTCGTCCCTTCATAGCGAGGGTCTCGAATCTGGCAACCTTGATATCACTACGTGACGTACGAGGGTTTATTGGCCACGTGCCTGGTATCCTAAGTTCACGTGTGATGTGACGTAATCTGGCAATAACGGATGTTCCACATCCGCCCACGATGGCTCCGAGTAGGGCTGGCTAACGCTCCCAGCGCTAGATCTATGAGGGCGGATCAGAAAGTCTTTGCCCCTATATTTTATTAGCCAAAATAAGGTACGTACAGGCAATCACAGATATAACGTGCCATTCTACGTACCTTACACTATTTTCCCAGGTAGTCCCCACACCGGTTCAGACATTTGTCCCATCGCAGCGCTAAATATGATATGCCCCCTGTGCCGCCATGTTGTCGTCAGTCAGCGACGCACGCAGCCTCGCCGAACGTTCATTGTGAGGTACAAGACTTCACGGCCTTTTGCGAACTCACAACACCACCACCTCACACTACTCAAAGCGAGACACCTTTCCCCACACGTGAGCTACATTTCCCTGTGGATTTCGATGGGCGTTCACTCCCTTGCTCCATAGAAAACGAATTACACTCCTTTGCTCGTACGCCGTGGACGTGTGAAGCACAACCGCCACCTTCAACAAAGGACAGCTGCGGAGCTACCGGCAGATAAGGCCAGGCAGGTCCAAGAATGGTCCACCGCTGGGAATGGATCCGTTGACTTCGCATTTACAGCCGTAATTTGGCTAAAACGAAATAGGGGCAAAGACTTTCTGATTCGCCTACGTAGGAAACATACTTAAGTTAGTGGACGGATTGATAGCCGTCGCCGTAGCACAATTGGTAGTGCAACGCACGTGTAAAGCTGAGGTTGTGGATTTTGCTCCCGCCGGCGACGCATTATCTTTTCGCTCACTTTCGTTTCCCTTTTCTTTATTACTTCCTACATTTCAATTTCAACCACAGTTAATTTCCCCGATACTTTCTTTGGATTCATTGTCTGTTGGCTTTATATGGTCATGATTGACAAATATCGAGCCTCTCGATTTCCCTTCTTCTCTCGTTCGTATATATATATATATAAACTTCACCACGTGACCGACTTCTCACACTGCACATAGAAATTTTCCAACTTTGGCACTCCTAATGCTGACGCCTTAATAACGTGAAAAATATCGTCTGAAGCCAGAAGCCTGAACCTTAGATAAATTAATGTACTGCACTGCGTGTCGTTCCCATGGTGCAGCTGAACGCTCGCAGCACCAGAATTCCCTCCGGTGATTTTTGAAGGAAACTCTATGGCTGATTACACGTTTAGGATACCGAATAGACACGGCATACCGTGGTAAGGGTCTTGGTAGATTTGAAAGAACGCAAAAACAAAAGACGGGTGCCGATGCCATCTTCAGATCGAGTGATTACACAAACGCGAACGCTTGTACTGCGTCTGCGCCCGGTTTCTTCTACGTTTTCAGTGCGCTGTTGTTATAAGCCGTAGTCTACTCCCGAGATGAACGCGCACAGACTAGGGCCAGAACAAGTATGCTACTCAACGAGTATGGTTTCCCATCTCGAGAGAAAAGCAAAGGGGAAAGGTAATAAGATAGTAAAAGCAAGCATGGCCTCCGAAATGACCGCCGATCTCGGAGGCTATGATAAGAGCATAGCCTCCGAGATCGGGCGGTGATCTCGGAGGTCACAGTGGGGGAGATTGGGGACAAACGCACCAGGGCGCCCTTCTCGATGTCAGGCGAGGGCAGGATGGCGAGCGGGGAGGCGGGAGAGCGGCCGTGGTCGGGGGTGCTCCCGCCGGCCGGAGTGGTGGCGGCCGAGCTGGCCGAGCCGTTCTTGCGGAACTTCGAGAAGATCTTGCGCACCAGGTGGTCCTGGGAGAGCTCCTGGAGGGGCTCGTGCTTTCGCCTCTCGGCGAGCTCCTTCTCGCGCTTGACGTCAGACACCTTGCGGAAGATGAGCTACGTGGAGGGGGGGGGGAACAGAACAGAGAGTGAGCGAGAGAGAGAGATTTTGAGAAGGAGAGATGAGAAGGAGGCACGGAGAGCGAATAATACAAGTAGGGCAAGAGAAGGGGGGGGGAAGGGAGGGGGCGGTGATTAATCGGAACTGCTGCTCGACGCCTCACAACTGTTGTGATCCCACCATAAGCCAATGGGCCTTCGGGCCTGTGGAACGCACGACGAACGGCGGCTCTGCCCTACTGCGACGGCTTGCTCAGAGTGCTAGAGTAACTAGAGATATACAGTAGTGCTACCGAGTGTGGCACGCTAGTGGCACCTAGCGAGCGCGGAGTGAAACGCGGCGCACAGGTGGCGCTCTAGCGAATAGCACATATAAAGCGAGATATAAGACGGAAGAAGAAGCCTGTGCTTGCTGCAGTAAAGCTAGGGAGACTATGGAGCATGTTTTATTAGAATGTGAAGACGTCTACCCAGCGGTCGATTTAGGCACCACTGGCCTCCTTGAAGCCCTTGGGTTCAGCGGGAGCAGCCGAAAAGTAAACATGTCCGCAATAGGCATTAGTAAGAGGCGATTGGAGGATTGGTGGAATAA
The DNA here is from genome assembly GCF_038994185.2 of Dermacentor albipictus. Lineage (NCBI taxonomy): Eukaryota > Metazoa > Arthropoda > Arachnida > Ixodida > Ixodidae > Dermacentor > Dermacentor albipictus. The sequence goes on along the minus strand of NC_091827.1, from coordinate 38,721,742 downwards.
AAGTAGGGAAACGACAAAAAACGGAGACGTACAAAAGCACGTGATCGCAATAGGGGATCAGAAAATTTGGGCGTGGTAGTTCATAGTGTTTTTTTTTTCTTTTTTCATTGTTTAACCTAGGTAGGACATTAGGCAGTATAACAGCAAGAGCTTGGCGGCGCAACCCACCGCCCCGTTCCAAAGGGGATGCTCTAACATCCACCCATTCCATCCATCCATCCTAGAGCAATGGCTAAAAAAAATTATGGTACAGATTGATAGAACCGCAGTCATCGCAAAGGGAGGTAACGGTACAACCGAGAAATATAGAGATAGATGTTTTAAATACGAAAGTTAAGATCGAGACCAAATGTGCAAAATGTCAGACGGCGATATAGGTATAGTAAAACCTCATTAAATCAAGCAGGCTGGGTGCCTTTTCGTCCCCGTTTCACTTAGAAGGGGATCCCAATAAAAAATCGCCATCATCGGCCAGGGCCACACATCTGGAGCGGTAATTATAATAATAATATTTGGGGTTTTACGTGCCAAAACCACTTTCTGATTATGAGGCACGCCGTAGTGGAGGACTCCGGAAATTTCGACCACCTGGGGTTCTTTAACGTGCACCTAAATCTAAGCACACGGGTGTTTTCGCATTTCGCCCCCATCGAAATGCGGCCGCCGTGGCCGGGATTCGATCCCGCGACCTCGTGCTCAGGCGGTAATTATAGCTCCAGTGGCTGAGATAAACAAGAGACGTTCAGAGTACCTTTACAGCCCCCTCCTCTCTTCCTCACGTCGTCCCTCAAGGACCGGGCCTTGCTTTGATATGCCAAACGGGATAATTTAATTTGATTTGTTAAATGGTATTTCACAGCTAAACTCTGTGAGCAAGTTCCGCATATGTTTCGTGCGAGGCCGTGGTTGATATCGATCACACATAGTCAAATTGTACATTGCAAAGCTGGCGCAGCCTACAGGAGCATGCGACGCATAGAGCGGAAAGTGTACAAGTACTGTACTCGGATATAGGGAAGCGTTCGAAAAAGCTCGGGTATAGTGAAAGAATTTCACTGCATGTAGTGACGCGTTTGCAAAGTTACGCAAAACGCATTCACTTGGCGCGTATTCACAATAAACTTTAGGACAAACAGAACGACGCAAGAAGGAGACTGGAAAAGAAAAACAATATGCTCTCTACTGACATTTTTATTGCGTCACACCCCTACTTCACAAAGGACAGCTTTACGGCCTAGCTTGCATTCAATGAAATACACATTTCCCGCTGAAAGTTTACACACAAGAAGAAAAAAAAACACTGGCGACGGCCGTGCCATTGTCGATGTGTCATTCAATGAGAAACATGCGCAGAGAAGTCGTGGTGACATCAGAAAAGTCAAGAAAGCGACACTGGGCAAAAAAAAAAGACATTCTATAAAACAAAATTCTACTTTGTACAGTGGCAATAGAAGCAACACTGGCACATTCTCATCCAAGTGATCAGATGCTTTATTTAGATGCTTTCGCGCATGTCACGGCGTGAGATGCCATTCGTGTCGCGTCAATGAGGACATTAACGTCACATCAAGACATTCAATGTTATTGCAAACCATGCTGGACAGCCAGCCACCTGCAAGGTGCTTCGCATAACGTCGATTCCCACAGTACGTGATATTTGCGTAATAGCTTTTTTCGTTAGGCAAACCAAGACGCGAGCTGCGTTAGACCACAACTGACGGATAGCTTTTACGTGGTGAGCCGGGTAAACGTACGCTTCGTATGGATTCGTACGCTTCGTACGTACGCTTCGTATGCTCTATACAGCATCGACTTTATTTTGTAGACTCTTTCGTCTGATTTTGTTCTCTCGATCTTTCTGATGTCACGGTGGCTTCTCTGCTCAAACTCTTCGTGTCTTGTTTATTAGTAAGTATATTGGGGTGCGACGCAATAAGTATGTCAGTTAAGAGTAGCGCCTCGATCCGGCCTTCTCCTTGTGTCACCCTGTTTACGCAAAAATTTATTACGATTACGCTTGCTAAAATCCTATATGGCTAGATTTTGGGCAGTGGTAAACTAGGGTCCGTATTGGCAAAGCTTTTCGTTTGTACTGATTTTTTTGTTATTCGCCGGCCGCCTTCCTTCTCTAACGACGCGTCTAGCATTATGACTGGCTAGAATTGGTTCTTACGAAAAAATTGCAACGTAAGAGCTTTCTGAGGAAACGGCGCCAGACACCCTACGGGACTTCCGAAGGACGTTATAACTGCCTTACTATAAGTTGTTTGGATGTTCTTACGTGGATGCACTCTTTCTTTTTATTTATTTATTAATTAATTTATTTACAGATACTGCCAGCCCTTACACAGGGCTATAGCAGGAGAGGAATACGAACAATTATAAATCACATATTTTGTACATGGAAAATTGTACATTGGAACACAAAAAGGGACAATAAATTAAAATTATTAACACCAAGAGGTAACAGCGTAAACCGCTGAAGATAACAAGGACACAAAGTTAAGTATATTATTTACAAACTAGGATATTTCCAATGTGTTTTGTGAAGAAATCAATTGATGAGGATGGGGATCTTTTATTGTTTACTAGACAAATCAAGACGCAAGGGAAGTGAGGCGACAACTGACGGATAACTTTGACGCTTGGTAAGCGTCTATAACGGCTGTTGGCTGCCGTAAAACGCGCTTTCTGTTGCCAAAAGAAAACAACAAAAGAATACAAAGGCCACACGTGATCGGCGCGGCGTGGATGCGGCAGAACAGCGGGCGCGTCAATCGATAAATGCCGGGCTGCGAGGACGGCGGGCCTACCGCTGCAAGGTACGCGTGTACACCGATGGAAGGAAAGCCGCAGCAGCAGGGCAGCAGGCGGCCCCTTCCTCGTCGACATTTTCTTTCTTTCTTTCTTTCTTTCTTTCTTTCTTTCTTTCTTTCTTTCTTTCTTTCTTTCTTTCTCGTTCTCTCCTTCTTTCTTTCTCTCTCTCTTTCTTTCCTTCTCTCTCTTTTTCTTTCTTTCTCTCCCTCTTTCTTTGTTTCTTTCTTTCCTTCCTTCTTTCTCCCTTTCTTTCTTTCTTTCCTTCATTCTCTCTCTCTCTCTCTCTTTCTTTCTTTCCTTCCTTCTTTCTTTCTCTATCTCTCTCTCTCTTTCTTTCTTTCTCTCCCTCTTTCGTTGTTTCTTTCTTTCCTTCCTTCTTTCTCTCTCACTTTCTTTCCTTCCTTCTCTCTCTCTTTCTTTCCTTCCTTCTTTCTTTCTCTATCTCTCTCTCTTTCTATCTTTCTTTCTTTCTTTCTTTCGCCAGCATAGTTTTAGAACCGATCGGGAAATGGCCAGACCGGTTCTGTCGCGGCTCCTCTGTGTCGAGTTGGATCGCGTTCAATAAAGGGAACGAGGGGCCGATATGGCACACACGCACACACAGAAGTCTTTCTATAGCTTAACTACTGTTGAACTACTGAATTGGTGAAAAACGAACCATCGACTTCCGAAGTACGAGACAGACCGAATCATCGTCTTCAGAAGAAGACGATGATTCGGCCAACAACTGGCTGACAGCATTATACAAGTGCCACGTGGGAAAGGAAGCAAACGTTAAAAGCTACATGCTCTAAATTTTATCGCTACTCGCGCGTTTCCACACGGACGTAATTAATGATAATAAGCATTTGTGCACTTGGGGCTGAATGAGCTCTCGCGACTACTCGACTTCCAAATGTTTCGCTCCCGATTTAGTAGTTACGACTGCACAGGATAACCACATTTCCGAAGTAACTTGAAGATTTTCTACATAGGCTACGACTGTATGCTCTTGAGCTTCTGTCTGGTAAGTAACTTTCTTTCCGTGATATTACGATTTGCAAACAAACTTGCTGCATTCACCGCAGCTCTCGCCATCGTAACCCTATCTATCTATCTATCTATCTATCTATCTATCTATCTATCTATCTATCTATCTATCTATCTATCTATCTATCTGTCCGTCTGTCCGTCTGTCCGTCTGTCCGTCTGTCCGTCTGTCCGTCTGTCCGTCTGTCCGTCTGTCCGTCTGTCCGTCTGTCTGTCTGTCTGTCTGTCTGTCTGTCTGTCTGTCTGTCTGTCTGTCTGTCTGTCTGTCTGTCTGTCTGTCTGTCTGTCTGTCTGTCCGTCCGTCCGTCCGTCCGTCCGTCCGTCCGTCCGTCCGTCCGTCCGTCCGTCCGTCCGTCCGTCCGTCCGTCCGTCCGTCCGTCCGTCCGTCCGTCCGTCTGTCTGTCTGTCTGTCTGTCTGTCTGTCTGTCTGTCTGTCTGTCTGTCTGTCTGTCTGTCTGTCTGTCTGTCTGTCTGTCTGTCTGTCTGTCTGTCTGTCTGTCTGTCTGTCTGTCCGTCCGTCCGTCCGTCCGTCCGTCCGTCTGTCTGTCTGTCTGTCTGTCTGTCTGTCTGTCTGTCTGTCTGTCTGTCTATCTATCTATCTATCTATCTATCTATCTATCTATCTATCTATCTATCTATCTATCTATCTATCTATCTATCTATCTATCTATCTATCTATCTATCTATCTATCTATCTATCTGTCTGTCTGTCTCTCCGTCCGTCCGTCCGTCCGTCCTGAAATCACCCTTTAACTCCTAAACGTAACTCCTGAACCTGACACGCTGTTGTCGTCTTCATCACGCTGCATCCAAACTTCCATCTTTAATATACCAGCAAAAAAAGATGACCGCGACACAAAAACACGAAGAGCGCTAACGAAGAGCGCTAACGGCACGTCACGGACGATTTATACCCTATTTAATAAGGCGCTGCCAATTATTTATATTTACATACTGAAGCCCTCTAGCAGGGCTGTGGCAGGCGCAACGTCACAGTACACACCCGGCCGTCCGACCTTCAACGCCACCGACGCCTCAGCGGGCGCGGACCACTCCTACCCGTATGGCCATCAACACTCTGAACAACAGCAACAACAATAATAATGGAAAAATAGGTAGCCGTAATCTTGAAGATGCGCCTTGTTTTGGGGCCAAGGCGGGCGCATCTCCGGCCTCGTTCCTTTCTGCCCCCTCTTCCCCCTTCTTTTTTGCTGTTGCGATTTAGTGTTTCCAAGCGCGTTGAGAAAGAAGGCGCCGGCTTTTCGCGCGAAATAATGAATACTCCACAGCTACAGGAGGCTGCTAACGCAAAAAAAAACGTATAAAAAATTTCGTGTAAACGCCAACGACGATCGAGAAGGAAAGAGGAGGGAGGTATAAAGAGGACCGCGCCCGGTGGACAACGATGCATAATGGAGACTCTCTCTCTCTCTCTCTCTCGTTTTTGCCGAGAAGGAAAAGTGCACGAGTGGCGGAAGCTACAAAATGAAACACAAATGCGGCTACAAATTATTCAGGGACAGGTAGATTGAGGAGGCGATAAGAACAAAGACAAGAGGGAGAAAGGGGAATCGGGAAGAAATCCGAAGAGACGGAAAGGGCGAGAAAAAGAAAGAGGAACGTACACGGCTGCGTAGAGACATTAGAGAGAATGATATAGGGGAGAAGCATGAAAGAAGGAAAGGGGATTAGGAGAGAACATAGACACAGTGAGAGAGGATGAAAGGAAGAAGTATACAAGTACATAGAGACAGGAACGGATTGGAGGAGGGAGAAAAGGGGTGAAAAGAAGTAGGCAGACGCGAGGCAGAAAAGAAGGAAAAGATGACGGCGTAACAGTATCACGACGAATGGGAAGAACACATAAGGGTGAAAAAGGAAAAGCAAGCGGGTGATAGAAGAAACGTACAGACAGCGACAGAAGCAGAGGAAGAGAAAGAAGCAGGTGATAAGAAGTGCAGATGGATCAAGTTAAAGAAATTAGGATATAAGGGAGGCGGGAGATGGCGAAGAAGCAGATAAGAAAAGGAGGACATAAAGGGGAGAATACAGAAGTGCAAAAGTACAACGAAAGAGGGCAACAACGAAGAACCGATGAAAGAGAACAAGGAAAAGTATGCGAGAGAAATAAGAGGGATATAGAAAGAGAGAGACAAGACTACGAAAGAAAATAAATGAGAAAATGGGGAAAATGGGGACGGAAAGGAGAGTAGGACAGAAGAGGAAAGAGAATCCCTTCGCGTGCTGACGCCCGTGCTATAAGCCGCGGAGCGTATGCACCGGGAATGCCTGGCTCGCGAGCCGCCACGCGACGGCGGTCAATCGGGCGGGAGTCCGAAGAGGTGGGCCGAAGGGATTCCCGACAAGGACGCCTCTCGACCCTGGCCCTGTTTCGCTTCCCCTCCCGTCTCCCGAATCGGGAAGGAGACGCAAAAAGAGAGAAAAGACGGAGAGATGCGCGCGGTCATCCCCCAGTGATCCGGGCCAGGGGTGTCGCTACGGGTCAAGGGCCTTCTCCCCGTCGCGTTTGTACGCACGTATAAGCCCTGTCCCGCTTATGCCGTTGTTTAGAGGGATGGCGGTCCCGCAAGCTTCCCCACTTTTCTTCCCCACCTCTCTCACTTTTGCGGACATGACGGAGGTAAACTGAAACGAAACGACAGAAAGTGCACAAGCGACTTGAAAAATAAAAAGAACACAGAAGCCACTATCCGCTGGTTCTCGTGGTGATTCCGAAGCCCCTTCACTCTCTCTCCTCCCAATCTCCCTAGATATCCCCTTTTTCGGGTCAGGTCAGACGGCGTCGGGGCGGTTGCTAAATATGGGAAAAAAAAGGAGCCGCTGGCACGCGCGCGCGAGGCTATAAATGGAAACGCGACGGAGGCGTGGGCCGCAATTACGAAGCGACCGATACAACCGTTCGTGCGACGAGAGGTGTCGAGGACGGTCTCTTTGTCATGCGACGTCATAGGCGGCGTTCGCGGTCCTCCCGGCGGGATTATTCCTTCGCGTGACGCGGGAACGGGCGGGCGTGCGTACCTTTACACGATGGCCAGCGGCGTGTATTATTATTATTATTTAGTAATGAACAAGGTGGGGGGCACCCAATTGCCGGTATCGTTCGCGAATAAGAATTCAATTTTCGCTGAAAAGCGTTTATGCGCGCTCTTCCTGGGATTCACACACACACGCAAAAATGAATCAGGCGCACCACACAAAGGTTTGCGTGTGTCTCGCTTTAACGTACCCTTTCCTGGCGCTGTTTCAGACTGCGAAATCGGCTACCGACTGCAGCCCAAGAGCAAGCTCTCCTGATGAAAGAGTGTTCGATTTTTTTATTAAAGAAGTGCGCACTTTCCTGTGTTTCGCTTTCACCATTCGTTTCACGAAAGCAGCCACCTCTTGTGCCCGCAAAGTTCCGCTGAGTTAAGTTAGTTTTTTAATTATTTGTATAGTTCCCACAGGGTAGAACATAGCAGTCAAACTGTAAGTTTTCGAAGCTTAGTTCAAATTTAATTTCGCTTTGGTCAGCGCTGGGCACAGCGTGAATGGGTGTCGAGGATGTGGTACTACGTCAGGCCTTTTCTGCCTCTACGCTCGTCCCCCGGAGAACTATGTGCTGGCTTCGTGAATCAAATGAAATGAATTGAAATACATATTTTCCGTTGGGACTTACGCGATTTCGTTTTGCGCCCTTCCGCTAATCAGAACTGAATCCTTGAGTGACATTACTCCTGGAACTTTGTATAGCTAAGATACATTGTTCGATCTACCTGCTGGTTGTAGGTCTAAAAGCGATTTCCGAATTTCTTTTCTTTAAAAAATGAAATGATTTGAGCCGACTTAAATTGAATCCAATCCGTTTTCTAAATATTCGCTCCGTCGATGTTAGCGTGAGCTCCATAATGCCTTATTGAATTGGCTAAACCTAGATAATGTTTCAGGTAGATTGAGACGACAGCACATTGTGACGATTGGGACGACTGGTACGATTGGGACGATCGTAACGTCTCAACATCATGCGCACCGTTCACAGATGCCCAACCGTAAGAAGACGAATGCAAAAGAAACGACGTCAACAGTCAATGAAACGGGTCTCGTGGTGCTGCATTTTTTCGAGCCGTTCCGGTAGGCATCGCGTATAAGCGTATATGGACTACGCATACGTAATATCTTGGCAACGAATTTAAAATTAACCATGTGCCTACGTAACTGCTTGTTGACACATATAGTTACGAAAAAGTTGCGCATCATGTGCTGCCCGCTGTCTCGTTAGGCAGCTTTCGCCACCCAAAGCCTCTCAGTGTGGCAGTGCACGCTTTACAGGAGCACGGACACCGAGGAGCCGCAAGCAATAAGCGTTTTCCAGGCGAGCAGGTGGTGGCGACGTGAAGCTCCTTACTTGTGATTAAAATTTAGTTTTAACGCGATAGCGTTAAGGAGCTCGTGTCGCAGAAAAGCCGGTGTCGTCGGCGTCGGGTGTCGGCGTCGGCGGCGTTGACCGTGAGCGATAAATCACGGCAGGCGCTTCATAAATAAAAAGCAACTTCCAAGATTGGCCCGGTGGGAATCGAACCCGGGTCTCCGGAGTGTGAGACGGAGACGCTACCACTCAGCCACGAGTTCGATGCTTCCAAGCGGTGCAAACGCGCCTCTAGTGAATGCGGTGTTGCCTTCGAAACGAGCCGTGGAAAGTTATACTGCGGTGTATATCGGTAATTATGAACATGTAACGTACAGAAGTCACAATTACACGAGTTGCGAAGTGCGTTTCCGCTGCATTTCTTCTGCGCTTTCCGCACACGCAGAGCCATCTTGCGGCAAACACAGAAGACCCCCTCCTCTCAATGTACGGCGCTGCCCCGACAGGAGGCGCGCCGCGCGCGCATTGGGACCGCTGCCAGGCGCGTCGCGGGACTCCCTCTCCCCTGACGACGCTTCGCCGTGCTCCCGGTTTAGATTACTATCTATCTCTCTGCCCGTGCCGATCACGACGTTTGGCTGGCGTAGATCGTTTCCCCTCCGAGACACCGAGTTCTTTGGTTCGTTTCGTTCGCTCAGGCGCACGTTTCGTTGCTGCGCCGAACGCTGCGTTGCTCGACGCTCACCGCGTGATAGGTGGGCGCTAAGTCCGATGCGGGGCGCATCGTAAGTGATTGCTGTGCCGTAGCGCATTGTCTTATACCCCTTGGCGGGTCGACGGGAACGCTGTCGCGTCCCACTCTTGAAGGCGAAGCTTAAGCGTCCTCCAATTTTTAGATTTCGGGCTTGCCACAATTTCGACCCGCGAAATGTCGAGGGCAAGAAAAAAAACTTGATGTCTTTCAACTCTTGCTCATTCTGAGGGCTCACGAGGTGACGCTTTGTACTAGTTGAAATCGAGGGAAAATGGGGGAAAGGCGGGAGATGGAAATTCAAGACGATGCGCAAAACGAGAACGAAGTGAAAGCGGGAGCCAACGTTTCGACAAGTGGACATGTCTTATTCAAGGCGACACGTCGCCTTGTCGTATGTCGCCTTGAAGAAGACAAGTCCACTTGTCGAAACGTTGGCTCCCGCTTTCCCCTTGTTCTCGTTTTGCTCATCGTTTTGTACTAGTTGAGTAATATTTGGTTAAGGGGCGTAGGGTAGGGCAAAAAACTGCAAAAGTGGTTCTTTTTTTTGTCTTCCTTGTTGCTCATAATCATCGCCATCATCATTATGGCAGATCAGCTCTGTGGAACTCCGTAAGGTTTATTCGCCCGATTGTATCACGAAGCTACAAATGGAACCCATACGGGTTTCTTAGAAAGAAAGCTTCCCGGTTAAGAAAACATCCGGACGCGGACGATTCTTTTCCTCAACTGCGAAGCTTTCGTACTGGGATACCAGTGCGGGGTTTCCTTTCGTAGCTTCATGCTACAATCGGGCGGATGCCTCTTCTTCATTTCACCATCACATGTTTGTTTTTCCTTTCATTCGCCTGTGTGTGATCTCAATCATAGTCGGCTGCGCTGAGTCCTCACCGAGCCTCTAGTCGGCCCACAAGACTGTGAAGGCACTTTTGTGTTTCTCCAAGGCGACTGGCCTGTGTGGACGTCTTTGACTTTAGTAGGTGTCCTCTGCGCGCGCATGCGCGAAGCCACCGCGTCTTTCCTTCCACTTTCCCTCTACATCTCTTTCATGTTTCTATTCTCTTCTTCTCCATCCTCCAGCGTAGCGTAGCCAAGCAGACGCGTTTCTGGTTGACATCCCTGCCTTACTTTTTTTACTCCTCCCCCTCCGGGCCGAATAAAGGTTGTCCTAACTGCCGCCTCACAACGCCTTTGCAGCAGTAGATCGTCTGGGCCCTTTTCATATGCGCTTAGCAAGCAATTTAGCTCAATAAAACCACAGTGACAAGAAAGGTGGACAAAGACAAACGCTGCTGTTTCTCTGTGGTTTCTCGATGGTTTTTCTATGTTTGTCTGTGGTTTTCATTGCGCTAAGTCACTTGTTCAGTTATGAAAAACCAACTAGCCCAACGATCAACACGTCTAGAACTCATACGGACTCATCCCGAGCGAGCTATGTGCGTCAAGCGTTTTGCCTTTGCAGAGTCTTAGAAGCCGAGTCGTCGCTGGCGTTGCATCCCATATATGTGAACGCTGGTACGTTCGCACTTACGTTAGCCTGGGACGAAACAGTGAGCTAAAACGTTGTTGCGTTGTCGCGACAATGAAGAACGAAACACTGCCACTGCGGAAACGGGGAGTTGAACGCGACCCTAACTCTTTGTTGCGCGAACCTGCGCCAAGAAAGACGAGCAACACTGAAATCGCAGCCACATGCCGCGGCGAGCAAAGTCATGTTTCGTCGTATCTGAATTGACGTGTGTGCCGGCTGTTCGTACATGCAATCACCGTACATTCCGGAATGTTCTCTCTGGTTCTCGCGGATACATTCTAGAATGCACGACATTATTCGCGCCGTGCACGTAATTTGATTAGACACTCTTTCGCTATAAAGTTGTTGAGGACATTTGAAAAATTCTGGATACAGTAGGTCCGTCTTCTGTAGAGCGATAACACGATACAAGCGATCGTTTGGAATCGGAAGAATGAATGAATGAATGAATGAATGAATGAATGAATGAATGAATGAATGAATGAATGAATGTCATCTTCCGTCGAGCGACAATACGCTACAAGCGATCATTCGGAATGTGAAGTATGAATGAATGAATGAATGAATGAAAACGGAGCGGCCGGAGTACTCACCCTGTGCCTGAGGTTGTACGTGAGTAGGAGGTTTCGCGCGAAGGAGTTTGCGAACGCGTGGTAGAAGTTGAGCACCTCGAGCAGCTTGTCTCGCTTGATGGAGTGCAGGTCGCAGTAGGTGAGGGCGCGCACGTTGGCGCACGACTGGCCAATGGTGGGCTCCTTCCAGAAGGCGTCGCCGAACACGTCGCCCCGGCCCAAGATGGCCACCACCTCGTCGTCCTGGATCACCTGCGCGGCGGAGGGTCCGGTCCCCGCATTGTACGTTCGGCGCTACTTACGGGCGGAAAAGAGTTTTCTTTTTTTTTTTGAGCAGCGCTTGTTCTCAAAAATTGTTGACTCTAGTGATTCCCCATAGAACCTCGGGTGTCCCGAAAGGACCCCCGAATACGTGGAACGTGCGCTGAAAGCGTGACTCGTGAACTATAACAGCAGCTGAAAGACGTTATATTTAGAGCCGCCAGAATTACATTTTAGGTGCTTTTTTTGTTTCGCTTGCAGTCGACAATCAATGAGAAATGTGGTGTCATGTCTACTTTTTCTGTGCCTTGTGCCTTTGCGCTGAAATGACAATGTTCCCTGAAAAATAAGCCATGCCAGATGGCCTACTTATGTTTGCTAAAGCTGATGTTGCTTGTTGGAGACGCCGGCGCTGATGCCAATTTTAATCGAAAGACAGCGAGTGAACAGATCACGAACCAATGATTGTGAGACAAGCTGAGAGTTTTGGTCGACATCAACCCTCATCCTGGCTTATTATTTCTTGTTTTCCGTGATCATAATTTTGATCAGTGAAGAGTCCGCAATTAAGCACGGGACGCCCGAGATATTAACTCATCATCGTTCTACGAATACATATTCGGGCGCACATTTCTAATGCGAATAGTACCTGACGGTCGTCTAGTACTCGCGCGACCCCATAAAGTGATCAAGGTCGACTTGGACAAGACGCAGTTCGCGAGCTGCGCACGCGAACTGCGTCTTGTGGCGAAGCGAGCGGAGGCGAGCGCAACGACGAGGAACGCGGTGTGACGTCATGTGCCTCCTCGGAGCGCCGCCACGGCGAAATCGCAAGTTCGCGGCCAGTAAAGCTTTCGATTTAAAACGAAATGAAATGAAATGTCGAGTGCCAGCGGGGTGGGGGTAGGATTCACAAGACCCGACGAGCGCCGCACTGACCTCCAGCGAACCGGCGACCACGAAGGAGAGGGTGTCGATGCTCTCGCCGGTGTGGTAGAGCAGGTCGCCGGGCGCCGAGTGGTCCATGCTGAAGTACATGGCGAGGGCGCGCAGGCAGCCGTCGCTCGCCAACCGGAAGGCCGGGTGCTCGTTGAAGACCTTGCGGTTCAGGTGCACGCAGATGTCCGCCGTCATGTCCTGCGCGACGAACGGGGGAAGGGGTCACGTCGGTGACACACACAGCCACAGCACCGGGACGCGCGAGGTCGCCAGCGAGAGACCGAAGAAACGCACGCGTCACGAAAATCAGTGCCCCCCCCCCTCCCCACCCCCCTACGCGTATAGCCTTCTATATACGAATGCATAGCTACGCTTCCTCTTAAAACCACCATTGGTCCTCCTAAAACCACCGAGAGGGTCCCGTTGCACTCGAAGGACCCGTTGCAGTCTCTGACTTTGGGACCCTCGTCTGTATAGTGTATCTTACCCCAATTCACTGTATTTAAAGAATAATAAGCTGCAACTGAAACTGAGCACTCCACCCCCCCCCCCCCCCCTGCGCGTATAGTCCCCAATATACGAATGTATTGCTACGCTTTCTCCTAAAACCACCGTTGGTCCTCCTAAAACAACCGAGGGTCCCGTTGCTGTCTCTGACTCTGGGACGCTCGTCTGTATATTGTACCTTACCAATTCATTGCATTTAAAGAATGATAAACTGAAACTGAAACTGAACCGCCCCGCGCGTATAGCCTCCAATACACGAATGTATAGCTGCGCTTCCTCCAAACACCACCGAAGAAGCGCCATTAAGCGATGCCGCGCACATTCCTTCGGTTCGCCAAGTGTGCGGTGAACGGCGGTTTTATTCGAAGAACGTCAAAAGCACAGCGACCTGAATTTTTCGGGTAACTTCAAAAGAAGACGCGAAGTGTCTTATTTAACGACGACGACAACGAAATGAAATTCCGCGGATGCATTTGAGCCAATACGAAATAACAGTAAGTGGAAAGACTTTCTTAAGGATTGTTGGCAGAAAAAAACACGCGTAGTGTTAGTGCGTGTTTGCGTATGTACGTGCATTTTTTCACTACTGTCTGCGCGTGCGTACCACGCGAGCCAAGTGAAACAACGCTAAAGCTACAACTTTCTCCACGCCGCTCCTGAACGACGACTTGGTTTGCTGGAGCCGGGCGACGCTATGCAAATATATACGAGGTCATGCAAATATGCACACCGTTATGCAAATGCGCAGAACGTTATGCAAATACATGAACCGCTTTGTAAGTATATAGCACGTCGTGCATTCACTGCTATGCAAGGGACTCGCAACAGCAATTCACGATAGAGAGCTGTTGAACTGGGTTGATGATATTGGTCCAAACGAAGGAAATGACGTTTAATCTTGCAACCCTCGAGGAAGCACGGCGAAGCGGCGTCGCGGGGGAGAGGGAATGGGAGGTGAAAGGGGATAGAGGAGGATAGAGGATGACGGAAAGTAGACGCCACCGTGCGCAGAAGCGGACCATGAAAGTGGGGCCCCTCAAAGCGACCCGAGTTTATTCTCTTCCGGTGCCTTCCCCACGTGCTCCACACACGTGATATGGCCTCGCAGCGCACACAGACCTAACGCCCTCTGAACGCAACAACGCGAAACCACCACCTGCAGATGCGTTTGTGCATAAGGACACCGCTTTAAGTCCCATTCCGGAGTCAGTGGAATACCGGGCCGTACCGCGGCGACTTTCGCTGTTTCATACGATGCTCGGCAACGTTTTATTGCGTCGTCGACGTACACAGACCGTTTTGCGATGCTTTAGAATGTGTTTTGACTGCTTACGGTTTCTTTCCGCGTGTATTCGGGAGTGAAACAACCTCGGTTGTTTTTTTTCTTTCTTTCTACATAGACTTACATAATGACCTTCCCATCCCTCCCACAAACGGTGCCTATACAGTAAAACCACGCTATAACGAAAATGGTTATAACGAAGTAATGAGTGAAATACTTAGCGCACAAGGACAGAGCGCTGCCTGTAGCCTTATTTCCTTTCGTATAAATTGTGCACACAGTAGGGCTTTTCTTCGACGAAATAATCTTTAACCAACCAGCACAAGCAATACTCTGTCGAAGTAACGCATATAACGAAGTAAGCTCGACTCACCCCCCCTTGAACTTCGTTATAGCGAGGTTTTACAGCATCGACTTCGCAAAAAAAAAAGAAGACAGTTGCCATAAGGGCGCAATGTATGCGTACGTTTTTGTGTTTCCGCGTTGTGTTTTTCGTGCGCGTTATCCTTGCACGTTATCCGTGCGGCACGACCTCGACAATCACGGCATCACCTCGCGAAACGTACAAGCTCGCGCGCGGTACGACGCAACGTCACCGGCTGTCGTCGCCACGCTCGAGTAAAAAGCTGTGTCTGGCGTCGTACCTTGGGGCAGTAGCTGAGCACCTTCTTGGTGTCGATGCCCTTGCTCATGGCCCAGGTGGAGACCACGTAGTCCATGACGCTCTCGCTCAGAGCCCCCTTGAATTTCGTTATAGCGAGGTTTTACAGCACCGACTTCGCCAATAAAACAGTTGCCATAAGGGCGCTATGTCTGCGTACGTTTTTGTGTTTCCGCGTGGCGTTTCCCCGTGCGCGGTATTCGTGAAGCACTACCTCTACAATCACGGCGTTGCCTCGTGAAACATAGCTCACTCGGTATAACGAAACGTCACCGGCTCTCATGGCCTTCAGTCAGACGCTGTGTCTGGCGTCGTACCTTGGGGCAGTAGCTGAGCACCTTCTTGGTGTCGATGCCCTTGCTCATGGCCCAGGTGGAGACCACGTAGTCCATGACGCGCTCGCTCAGAGCTCGCGGCACCTCGTGCAGCTTCATGAACTCGCGCACGTTGTTGAGCATCTCGTGGTAGCGCGCCGTGGCCGACGTCATCTGCTGGATGATGGTCGTCACGTGGCCGAAGATGGTGGCGTACAGCAGCGCTGCAACCCAAGTGACGATCACACAAAAAAAGCTTCGCACGAAGAAAGAGCAGCATTGGATCGACAGTTTGTCCTTCTTTCTATATTGATTTGGTTAATCACTTCCTTTACCACTTTTGTGGCCCTCAGGCCAATATATAGAGGAGTGTTCTTGTTTTTTTAAACAACAAAATGACATATCTGAACTTCTACAAATAGAAAAAGTAGTTAGGCTTAAACACGACTGAAAATTGTAAGGACTGCGTTAATTAAATAAATATTAATAAGATGCATATAAACTGCAGGGGTTTCAACCGATACGGAACTATAGAGTTGAATACAAGTGTCGCACACATATAAAGAAAGCAAATACAGCAAGCAAGTACATACAGATGTGCACTTGCGAATGTGGAACGTAAACTGCTAAGTACAGCTACCGCGAACACGACGAAAGAATTATAATACCGATATTCAATGATAAGGTATTCTACTATATCTCTTTCTCGAAATTTTTCTAGATTTTTAGTGGGCAACAGAAATGACGGCAAGTGGTTCCATTGCAACGACTTTTTGGGAGAACGTTACGTGGGCTGCACGAACGTAATGATGTTTAGCTACGGCCTCCTGTAAGTTTGGGCCAGTTTTTTTTTTCAGTTATACACGAATGTTACGAAAGAAACAAACGATAGAACGACAGATCGAAAGTCGGAGAGGAAAACGAACACGCTTATTGCATTTTTTTTTTCACAATCCATGTTACCGTAACTCGTCTCTTCTATTCGACGACAACCTGCGTTACTCAATTCGACCTTACGGATGTAACAACATTGTTAACGTAATAATTCTTCCTACGTAACAATATTATTCGCTTCAAGTAGGGCATGTCTTGAAGCAATGAGGATGGGGATGGTAACGGTAGCCGTACCCTTTGCAACAAACCGGCGTAGATCATTCAGTAATTCATTCATAAGATACTACTTTCTGCCTTTTCGCAGCCAAGGCAGGAGCAGGTAATCAGTAGACAACAGAAAGGTTACACGTTCACAAAAAAGGCATAAAGGAAAGTATCGAAAAACAAATAATAAATCGCGCGCAGTCCTTACACCCACCATAAAGCTCGTACACTTGCAAAATTACAGCTTTCTGAAACAAAATTCAAGCATAAGCACACCTAACAAGGACAAGTAAACTAAAAAATAAAGACAGACTAAGATTCATTCTAATAAAACCATAGGCACAGACGCGAAGTAACACTCCTGTTGGAGTACACCGGCAGAGAAAGTTCGTATTAGCTAATCGAGGAAAGAATAAGAGCCCAGAAAAAAGACAGTCAGAAACAGCCGTTCTGCGGTAGGCTCGTAACTGCAAAACGGGATAAATCAACAGAAATGTGCTGCAAGCAACAGACACATCACAAATACGAAACGATTCGATTTCAGCGAAGTTCCCTACGATGAATAAAGTCTTACTCGGCTAGGCCAAACATTTAAATAGATGTGGTTAGCGACACCTCGATGACCATAGAGACCCCCACTACGGCGTGCTTCATAAACATATTGCGGTTTCGTGCGCGTAAAACCCCATAATTTATTTTAATTTTGAGGAAGGGAAGACGGAACAAGATGACAGATCCCAAAGTGAAGAAACGACAAATAACAGAGTGCGACAGTTGGAAGAGCAAAGAAGAATCAATGCGGGTCACGATCAATAAGAGAAAAATAAATCGACGGAGCAAGACCAAACTAGACGCAGGCGAGCAGGGGAGGGCGTTACGTCGTAATCGTGACCAGGCAAGAAAAAAAACTGGCAGCCCCCCCCCCCGCGCGCTCACCTCCAATGATCATCATGCATATGGTGAAGACCTTCTCGTTGTCGGTCTCGGCGGCCACATTGCCGAAGCCGACGCTCGTCATACACGTCATGGTGTAGTACAGTGACGTCACGTACATGGTGCCCCGAGGGGGCCCGCCCACCAACTCCGCTTTCAGGCCGTGATGCGAGTCGTTGACGTAGCGGACCTGCGTAACGGCGATTTAGCGTTGAACCACCCACGGCCGCTTTAATAGGCTGCGTGCTATACGTAACGACATATGGTGCTGCGACGTCTGCCTTATTCTGACCCTACGTACAGACGTTCACGTGTGAGAGAGATGCTATATAAATGATCACGCATGCGCGCACAGCACGAACTTGCCCTCGGATGCACAACACCTATAACGCATAATATACTACCAAATGACGAAATTGCACTTTTGGAGCATGGGTGACGATTGTGCACGCTGAGATGCGGTCAATTCCACGCTTATGTTTTAAGTAAAGGCTGCTTCTTAGATAAACGATCGGTTGATATAGTTAGACGCTCGCATTATCGCTTTTCGAACGTCTCTGCTTTACTGTGGTTGTCTAGTTTGCACTGTGCTAGAGAGGAAAAAAAAAACGAGTCGATACAGCTATAACGTGTACAACTTATGGCTCAATTCGACATAGTTCGAGAGAAAAAATAAGACTCAATACAGCTATAAGGTATACAACTTATAGCTCAATTCGACATAGTTCTAAGCATCGCCTCCGAGATCGCGCGGGCGCACTTTTTCTCCGGTCGCCTCATTTGGCGCTCTTCCCTATGCAGGAGTACAGTTATTGTATATGCTACCGAAGGTACCTTTGGTAGCATATACAGTAACTCTATGCATGAGAGCGTGGCCACAAACGGCACGCCTTCGCGAATCTCGGAGGCCACGGTTCCAATGCCTCATTTCGCTCCGCGGGCGAGCAACCGCAGCGCGTTGACTTAAAGATCGGTTCCCCTCGAACACGGTCCACGGGCGACTCGCCTTGAACTGTGACTGCGTGACGTTGGCGAGCTTCCAGAGCCAGCTGAACTGGACCCCGTTCTCGGCGTCGCTGCGGCCGATGCTGTACCAGATGCAGGCGAGCCAGTGGGCCACCAGCATGTAGAAGCAGAGCAGCAGGATCAGCATGGCGGCGCCGTACTCCAGGTAGCGGTCCAGCTTGCGTACCACGCGGCCCAGCCGCAGTAGTCGCACCACTTTGAGCGCGCTGAATAGGCTGCCGATGCCCTGGGTGGTACGTAAGGGTTGCGTGTTACAATAGTCGAGTTTTCGAACCGAATTAGAGGGACGGGCACACTGCACAAGCCGACGGCGTTGCTGGTTCAACGTATATAGCAACTCCTCGGAACAAACGCCGGTAACTTATCTTTCTTTTTTTTTGCAAACAAAGACTTCTTTGGCGAATTATTTTTTGAAGGCAAAGTCTTCTTTGGTGACTTTAGATAGATATGAGGCTCGTGGGATCTGGGTATCCGGCACTCTTTCGCCTCGTAAAATACACTATTTAAGGCATTCTAGGGCACTTAGGATAAAGAAAAAGGCGTCAAAAATGATGCTTGGAACTAAAATACGACGCTAAATGTTGGTGTTCAGCTCTGTACGCAGTTGTAAGTGCATGATTAGCGCAAGAAAAAGAGGCCGAAGTGAAACCCAGATGCGCTAGTTCAATATGTGCACGCCTAAAACAGGAACCGGAATTGTGGCTTTCCTCAACCAAATAATATTGGCCGGTCCCGGAGTAAGTAAGTGTAGGGTGAATAGCTCTGCGTAAGAGTATACACCAAAAGGTACACTAATAGCACTCCCGAAGACCCCGCCTTTCTTAAATGTCGACCGCTGTCGAGTAGCCTTTCTTCTAGGAGTGGTGGTTCAGCTATAACGCCTTCTCTTGCGTGGAACTCCCAGCGTGCTTTCTGGACTAACGCCGAGCATCACCACACACCTATTTGCACTTGCGATCCAATGTGCGATTTCTACAAGTTGTGAGGCCTTTCAAGGCCACACTTCCGCTGTGTGACCTTGAAAGGCCCCACAACGGAATGATGATTGGCCTTGAAAGGCGTGATCGTGCGTTCCCGCACCGTATTCGTGTGCATGTTGCCCATATAAAAAATACCTCTATAAAATTTTGCAGATAGGATCGCCGCTGTACACAGCCTACAATTTGCGAGAGCACATAGCCCATCTTATTCCGCTACTGCAGATTGATCGAATTCCAAAGGATCGTTACAGTGATCGCGCCTTGAGGAACGAAATTTATTTGGATCACGGAATATGAAGTGCTGCCTGCGCTGCCTGTCTGTCTGTCTGTATGTCTGTCGGTCTACTCTTATCTAACCTAATCTCGTTTCACATGGAAAGTAGGCTCCAAAGGTCTCAGTAACGTCGTATATTCGGCCATATTGAATTCCGGCACCAAATACACCGATCAGACACTAAAGTATACATTTAGTACACGAAAGTTGGAAAATACGCACACCCCTCCTTACCTGTTGGTCCTCGCCGTTGTCGAACGCATTGAAAACGTCATACGGCAGGCACGACAACAGGTCGATGGTGAACCATGACTTGAGGTAGTTCATGCGGATTATCTTCGGGTCGGACACCACCTACGATGGGATGAGAGAGAGAAAAAAAGAAATCCATGTACGGAGGATATGCAGAGTGTTTCGACAAAGGATGTCTCAGATTATTAGTAGGTAATTTCAGACAACATGACATTTTTTGGATGACGCTGACGAAGACATCTGAATTTGCGCGATAACAACTACTACGATTATTCACTAAATTTTGCTAATTAACATATAGTGCGGCAGCAGTTGAAACCTCGAACCTACCAATTCAAGTATGCCACTGAAGGGTACCTCATCATGTAACCTATGGCTGCCGCGTTTATGTCCACTCCTCATGCAATGTCTTGCATCGTCGCCTTTGAGGCACAATACTAAACGAATGAGTGAGTAAGTGAATTAATGCATGCATGAATGAATAAATAAGAAGACTCCCGATCCTCTTCGCATAGTCTCGCGATGCACTAACAGCTGACTAATCAGGTCAAC